>NW_027204492.1:69378955-69978955 GCF_024711535.1 Dipodomys merriami
TTTAAGGAGTCATACAAAGGAATTACACAAAGGAGGAGGCAACACTGCTTGATCAGAAACGTACTCATTACCTTGCTCATGTAACTGTAACTCCTCTGTACAGTATTTTCACAATAAAAAACTTATTTTAAAAAAGTCGGATTATGAGTACAAGGTTTCTTGGGGAATGTCATCCCATTTTTGGCTTTCCCTCATTTCCTCCTCTAATCCCACAAGTTACTTAGTTTATTTTTACGTACATTTTTATTATTGTTAAGTGGTTGTACAAAAGAATTGCCATTAACAAAGCAGTTTATGAATCAAATGTATCATGATCCATGTCAGCCCTTTCAGGATTCTCACCCATGCCTCCCAACCCACCTCTTCCCTCACATTTCTTAATTTTGTAAGATATACCTTGAATTCTTGACTGAATTCTCCCCGTCTGATTCACTTTTTACAGAGTGTATTTTGGATACAATGACTGCATTTTCTCATCCTCCCTCCATTCCTGTGTCCCCATTTTCCCATTCCCAAAAAAGGAAAAACAAAACAAAATAAAGAAAAAACATGTTTCCATTTCTTAGAATTCATTTTATAAATAGTATTTTAGATGTTTAGAGGAGTTATGCCTTTGGATTCCTCCCCTACATATACCCTCCTTTAGTGAAATTGTTTGGGTGTAAATACATAGGGCCCTGTATAATTTATTGTGTGATCTAAAATACAAAGTGAAACTTTTGAGAATGGTAAGTGGATGGTATCTGGATGTCAGGTAGAGAGCTTGATTTGAACCAAGGTAGCAACTGAAATGCGACAGAGTATGGGTTGAGAGGCAAAGAGATTGATAAATTGAATTGTTGGCAACAAAGGGTGAGATAATGTGAAGAAGAGAGTGTTGGATGTTTGGAAAGGAAGCTCTGATCACATTTGTCTGTCTGACCACTATCTTACTACTCATGAAGCTTTCAGTAAGAGCAGGGAGAGCATAAAATATACATTAGAAGCAATTGATTACAATACTAAACACCATAGTCTCTGGAGTTCCATAATTGTGAATTAGTAGCTATGTGACTTTGAACAAGTAATTTAGCTTTTTAGGTCTTAGTTTCCTCATTTGAAAATTATAATAAAATGTATGGCTCCTTACAGTCTATTTTGAGGCTAAAATGAGACAACCAAAATATCAAGTACTAAAAAGTTTGTCTCTCTTATAGGCATTTTTATTGTCTAGTTGGTATAGAGAAAGCCAGATTTTAGAAAATGACTGAATAAAGTAACCATCTTCAATGCCTTCAATGCCTCTTGATCTGCTGTTAAGCAGTACAAACTTGACCTTCAAGGCTCTAACTGCTAGGGAGACTCTCCACAGAGGTTCCTAACCTCAGAGCTTGCATTCTGCTACACTCAAGCATAGCATTTGAACTCCAACCATTCAGGGACATTGCTGGACATGTTCAGAGCACAGGGTTGAGGAACCTGAGGAAGAATTCAGATCAGGTTTCTAGCTAAGAATAAAGTGTTAATGCAAGGAGGATATCAGGAAGTCTGAGCCAAATTTCTGAGAATAGTAACTGAGACTGAGCTAATGTCAGACAGCACATGAGAGACACATAACCTCTCTGGCATCCTATTCAATTAGATAATCAGCAGATGCCTTAAATCTGACCCCTTTCAAGAATGACCACTAGTAAGCTCGAACTGGTTTGAATTATGGCCCTGTGACAATGCAGTGGGCTACAACATGTGCTATGAGTTTATTAGGAGAAGAAAAGTAGAAAGATTGATGTGACATGGAAGGAATCTTAAGATGGGTAAGAAATATGTTTCAATGTCTGCACAAAGTCATTCATGTCCCAACCTCTAAGCAAGAAAAATAACTAGGTCATGACTATTTGTGTGGTATAAGTGTATTTCTTACTAACATGCCATCAAAATAGTTGATCAATTCAGGAAGCTCACTCACTTCAATAGGAATAGAATTAATTACAAGATTGACCATGCTCAAAGGGCCATTAATGCATGATATAGTGAATTTTGGCAAATTGGAGGGAGCCACACAAAACCAAGAGGTCATCAGAAGTCATGAGGCATCCAAAGTAGTACTTGGCTGCCAGAGCACAGGAATTTCAATCTGGGGACATCCTGTATTTCTGGGTATAATAATGGGTCATACAGCTCTAGGGCATCTTTAGGACTTGCTTTTACAGTCTACCTTCAGTGGAGGCCAGTAAGAGAGAAGAAAAGGTGGAAACTAAATCAGTTCCTACAAGTATCAAGCATTGTTATTTAAACTTCATAATATTGTATGTAAATATTATCCCTATGTTTCATCTTGATTCTGTTACCTCTTGGACAATCATAACACATACTAACATATTAAAGTCTAACAATAAATCTGGCGGTAAGTAAACATACTTAACTTGGTTGAGCAGATTCCCAACTCATTTAGCTATAAACTTTCATTGATTCTCAGAATATCCATTGATATTTCAGTGAGAAACAAGACATGCTTCTTTCTTGGGCTTTAATTCTCTCATCAAAAATATATGATATGTACTATTTTAAAGGCAAAGCATAGTAGTAAATGTCATTTTATTTAACTGGTAATATATGAAATTAGTATTAATACTCACAACTAGATCTAGAAACCTTTCCCTCCCTCCTTTTACCTAGAAAACTCATACTCATTTTTCAGTCCTCAACTTGAATGTCACCTCATTAAGGCTACACAAGGTTTTATCTCTTTATTCTTTGCACCCATGATGCCTTATACTGTTTCTCAGAGAAATTTCATACCTCTGCATTCATCTGCCTAATGAATGCATCTCTGATAAACTGTAACTACATTTCAAATGGAGAGCATTGAACTACTACACTGTTATGTCTCTGGCATCTAAAAGAGAGGCTGTAAAACTATGACATACATGCCAAATTTGGACCACCACATCTTTGGAAATAATGTTTTGTTGGAATACAGAGTTTCTTTTTCATTTATGTACACATAAATTAATGTTTTCACACTGAAACAATATCACTGAGTGGTTTCTTCAGAAATATATATTCCACAAAATCTAAAATAAGTGCTTTGTAATCATAGGAAACAATTGCCAATTGTTAACCAAGGAAAGTACCTGGCACATGATAGCCCCTCCATAATTGTCAGTCAGTTAATCAATAAACTTACCTCAGTGTACAAAAGAACACACTGTCAGGCTCCGGTGGCTCATGCCGGTAATTCTAGCTACTCAAGAGGCTGAGATCTGAGGATCATGGTTCAAAGCCAACCTGGGCAGGAAAGTCTGTGAGTCAGAGCGTCAAATAATTTAATTAATATAGTAATGAGCAAATGATCTAAACAGACATTTCTCAAAAGACAACACAAATGTTGAACAGGTATATAAATGTTGGAAAAAAACGCAAATCAAAACCATAATAAGTTCTCTCACTGGGCACTGGTGGCTCACTCTTGTAATCCTAGCTACTCAAAAGACTGATACCTGAGGATCATAATTCGAAGCAAGCCTGGGCAGGAAAGTCCATGAGACTCTTATCTCCAATAACCTACTCAGAAAAAGCTGGAACTGGCTCTGTGACTCAAGTGGTAGATGGCTAGACTTGAGCAAAAGAAGCTCAGGAGCAGGCACTAGGTCTAGAGTTCAGGCCCCAGGACCAGTTTTAAAAAAAGATATCTCATCCTAGTAACAATATTATGAAAATTATAAAACAAAACAAAAAATAAGCAAAACAAAGAAAACAAACAAGAACATCAAAAAACCACATGTACGTACTAATTCAACAATTCACTGTTAAGTACATACACATAGGAAAGGAAATTAGTATGTCAAAGATTTGTTTATGACTATCACAATTGCCAAGTATGGAATCAAGTGCCTATCTGCATCAAGAAAATATACTATAAATACACAAATAAATAGTATTCAGCGACAAAGGAAGGGGTAACAATTCACAATAGGAAATATACTCATGTAACTGTAACCCCTCTGTACAGTATCTTTACAATAAAAAATATATATTATAAAAGTCTCACAGACTTTGCTGCCTGGATTGGCTTTGAAAAACGATCCTCAGATCTTAGCTTCCTGAGTAGCTAGGATTATAGGCATGAGCCACTGGTTCCCAGTTAGACTCATTTTATTGTAGCTATTAACTTTACTTGACTGTGATATTCCCCTATAGTAACACAGCATGCATTAATCATATCCATTACCCTTCTTTTAACACCTCAAAACTACACTACAAAAGAAATCCATGGGGAATCCACTCTCTTTTCCTCAGCTTGGAAGCAATAGTCCCTGGTGGTTTGTGGTTGGATTTTATGTGCTTAGTTTCACTATTTTTGTATTTCCCTTTGTTCTTTCTTATATCTTCAGCTCATATACTATCTTGTTTCTTCTGTTTCCTTTTCTCACAGTTTCTTTTTGTTGCTTGATACCTTTAACTTTATTTTTCAAATGTTATCCTTATTTATATTGCTACTAATAATACAATTGATGTTTCCAATGATTTTTAATACATACGTTTTGTTTTTTAATAGTTTTTTAAAATTTTATTTTATTTTAAAGATGCTGTATGGAGGGGTTTGTTTTTTAATGGTGTTATTGATGTTCTATATCTGATAAGTGGTTGTCAAGGTAATAACTCCAAGAGAAAATTGCTCACTGAGAAGATTCCTATAAAAAAATGAGGGGCTGGGAATGTGGCTCAGTGGTAGAGCACTTGCCTTGCATGCATGAGGCCCTGGGTTCGATTCCTTAGCACCACATCAGCAGGAAAAAAAAAGGTGGAAGTGGTGCTATGGCTCAAGTGGTAGCACGCTAGCCTTGAGCTGAAGAACGGAGGGACAGCACCCAGGTCCAGAGTTCAGGCCCCATGACTGGACCCCCTCCAAAAAAATGAAAGAGATATTGGGCTAGGAAGGTGGCTCAGTGGTAGAGTGCTTGCCTTGCATGCATGAGGCCCTGGGTTCAATTCCTCAGCATCACAAAATCAGAAAAATCTGGAAGTGTCACTGTGGCTCATGTGGTAGAGCACTATGCTTGATCTGAAGAGCTGAGGGACAGTGCCCAGGCCCAGAGTTCAGGCCTCACAACCAATAAAAAAATGAAAGAGATATCCATCACATGTGCAAATTTCAATAAAGAAATTTAAAAAAAAACCAAAGTAATCTGGCACAGTCAAAAGCGAGCACGTCCTCAATGATCAAATTCAAAGACAGTGAAATTGTTGAAGTGCTGAACAAAGAATTCAGAAGTTCAATATTAAAATTTTTCTGAGACATCAAAGAGGATTCAAACAGAAGAATGAAGTGAAAAAGTCAATTTGAAAACTGCATGAGAAAGTAAGACACATGAATGAAAATTTCAACATGGAAACAGATTCAGGGAATATATGGAAATGTTGAAAATGAAAGCCTCAATAATTTAAATTAAAACCACAAAGGAAAACATCATCAGTTGAGCAGATCAAGCAGCAGAAGAAACTATAGGATGGTACAAGTTCTAGAAATATAGATGCTTATTACAATGGCCAGTTGAAAAGTTTATTTTCATCTGACTATTGGCTCACTATAAAATGAAATATACAGTCATAAATAGGCTGAAAAAGAAATCAGGAAAACAATCTCATTCACATTAGCCTCAAAATAGAAGAATATGAGGGAAAGAAAAACTAACCTAGGAAGTAAAAGATCTCTACAATGAAAACTATGAAACAGGAAAGAGAGAAAATGAGAAGTTAGGAGATAGTGTCTCCTGCCTGTGATCCTAGTCACTCATGATGTTGAGATCCAGAGGACCATGGTTTGAAGCCAGCCCAGACAAAGTTCTGAAATCTATCTCTTATTAACAAGCAAAAACCACACACACAAAAACAAAACCCTGATGGAGGCTTGGTTCAAGATACTGCTTAAATAACATAAAGAGGATCTAAGGAAATGTTTTGGAAGACAATTTTTAATAATTACTTTCTTTGGGGATTGCTCATTTTGATCAACATACAATAACTATATAGTTATATGAGGTATACATATATATATATATATGAGGTAAACATTATACATAGTATATGTCAATACACATGTGTAACATATTACATCCATATAATTTATATGTCCATTACCTCAAATATGTTTTCATTGATTTGTATTGTAAATATTCAAACTCCTCTTAGCAGCTATTTTGGACTATACAATTAATTGTTGTCAAGCATAGTTCAGCTACCATGCCATAGATCATTAGATGGTATTTGTTTAACTGTGATCCTGTATCTAGTAAAAATAGCCTCTCCATCCCTGCTCCCCACCATCTTTCCCTACCTCTGATAACTTTTATTATATTCTATCCACTTCTTTGAGATTAACTTCCACATATAAGAACATGAGATATTTGTTTTTCTGTGACTGAGCTATTTCACTTAAGATTATTCTTACCCACACTCATCTGTGCTGCTGCAAATGACATATGCTTTTTAAACTAATTACAGCAATTCTATTTTATTGCAGAATACAATTTATTTATGTATTTATAGCATATTTTCTTGATGCAGATGGGCACTTGATTCCACACTTGACAATTGTGAAGAAGGCTTCAATATTAATAGTCATAAACAAATCTTTAACATACTAATTTCCTTTCCTATGTGTATGTACTTAACAGTGAATTGCTGAATTAGTACCTACATGTGTTTTTTTTATGTTCTTGTTTGTTTCCTTTATTTTGTTTTGCTTATTTTTTGTTTTGTTTTATAATTTTCATAATATTGTTACTAGGATGGGATATCTTTTTTTTTAACTGGTCCTGGGGCCTGAACTCTAGGCCTTGTCCCTGCTCCTGAGCTTCTTTTGTTCAAGTCTAGCCATCTACCACTTGAGCCACAGAGCCAGTTCCAGCTTTTTCTGAGTAGGTTATTGGAGATAAGAGTCTCATGGACTTTCCTGCCCAGGCTTGCTTCGAATTATGATCCTCAGGTATCAGTCTTCTGAGTAGCTAGGATTACAGGAGTGAGCCACCAGTGCCCAGTGAGAGAACTTATGGTTTTCATTTGCGTTTTTCCAACACTTATATACCTGTTCAACACTTGTGTTGTCTTTTGAGAAATGTGTGTTTAGATCATTTCCCCATTACCATATCAATTAAATTATTTGATGCTCGGACTTTTTTTGTTATGCTTTGGTTTTGTTTGGCTATGGTGTTGTATTATTTAAGTTCCATGTGTGTTTCATGTATTAGCTCCTTGTCAGTTTTCAAATGTTTTCCTTCATGTTGTACACTCTTCGTTGGTTTACTGTGTTCATCGTACTGCTTTTCAAGAGCTTCTGGTTTAATTTTTGCTTCTGTTTTCTAGTACTTTTGGAGTCATATCCAAAAGTCTCTGTCTTAGCAGTTTGTATATTCTCTTCAGATAATTCCATAATTTAACATCTTACATTTAATTTAAATATTTGATTCATTTGGGGATGATATTTTACTATAATGTGACTAGCTCATGTTCAGCATACAAATGTTCAGCTGAATCACTCATAATAAAGACTGTCTTTTCTCCAATGTACATTGCTCATGATTTTATTTTAAAAAATGTGTTGTTCTTTATTAAAGGATTAATTTCTTGGTTTTTTATAGTTTAATTGGATATTATTTCTGTACTTATGCTATGCCCATGCTATTGGGGAGTAGCTTTCAAGAATGTTTTGAAGTGGAGTACCACAATTCTGCCTACTTGATTGCTTTTGCTAAGGGTTTCTTTTTCTATTTAGGTCCTTCATAGTATGATATAAATTTTATAATTGTTTTCTTATATTTGCACATTATTTCATTGATATTTTGATAGGAATTATATTGAATATGTAGATTGCATTGAGTAGTACAGATGCTTTAACAATGTTCATTCCTTCAGTCCAAGAATATAGGTGATCCTTCATTGACGTTATGTTCAATTTCTTCAACATTTTGTAGTTTTCATTGTAGAGTTCTTTGCCTGCTTGCTTAAATTCATTCCTAGTAATTTTATTTTTGTAGCTAATAAAAATAATCCACAGGAGCTGCGAAAGTGGCTCAGTGGCAAAGTGCTTGCCTGACATAGATGAGGCCCTGGGTTCAATTCCTCACCACCACATAGGCAGAAAAAGCCGGAAGTGGTACTGTGGCTCAAGTGGTAGAACGCTAGCCTTGGGTTGAAGAGCTGAGGGACAGTGCCCAGGCCCAGAGTTCAGGCCCCACGACTGACTATATATATATATATATATATATATATATATATATATATATATATATATATATATATATTCCACATTATGATTTATTTTTCAGGTAGTTTCTTGTGCATATATAAATATGCTATGAGTTTTGTATACTGATCTTGTATGCTCAAGATTTATAGAATTTGTATGTCTTTTCAATTTTCTTATCAACACTTTAGGTGCTTTTGTATATATAATTATGTCATCTGCAAATAGGGACAGCTTAACTACTTTTCTAATTTTCATATCTACTTTTTTCTTTTCTTGACTAATTTTTCTGGCTAGAACTGTCAGTACTGTGTTGAACAAGAGTGGTGAGAGTGGGCAGGCTTCCCTTATTCCCAATCAAGCAAGAAATGCTTTCAACTTTTTAAACTTTTTTGGACATCTTTTTATTGAAAAAATACTGTACAGAAGGGTTACAGTTACATAAGCAAGGTAATGAGTACATTTCCTATAGAGCATTGTTGCCTCCTTCTTTGTTTTTCCCCTACCATCCCATCCCTCCCACCTTGATAACTACAACACGCCTACCCCCCACTCCTCAACCCCCCTTCCCCCTGCCAAAGTCGTAAAGTTAGTTTTCAACATAGTGTCTTGTTACAATGGGTCAATCTGTATCCCTATTTAAGTATTTTGTTTTTTCCCTTCCCCTCACCGAATTAGAAAAGTATATATACAAGATGCAGGACACCAACATCAAATACAGTGAAAACAGGGGTTATATTTTGAGGGAGGAACTTACAAAGAAAAAAATCACATGGTACATTATAAATACACTAGAAACAATAGCAAAAAAGAAAAAATTGTGTCTGAGATTGCGATTCATTTCACTTAACATCATCTTATATGGTCATATGTACATAGCTTTTCATCTTTTCTACTTGTCCTACACATATACTAGTTATTGCAAATAAGGGAAACCATGGGACCTATGTTTCTTTGGGCCTGGCTTATTTCACTTAATATAATTTTTTCCAAGTCTTTCCATTTCCTAACAATTAGGGCAATGTCATTCTTTCTGATAGAGGTATAGAATTCCATTGTGTATATATACCACATTTTCTTGATCCATTCATCTACTGAGGGGCATCTGCGTTGGTTCCAATTCTTAGCTATGGTAGATAATGCTGCAATAAATAAATATAGCTGTGCTGGTAGCCTTAGTATGGCCTTGTTTGTTATCTTTGGGTAAATGCCCAAAAGTGGGATTGCTGGGTCATAGGAGCTCCACATGGAGTCTTTTGAGGAACCTCCATACTGCTTTCCAAAGTGGTTGAACAAGTTTACACTCCCACCAACAATGCAGTAGGTTCCCTTTTGGCCACATCCCCTCCAGCATCTGTTGTTCTTAGATTTCTTGATTATAGCCATTCTAACTGGGGTGAGGTGGAATCTCAATGTTGTTTTGTTTGCATTTCTTTTGTGGCTAAAGATGTTGAGCATTTCTTCATGTGTCTATTGGCCATTCTTATTTCCTCTTCAGAGAAGTCTCTAAGTCTTTAGCCCATTTATTAATCAGGCAGTTATTTCTTTGAGGATTTGTTGTTGGGGGATTAAATTTTTGAGTTTAAGTATATTTTAGATATGAGACCCTTATTTGTTGTATGGCTAGTGAAGATCTTCTCCCAATCCATGGGCTTTCTATTGATCTTGCTTGTTAATGTCCTTTATCATGCAGAAGCTCTGCAGCTTCATGCAATCCCTTTTGTTGCGGTTCTGGATCTTTATTAAGAAAATCTGGGCCTGCGCTGAAGAGTCCTAGAGTTTCCCCTATTCCTTCCTGTAATTCTTTCAAGGTGTCTCCTTTGACTTCGTGGTCCTTGATCCATTTGGAGTTGATTCTGGTGCAGAGTGATAGGTAAGGATCTAGCTTTAGTTTTCAACAGGTGATTAACCAATTTTGTCAGCACTATTGACTGAAGAGGCTGTCTTCCATTTTTTATCTCCCTTATCGAAGATTAGGTGGCTATAGGTCTGTGGGTTCATTTCTGGGTTTTTAGTTCTATTCCATTGTTCCTCAGTCTGTTCTTGTACTACTACCAAGATGTTTTGATTACTATGTCTTTGTAGTAGAGTTTGAAATTTGGCATTGATATTCCTCCAGCACTGTTCTTTCTGTTAAGGATTGTTTTTGTTATTCAGGGTCTTTTATTGTTCCATATGAATTTTTGGATTGATTCCTCTATTTCATTGAAGAATGAGGTTGGAATATTGATAGATATTGCATTGAATTTGTAGATAGCTTTTGGAAGTATTGCCATTTTCACGATGTTGATCCTTCCAATCCAGGAGCATGGGAGGTTTTTCCACTTCCTACGTTCTGCTTTGATTTTCTTTTTCAGGTTTTTAAAGTTTTCACCGTAGAGGTCCTTCACTTCTTTAGTTAACTCGTAGATACTTTATCTTTTGTGGGGCTATTACAAAAGTTGCTTTTCTGATTTCAGCCATGCTCTTATCATTGTTGGCATACAGAAAAGCCATTGACTTTTGAGGGTTAATTTTATACCCTGTTACTTTGCCAAAGTTTCCAATCAGCTCAAGTAATTTGGAAGTGGAGTCCATGGGGTTCTTTAAATACAAGATCATGTCATCTGCAAAGAGGGAGAGTTTTACTTCATCTTTCCCTATTTAGATCCCCTTTATGTTTGCATTTTGTCTTATTGCTGTAGCTAGGCATTCTAATGCTAAATTAAAGAGAAGTGGAGAGTGTGGACATCCTTGTCTTGCTCCTGAGTTTAGAGGAAATGGCTTTAGTTTTTCTCCATTAAGTATAGTGCTGGCTGTAGGTTTGTCATACACATCCTTTATTGTATTGAGGAATGTTCCAAGGATTCCTAGCTTTTCCAGAGCCTTCATCATAAAGAGGTGTTGGATCTTGTCAAATGCTTTTCCTGCATCTATTAAGATAATACTCTTTCAACTCTTCAATGAAGTTGAAAATGAAAGTTCACTACCGAACTCCTTCTATGAAGCCATCATAACCCTCATCCCAAAACCAGGTAGTGACTCATCAAAGAAAGAGAACTATAGACCCATTTTTTTGATGAACATCGATGCAAAACTTCTCCACAAAATTTTGGCCAATTGACTTCAACAACTCATCAAAAAAATCATACACCATGATCAAACTGGATTCATTTCAAGGATTCAAAGCTGGTTCAATATACATAATTCAATTAATATAATTCATCACATCAAGAAAAGCAAGGATAAGATCAACTTTTTAATCTTTTATCCAGTATGATGTTAGCTGTGGATTTGTCATATGTGACCATACTTTTGTTATTTTTTTCAACACTCTTAATATATCTATTTTTGCTATAATGCACCTAACACTATTTCTTTCTTACATTATCCTGCTATTGCTATATCCTTTCGCTTTCATATGTAATATTTAAAATTTCATTTATTTTTGTAAAACTTTTCATTTCCATACACTAATAATTTGTAATAATTCTATACATGCAGTCTATATTGAAAAAATTCACCCCCTTCCTTACATTTACTATCTTCTTCCTTCCTCTCCCTTTTCAGTGTTGATGACGTTTCATTATACTTTGTCCATACACACAGACACACACACACACACACACACACACACACACACACACACACACACACACACACAAATATGGCATACAGTGGTCATTGTTACTCCAGTATTACTTCCTTTCCTTCTCTCTCCTACTGAGTCTCTAGGGAGAATCCTTTAGTCCTCTCTTTATATTTGTTGCTATATTTTTCACATTAAAACTATGCATGTCTTTGACCAGAGAACAGGGATTATTGGGGAGTCATATAGTTGGGTCTTCTTTTTTATTATCTTTAAGTAGCTGTACAAAAGAGTTACCTGTATGCATGTATGTATGTATGTACGTATGTATGTATGTATGCACATATGTATTTACATGCCGGTCCTGGGGCTTTAACACAGAGCCTGAATGCTATTCCTGGAGTTTTTTCATTAAGGCTAGCATTATACAACTTGAACCACAGATGCATTTCTAATTTTGCTGAATAATTGAAGATCAAAGTCTTTCAAACTTCCTATCTGGGCTGGCATTGAACAATGATCCTCAGATCTCAGCCTTCTGAGTAGCTAGATTACAGGCACCCAGCAGGAATTGTCATTTAGCAAAGAAGTTTATGAATACAATATATCTTGATTGATGGCACTCCTTTCAACATTCTCAGCCCTGCCACCCCAATGCCCTCTTTGCTCCTTATTAATATTTTAGAACATCTATTGAACTCTTGCCTGCATCCCTTCTCCTCTTCATTAATCTACCCCTTTTGCTTGACCCCACTCCATACTTTTTAAGTACCTGCTTCCTTTTGCTGAAATTTGAGTTTGGCTGTCTAAGGATTTATTCTATTTGAGATCTTCCTTGAATCTACCATATTTCAGGTAATACATCTGTATATAGTTGCATAGCACCCAACATATTCACTTATGAGTTTGTAAGCAAAATCTAGCTCCCACATATAAGGGAAAATATAGCTATTTTGTCTCTCTGGGCTTGACTTGTTTCATTTAACATAATTGTTCCTAAGTCTTCCTGTTTCTTTGGAAATGGTACAATATTATTCTTTCTAATGAATGAGTAAAAATTCCATTTAATTTTCTTGATCCCATCTAAGCTGGCTACAGTGAATAGTGCTGCAATAAGTGTGATTGTGCTGGTGGCTTTACTGTATCCTGGTTTGTAATCTTTTGGATAAATGCCCAGGTTGTGGATCATAGGGTAGTTTTATGTTTAATTTTTTGAGGAACCTCCACAGTGCTTTCCAGAGTGGTAGAACAAGTTTACATTCACAATAATCACACCATGCATCCTTGATAGCATCTTTTATTGTTTTGTTGATAATGGACATTCTACCTAGGGTGAGGTAGAATCTGTGTTGTTTTGATTTGCATTTCTTTTATGGACAGAGTTGTTAAACATTTCTTTATGTGTCTATTGGCCATTTTTAATTCTAAGAAGACTCTCCTTAGCTCATAGGCCCATGTATTAATTGGGATGTTGGATTTTTTTTGCAAGTTTAAGTTTTTAAGTTCTCTGTGTATTATGGGCCATTGTCTGAGGAGTAGCTGACAAAAATCTTCCATTCTGTAGACTGTCCTTTTGCATATTGGCCATTTCCTTTGCTGTGCAGAAACTCTAGTCTGATGTAGTCTCACTTAACAAATCTTTCTTTGATTTTTCTGTGCTTCTGGATCTTTACTCAAAAGTTTCCTCTTGTGCTCCATAGTCTTAATGTTTCCCCTTCTCTTTCCTGTCTTACATTGAGGTCTTTTAACCATTTTTAATTGATGCTGGCACAAGTTGATAGATAAGTCCGGTTTTAGTTTTCTACATGTGATATCCAGTTTGGCTAGCACCATTTTTTAAGAGATTGTCTTTCTTGCAACCTATGTTTCGACTCTCTTATTGAATATTAAATAGCTATAGGTCTGTGGATTTATTTCTGGTTTCTATATTCTGTTCCATTAGTCTTCTTCAGGCCTGTATTTTTTTGTTTTTGGTTTTGGTTTTGGTTTTTGCCAGCACCAAGCTGTTCTCAATACTATGGCTCTGTAATAGTGTTTGAATTTTGTTATTGTTATTCCTCCAGCACTATTCTGCCTGTTAAGGATTACTTTTGCTATTTGGGGTCTTTATTGTTCCATATGAATTTTTGGATTGTTTTTTCCTATGTCATTGAAGAATGATGTTGGGATTTTGATGTTTCGTATTGAATTTTTTATATTGTTGTGAGTAGTATTGCCATTTTCATGATGTTAATTCTTCCATTCCAAGAGCATGGAAGATATTTCTATTTTGGCTTGACCATTCTGTATCTTCTAAATAAGTAATAGTCTGTTTACATTCAAAGTTATTATTCATAGGTAACAACCCGCTTATATAATCTTCTTAATTGGTTTGTAGTTCTTTTCTGCTTCCTCCCTCTACTGTTAATCTTAGTAGTTTACTTTTTGCCCTGACAAATCATACTAGCTTTTTTTCTTTCTCCTTTCTGTAACTACCAATGACTTTTTAAACTTTTGTGTTATTTCATGATTGTAGTCATTGTCCATTAAGTTTCTTTCTTTTTTCCCCATTAACTTTCTAGATGTAGGAATCCCTTTGGAATTTCTTGTGAAGTTGATCGAGAAGTTATGTATTCTGTCTTTTGTTTACTTGAAAAAGAATTAATTCCTATTTCTAATATATTTGTTGGGCATACGATCCTTGGTTGGCAGGTTTATTTATTTGCTGTTGTTGTTTCTTTACTTGTTTGATTTGTCTTTCGACACTCTTAATATGTTATCCTCTTGTCTCCTAGCACATAAGTTTTCTGCCAGAAGATATTCTGCTTGGTTAAAAGATATCCTTATATGTGACTTGATCTTTTTCTAATGCTGCTTTTAGAATTTTTTTTTCTGTCTGCAACATTGATAGCTTGATAATAATTTGTCTTACAGAGAACTTCTTTGGGTTCAGTCTAATTGGTGTTCTTTGCTCTTCATGGATCTGAATGTCTGTATCTCTCCCAGGACTTGGGGAGTTTTCAGCTATTATTTCATTAAATATGCTTTCTTTGTCTTTCTCCATCTGTTCTCCCTCTGGAACTCCCATAATGTGAATATTTGTTTACTTTTCAGTGTCCAATAGGTCCATTAGTCTTTCTTTACTCTTTCATTCTTTTCCTCTGACTGGGCTAATTCAAAAGACCTGTTTTTGTGTTCATAAATTCTTTTTTCTGCTTGATCTAGTTTGTTTTTTGTCTCAGAGTTTTCTTTTTATTTTGTTAATAAAGTTATTTATCTTTATGATTTGTCTTTTTATGATTCTCTTTGTTTTTCATTTGTGACCTGTGTTTCTAATTTCATTTAATTATCTCATTTTTTTTGTTGTTGTTGTTTCTCACTGAGATCCCTTAAGATTATTATTGAGAATTCCCCTTGGGGGCATTTTGTAAATTTATTCCCTTTTGGTACTGTTACAAGAGAATTGTCGTATTCCCTTGGGAATGTTGTTTCATTGCTTCTTCATATTTCTTGTGCCCCTGTATTAATCGCTATGCAATAGTAGTCTTCAATTTTATGGGGTTTTTCTTATCTCTGAAAGACAAGAATTTTTTCCTATAGATTGATACAGGGCTTTGTTTTGGCTTTATTTATTAATGGTTGTTTCATCAGTCATATTTCTTAATAGTAATATCTCTGTATCAGTGACCAGGCTTCAGGAGTTTTTGGCTTCACTGACGTTGTTAGTTTTGTTGGACATGAAGTTGTTGCCTGTCAGGCTGAACATAGATGCCTATAAGTGTTGTAGAGCTGAAATGTATATAATAAGTTTTCTGGTTGGGGTAGTTGCCATCTGACTGTTGGGCTGAACTGAGGCTCATTCAGAAACTGCAGGACAGTCAGTTATGCAGAAAACTAAGTATTCAGGAACAACAACTATATACTTACCCTGTGTTACCCTGTGAGAAGAAGTCTGTCTTAGTTCCAAGCTGATTCAGGCAATTAGATGGTTTACAGAAGACAAAATATTCTCAACAATTCTATCTTAAGCTTTTACTCTCCACAGGTATTTTGTCATGTCTCTGATACTCTTTGGCATACATCCTCAGTCCCTTCAATCAGAATATAATTTTTAATCTATAGGGATTTTTATCCCTTTTTTGTGTGTAAGATTAGCAAGGTACAGCCACGTTGTTAATTTAAAGGAAGACAATGAAGGCTGGGATAGCATCTCTGTTCCATTGCATCCTTTAATCTTTACTGCACCTTGAGTGACTTACATTTGGAGGCTCAAGATGGCCTCTCCATTTCCAGCCATTTTTTTTAGACCACCACCAGAAAAGATGAAGAGACCTGAAATAATAACATCAACTCAATCTACAGACTCAGTTTAATCTCTATCAAACTCAACAAAACATATGGCAGAAATGGAAAAGTTGATCTTACCACTCACGTGGAATTGAGGGAATATCATGTAGTCAAATTATCTTGAAAGAAAAGAATAAATCTGGAGAAATAACATTCCCCAATACCAAAATATATTACCAGTCTACAGTAAATAAAACAGTATGATATTGGCATAAGGTAGGCACATAAATCAATGGAACAGAATTGAGAGCCAATAAATAAACTTGTATATCTACGGTCAACTCCTTGTTGATGATGGAGCAGAGACCATTCAGTAAGGCAAGAATATTTTCTTCAGTTAATTGTATTGACACAAATAAGTATATAGAAACAAAATGATGATGTTTAATCCATACTTTATTTTCCTACAAGAAAATTCACTCATAGAATACTGAAGACATAATGTAAGAGCTAAAATCATAAATCTTAGAAAAGTAATATGATTAGTGTTGATAGCTGTCCACATGCAAAAGAATGTCACTGGATACTTACATTAACAAAGGGGATCAAATATCTAAATATAAGAACTAAGCACATAAAATGTTTTGGAAAAATTTAAATATATGTACATATGTATATATATATATGTATATATATATATATATAGTGATCTGAATTTGGTGATAGTTTCTTAGATATGGCAGAAAAATACAGAACAAAAATTCATACATATATTTGGTATATAAATTGGTCTTTTAGCTAGGAGACAGTGGCTCACACTTGTAATCCCCCAGTAAACTACTCAGAAAAAGCTGGAAGTGGTGCTGTGGTTCAAGTGGTAGAGTGCTAGCCTTGGGCATAAACAGGCTCAGAGACAGTTCTCAGGCCCTGAGTTCAAGCCCCAGAACAGAAAAAAAAAGAAAGAAATTGTTCTTAAAAACTAAAACTTTTGTGCAGCAATCAAAAGGAAAATATATAATGAGAGTAACATGTTTATTAATTTTAAGATAATAAAATATACATATATTTTTATAAATCATTATATATAAAATTATATATGCTTATGTATAACTCAATCAAAATGACAAATAACCAGAAGGGTAATAATCCTAAGTACTTGGTAAGCTGAGATCTGAGCATCATGGTTCGAAACCAGATGCAGTAGGAAAGCCTGTGAGTATCTCATCTCCAATTAACCCCCAAAAAAGCCAGAAATGGGACTACATTAGATCACTAGCTTGCACAATAAAGCTCAGGGACAGTACGCAGGACTGAGTTCAAGGCCTAGAACTGGCACACACACACACACACACACACACACACACACACACACGATAACCCAAATTAAAATGGGAAAAAATGGGATTAATATTTTTAAATAAATTTACAAGTGGCCAATATGAACAAAATGTTCAATATCATTATCCTGAAGTTTCTTTCACACAAGCTGCAATAGAATAAAACAATACACATGCTAGACACTGTGAAATATTAAAAATAGAAAAATCAACATTGGATAGCCTAAGACAAAATAGAACCTTTATACATTGAGCATTGTACACAATTCACAAGTGACATAACTTCTGTGAAAAAGTTTAATGATTCCTCAAAAAGTTAACTGAACAACAATTCCACAGATATTTAAGCAAAACCTGTACACAAGTTTCTTTGCAGCATAATTCATAACCCCCATAAGATGGAAAAAGCAAAATGTTTGTCACCTAAGAAATGAGTAAAAACTATGGTATATCCATATTTGATATTGACAAGAAGTGAAATTTGGACAAATGCTCAGAGATAAACATACATTTTATTTTATTTTATTTTTGGTAGTAGTAGAAATTGAACTCAGGGCCTTGCACTTGCTGGGAAAGTATTCATGCCATCCCCCAATTCTTTTAGTTTTACTTTGTCTTTCAGATATGGTGTCATGCTTTTGTCTGAGCTGTCTTAGAACCAAGGTCATCTTATTATCTGTTCCTCTTGAGCAATTTGAGTTATACTTGTGTACCACTATGTCCAACTGCAGGGATGAATCTTGATAAGTAAAAGACATTAAAAGCCACATATTGTATAATTACAATTATATAATTACAATTAATTTATTTGAAATTTCCAGAATAGGCATACATACAAATAAACTGGATTAGTTTTCTCTAGGGACTATGAAGAAGAAGGAAATAATAGCTACAACTTATAGAGTTTCCATTTGGAACCATGCCTCCAGTTCAGCATTTTACTGGTTATTTTAGAGACAGAGTCTCATAGACTTGATTCTCTAGGTCTCAGCCTTCTGAATAGCTAGGGTTACTGTTGTGAGCCACTGGTTCCTGGAATTGTTCTTTTATTTGTGCCAGTACTTGAGACTGGAACTGAGGGCCTTATGCTCTCTCAGATTTCTTCACACAGCTGGCGCTCTACCAATTGATCCATGTCTTAAATCCAAATAAAAATACTTATAAATAGCCAGGCGCTGGTGACTTATGCCTGTAATACTAGTTACTCAGGAGGCTGAGATCTGAGGACTGTGTTTTGAAGTCAGCTTGGACAAGGAAGTCCATGAGACTCTTATCTCCAATTAACCATTCCAAAACCAGAAGTGACGCTGTGGCAAAAGAGCCCAGGGCCAGTGTCCAGGCCCCGAATTCAGGATCCATGACAGACAAAAAAATTACAAATAGATATTGTACCAAGTATTTTAAATTATTCACTTGAAATTAAATTAGAGATCAATAACAAAAACTCAACTAGATGTATGAAAGATGTCTCCAAATACTTTATTATCTTGAATTAAATGAAAGTATGAGCTAAATGAAAGTAAGACAGCATACTTGCAACAATGAGATGTACAAGATACTATGTCGAAAAACGAACTTTACATCTTTGGCCGCGAGTGGCGGAAGGGGGGAGGGCGGAGGACAGAGGAAGGTGGGGAGTGTAGTCCTGGAGATGGGAGGGCAAAAACAAAAGAGGAGGCAACAATGCTTGATAAGAAATGTACTCATTACCTTGTTCATGTAATTGTAACCCCTCTGTAAGGTATTTTCACAATAAAAAAAAACTTATTTTAAAAAAAGACAACATACAATTATGCCTAGAGGAAAGCTTAAAATATTGAATGTGTACATTAGGAAAAACTGTCAAAAATTAATAATTTAAGTTCCTACCTGTGAAAATGTAAAAAGAATAAGCATTTATATACAATGAAATTAGAAGGAAAGAAATAATAAACATTGAAGTAAAAGTCAATAGAATTGAAAACAGAAGAACATACAGAAAATAAAAATAAAATGGTACATCCCTAGTCAAGTCGCTGAGAAAAGCAGAAAGAAGATAAAAATTAATACAAAAATGGAATCAGAGTCATAAGTTCTGATTACATGGATGCTAAAAAAGGTAATTAACATATATATATATGTGTATATATATTTATATACATATGAACCACTAAATATCTACACATATTTGTGTTAATGTCAATGAAATGGACCAGTTTTTTGAAGGAGTTCAAATCAATGAAGACACAACCTAAGAAAAATAATCTGAATAGTTGTATCTATTAAAGAAGTTGAGTAATTTCATAATCTTCCAAAATTAAGCACCAGGCTTTACTGCTGACTTCACTGGTAGATTTCACTAAATATCTTTAAAAAGTAATTATATTCTCTTGCAGCCCTTTAAGAAAATAAGATGCAAAGGAAATTCTTAACTCATTTTATGAAATCATCATTACTATAATATCAAAAATATGGAAATACATTGCAAAGAAGGAAAATAGGGAGGAGGAGGGTATGGGGATATAATACAGGGAAAGAACTTGTTGAAAGTACACTACACATATCTATGTGAATATTATAGTGAAAACCTCTTGGACTATTTATATATTCTAGTTTTATTTTATTTTATTAATGTATTCTAATTTTAAAAGAGAAAATGGCAGAATAATTTATTTCACAAACCTGAAGATATTATAAATATCCAACAGTATATAAAAAGTATTATACACTAAGTCTATATTGAGTTTATCCTGAGTGTAATTTTGAATACAATTAACGAATTCCATCATATCAACAGACTATAGAGAAAAACCTATAATCGTATAAATTGCAGGAAAAAAAATTAGGAAAGTGCAACAGATTGTCAAAATACTATAGTTTGCTTCAGAATGGCAGTGAAATTTGTCACTTTCTTAGGATCACATGCAGAAACCAGACCTTGTTTAAAAAAAAGAGAGAGGGAATATTTATCTTAGAAATTAACAGGTGTAATTTTTTTAAATGCTATATAAAGTAAACAACTTATTTATTCTTACTGTTGTAGAGACTAAAATAAATACTTCAAAATAAGTACAATTCAGTGTATAATAATATTTGTTATTTATTTTATATCATTGATATGTGGCATAGGATTATTACCACTCTATTATTTTAAAAGGGTATTTAAAGGGAAAAGTACTCATAGAAACCCATAAATGCTATGATTTTCTAAATATTTTAACTTGTTTGCCATACAAATTTCATAGCGTTTTAAGATTAGTGTGTATGTAATTTTGTTCCACTTTTCAAAATACTTAATACCTTTCCTCATAAATTTATAGTCTTCCTAATTAGAACCGTGATGGCCATGTATTATTCCTTGGAGTAGGTATGCTATATTGTTAGTAGTGTCACATATTTATGTTATTTCTGGTATTTATTAGTGGCAAAGTAAATCAAGCTCATTTTCTGATGAAGAAAATGAAATATTCTCCATCATTCTATCTAATACAATAAATACAACTAAAATTCCTGTACAAGAAGTATTCAAAAACTTTCTGAAAACTACAAAGAGTGAAATGTAAATTGTGGAAGTAAACAAATTCTTATAAACATAACTAATCCACTAGTAAATTTCCTATATCTTTTTTCCTGTGTTATTCATGCTGAATTCAAAGGCAATATAAAGTTCAGGACTATATTACAGGTATTGACAGAAAGAACTCCATGACAAGCTCTACCTTTTTGGTCCTATAGAGCTAACAGCACAGCAAAAATATCCTATTATGATTTTTAAGTTTTTTTCTAAATCCAGCCACCAAGCTATCCCAATCTCTATAGTGCAAAATCACAAAGATGGCAATAACAATTGTAGCTAAAGAGAAATCCATCGTTCTTAAGGAGAAAACTTCTTCTATTTGACCATAACAACTATGGTCTGAAAGATGTGAATAGAAAGTCTATTGCCTCTTCTTTCACTCAATATTTTCTTTACTTAATTTGAAGTTTCACTAAGCACAAAGCATAATGTAGATATAAAAAAGCCCTGACCTTTGTAGCCAACCGACCAGAAGAGAGCCTTGGCATCTGGAGGAGTCCAGAGTGACCAGAAAGAAGAGCGAGCTTGGGAAACATGCTATAAAGTTGTTTGTGAATTTGTGGGCTTACCCTCAAGCTGTACATGTGTGGATGTGGTCCTAAAACGCACATGAAAGGCATTGAGATCTGTATTACAAAGAAGAATACTGCCTGGGCTCCAAACTGGTCCCTGATTTGTGCATGGCTAAGATGAAACTAAATAGTTTGGCAAAGTTTGTTGAAATGGCACTGATATTGAACAACAAGCCACAGAAGATAGATTGAAACTTAAGAACTGAAGCCAAAAAAGAAAACAAAAATATATATTAATGTTCTCAATTGGACTAGAACAAGACCTAGAGTTTCATAACAATATTTAAAATGTGAAGCTTATAATAAGAATCACTGAAAATAGGAAAACAAGGAAAATCTCATCTGCATGCAGTTGAATGAAAAACTATCAAAGGATGGGAACCTAAGGATGGCCTAGATTTTGCAATTATTGGGAAAATATCTTAAAGAGAAATACCCTGGAAATGAAATTGAAAAATAGAAAATCTTAGCAGAGAAATAAAAGATACAGCTTAAAAAGAATGACATAGGTACTTCAGAACTGTTTCTGAGTCTAAATATTACAGCTAGAATAAAATATTTGTTAATTTTTAAAGAATTTCAAAGATATTTTAGACCTACTTCCATGTCTAAATAATACAACTAAAATAGTATGTTCACTGTAAACACTCAGTATAAAACTGGATATAACACCGAGAGATTAGAGATGCAAGTGGCAGGAAGGGACTGCTGGGTCCTCCTACCTTATGGATATTTCTCCAGCCAGGCCTCGGGCTTTTTGTGGAAAACAGTAGTCTCAAACCTTGTGGCTCTGGAGAAATGAATTCACAGCAAGAAGTCACAAAAATGCTGGATCCTTGTAACTATTCAGGTTTGAAGCCAGACCCGAGAAGTGAAGTCCATGAGAATTTCATCTTTAATTAACCACCAAAAATCTGGAAGTGGAGCTGTAAATCAAGTGGTTCAGCGCCACTCTAAAGAGGCCTGTTGAAGAAAGAGACTGCTTAGGCAGAAAGTAGGGCACCTCGCTGCTATATCAGAACTCTGATTGGTCAGATGGTGGTCAAGCCCCCCCCCGCCTTCTGACATCACAGCAGTCTCTATAGATATGTGGGACATCCCCAGATTTAAGAGGGTTCAATGTCTCAATCTGCATTCACTTCGCCATGGTGAAGACAACTTTCTACAAGGCCAGCTACGTGCCCAAGCCATGGCCCGAGACTGTCAATTTGTTTTCGATCCGACTGTCGATGCATCAGAAATCAAAATTCTACTGATGGTGAAAAAGACATCTTTCTTAAAGTTTCGAGTCTCTCAGGTGGTGTTGCATGTGTGGCAATATTTGAAGGTGAAACTGATATCACTGTCCCAGAGAATAGCAACAGGAGAGGCTTCAAACAGGAGAGGCAGCGATGGGTCAACCATCGCTGCTGCATCCAAGAATTTCATCTGATTTGGCCATCCCCTCGTTGTGCTAGCCAGTAAAGACCATGGAAGCGTCTAACTCTCAACTATGCTTCCTGCTGAGCGGTGGGTAGTACAGTACATTGTTGCTTCCTCCATGAATAAAACTGACCCACCTTTAGGAGGTCTTTCACAACAACAAAGAAACTGGATATAAAAAAAAAAGATATAAGAATAGAAATAACAGAACATTAGTGAACCTGACTACAGAATAATGTAGATCATGTAATCTGAAGAAAAGAAATGATGATGGTGGTGGTGGTGGTGGTGGTGGTAGTGATGGTGGTAATAACCATGTGCATGAGGGCAAAAATACTAAGGATAATAGGATATAAATGTAAAAGTGGAGACTAGGATGGTATCAAGAGCAGGGAGTTAGGGATCCTGTGGAACAATGAAGATTGAAGGATTTAAATGTGTGTGTGTGTGTGTGTGTGTGTGTGTGTGTGTGTGTGTGTGTGTGAACAACAGAATAAAAACCACAAACCACAAAGAATTGTTTGAAAAAGAAGGTGAAGGGAAAAGAGCAATGAGAATAGGATGGAGGAGGTCAATTTGGTCAAAGTTCACTGTAAGCATGTATAGAAATAACACGATGCTAATTCAAAACTAAAATATGACAAAACAACAATGAGTTCAGGTAATGTTGGACATATGTATCAAAAATCAAATTAATATTTGTGCCATTAGAATTGCAGAAGGGAAAGGAAAAGAATGATGAGGAAAATGTTGGTTAAAAATTTGGTGAAAACTTACAGAAACAAGAAACTCAACCAAATTTCAAATGGATAAGCTCAGTGCAATCCACATCTAGATTCATCATAATGAAATTGATTTTCTTCAAAAGCAATTGTAGATGAAAGAAGAAAAGAAGAGGAGACATTGCAGTCATAATAATCACTGTATATCCTATGAGAGTAGAAAATTTGAGGGAAGAGTTTGAGTTCAGAAGGATGGGAGAGCATGATAAAAAGGTTGATATCAATAGAGATATCTTGTGTTCATAAACTGACAACTTGAATGGTAACTCCTTTGCACAAAGACAAAATATAATTTAAAAAACCTTAAAAGAAGTGAAAGAAAAGCAATACATTCTCTATGGGAAACAAAATATCAGCCATTTTTGTGTTGCTATACCAAAAATACTAAAACTAGGGGCTGGGAAGGTGGCTCGGTGGTAGAGCGCTTGCCTTGCATGCCTGAGGCCCTGGGTTTGATTCCTCAGCACCACATAAGAAAAAAGAAAAAAGCCAGAAGTGGCGTTGTGGCTCAAGTGGTAGAGCACTAGGCTTGAGCTGAAGAGCTGAAGGACAGCGCTCAGGCCCAGAGTTCAAGCCCCACGACCGGACCCAAAAATAAATAAATAAATAAATAAATAAATAAATAAATAAATAAAGCAAGCTTTTAAACATACTAAAACTAGATGTTATTTTAAGTTTTTAGATCACAGTTCTGGAGAAGGAAAAGTACTATGCTAACTGCTTTTAGGCCTCATACTCCCTCTCATTCCATGGCAGAGAAGCAGAAAAGAAAGCAGACACAGATTTTTTTCAGTTGTGAGAATGGCTAAGAAGGAAGAAGCCATATGACACCTGAAAATGTTTATAAACAAGTAGCCTAGTCTTCTTACATTTTGATATAAAACTGTGAACTTCATAAATTTGTGAAGCAAATACCAGAGGAGAATAAAGTACTTTTACTAATAAAATAAAAATAAGAAAGACTGAGGAAATACTACTACACTTTGGAAAAATCATTCATACTCAAAGTGAAAAAATATTCCTTCTGAATAGAGTTAAATATATGTATATCATGTGTATAATGATATACGTATATTCTCCTTTGATGTGTAAATAAAGAAACAGTTGTGGTACATCCATAGAATGAATTATCACTCAGAGACAAAAAGACTGATTTATCCATATAAACAAGAACTTCAATGGATTTCAAAGATATCATATAGAATAAAAAAATCCAATCTCTAAATATTATACTACATTACTCATTAATATTCTGTATAGCTGTATTTGAAATAAAATTATGAAAATGGAGAATCGTTTCATGGTTTCCAGGAGTTGGAGAGATTGAGAGTGAGGTGAGGGCTCTCTAAGTGTGACCACAAAGAGGTTACACAGGCATAATATATTGTACTTATTTATGCATATTTATATGTATATAAAATATTATATAAAAGGATATAGATACACACATATATATCACATATACATTCTACCAATATCAAATACTTGGTCATATTATATCCTAATATAATCACATTAAATGTTAACCTTCGAGGGCAGGAAGGAAGTATAGAAAGTATAGACTTCCTTTCAAGAAGCATGTCTTACAAAGTGAATATCTTTTTAGTTTTCTACCCTGAGGTAACTGACTACTGCTAGAGGTATAGTATGCATGTCTCTTCATCGCAGATGAGAAAGCTTTATCTTCGAAGAATCAAATAGTGTCTATTTTAGGTTATGTGGGCCATAGCATGAAATATGTCCAAGATAATTTATGAACAAATATTTGTGGCTGTGTTCTAATAAAATTTTATTTACAAACACTGCAAGAGGCTGGGTAGGTAATACAGTGGTAGAGCCCTTTCCAATCATTTGCAAGGCCCTGGAGTCAATCCCCAGAATTACAAAAATGAAAAAGAGTTGAATTGGGCTCAAACTGTTGCTTAATGAGAGCTGTTGTACATATGCATATACAGATGTATATGCATATGTATGTGATATGCGTACATATAATCCAGAATTATAAATATTGCATGTGTATAATGTTATATGTTTCTACAGATATTATCACATTACATTCATACATAATATTTTATGGTTTGTTTTGTTTTGTTTTGCAGCATTGGTGTTTGACCCTAGGCCTCTGTGCATGCTTCGCTAGTGCTCAGTCACTGAGCTACATCCACAGCCCTACAACTTCCCATATCTACAATACATACATCATGGGACAAAGGAAGAATGGACTCAGCAGTGATACTCACTAGACACTATGTTGGAAATGAACTATACAAAAATATTGGGGGAAAAAGAGGTCTGGAGGGAAAACTAGGAGAAAATGGGGGTAGAACAACACTGTTCAAAAAGGAATGTACTCGTCATCTGACTTATGTAACTGTAACCCCTCCGTACCTCATGTTTACAACAAAAAGTATTTTGCTGTAGAGAGGTGTTTAATCATCTCCTATTTTAGTTATCTTAAGGTACTCCAGTTTTATGAAAATATAATTAAATATCTCCATGTTTCTGCACTTTTGCAAATGTTTCTGTAATGGTTAGTTTAAAAATTAACAAGTATCCTAATGCAATAAAATATTTTAACATAAATATTTTGTTTTTTAAGTCCTAATTGCACTTTTCTAGTTCTAATTCAGTCTGGCTGCCTTATTTGACAAAATTGCTTTGTACTTTCAGAGGATTCCAGTGTACAAAGTCCATGTATGAAAATTTCTCATTTAAGCTTTATTCGAATACTATTATCCATAAAAGTAAAATAGTCACTAATATCTCATTGTAGAGTTGAGGAAAAGAAAACAGAATAACTGAACTATTGCAGATTGCACAGCAATCTAGTGTCTGAATTCAGCCATAATGGTGCTACCTGGTCAGTCATCTCTCACAGGGACAAGTTCTTATTTTGATTTTAGTGTGTTTGTAACCCATACACAGTTATGATTAATATTTTTAAGATATGTAAAAGACAGAAATAGGAACTGGACAGAAGAAACAGAAATAGCTATGAAATATATGAAGAGATATTCAACTCATGTTTTTAATTTTAGGTTACAATGACAATGAAAATTTTTACCTGTAAGATACAGAATAATTTCCAATTGCAGAATTATATGGTATTGTGAAAGATTGAAAACATTTTAAATGTCCATTGATAGGGCTCTGATAAATAATGCTATGCCCTAATTTAAAAAGATAAAGGGCAGCACTTGTCGATCATGCTTGTAATCCTAGCTACTCAGGAGACTGAGATCTTAGGATCCTAGTTCAAAGTCATCCCAGGTAGAAAAATCCATGAGACTCAACTCCAATTAATGTGCCAGAAGCTAAAAGTGGAGGTATGATTCAAGTGGAAGAGCAACAGCCTTGTGCAAAAAATCCAAACCAGAGTGCCAAGACCTGAGTTCAAACCTCACTACTAGAACAATTTTTTTAAAAAGAGACAAAACCTTGGCTAGAGAGATGGCTCAAGTAGTAAAGTCAAAGAAGCCTAGGAAGTAGGAGGTCCTGAGTTAATACGTCAGTGCCACCACAAAAAAAGAAAACAATTAACATATATTCCAATGAAAATGTATTCAAGCTTCATTAAATATATAAAACAAATGATAAAGCATTAATATGGCATAATTTAACTTTTGTATAATTAAAATTCTGTTTATGTAAATATGCAAACCTATGTATATTAATATGCATTAAAAATAAAACAAGTCTGAAAAAAATTCAGGACTAGTAAACCATTATATGTAGGGAACAGAATTGGGTGGTTGGTTCCCTCTTCATTTACATATTTGTAAGCACAATTGGATCACTGAGTTCCAGAACCAAATTCTGACAATGTCAATGAAAAATCACACTGAACTTCAGTGATCCCTCACAAACAAGTGATGACACACATCTCCAGTAATAGACATCAGCCAGTGGGGAAACCAAGCACATTTACTGCAAGTTAAGAAGGAAAACAATGTTGGCATAATTATAAGGGCAAAAGCAAGCCAGGCCCCCCCATGAAAGCACTTTAACAAATCCTAAGAAATGTCATAAACCACCAGCAGTAACATGACACAATCAATTTAAAAATCAACACTTGGCTATCACTTGGTACGCACATGCACCATCACGTTCAGTTTTCTAAGAACTCAAGTCAAGAAAACAGTACACCTATTTTTAACCACGTTTTGCCTATGAGAAAACTGGGAGTCCAATTATGGCACTTGTCCTGATGCCACACAGCTGATTAAGTGACAGAATCTGAAAATGCAAGACACTGGACAAGCAAATCTCATGTTCCCTTTACTATGCTTCTCTTAAGCAGTAAAACCATTAGGTTATTAGTAGTTGTAGTTTCCTTTAGGGAATGAAGGGAAGCCCATAAGGAGAGTTGGAAAGAAAGAATAACAGTCCCCTTGAACTATAACTTTAAATAATCTTTTTTAATCTGCCTTATAAATCTTCAGTCCCAGCTCAGAACTATGTAGTGTCAGATACTCTGGATTGGGATATAAGAATGTTTAGTTCTACAGTTCACTCTGAGTGACCTAGAATAAGTTGCTTTCCAGCTATAAGACTCATTTTTCCCAGGCTGGGAAGGTGGCTCAGTGGTAGAGCGCTTGCCTTGCATGCATGAGGCCCTGGGTTCGATTCCTCAGCACCACATAAGAAAAAAGAAAAAAGCCAGAAGTGGCACTGTGGCTCAAGTGGTAGAGCGTTAGCCTTGAGCTGAAGAGCTGAGGGACAGCGCCCAGGCCCAGAGTTCAGGCCCCACAACCAGACCCCTCCTGCCCCCAAAATATTCATTTTCCTATACAATTGAGCTTTTCTGGTTTAGACACGGAGAGTTTGGAATTCTGCTTATTGTAACTATTGAGGAATAGAGTAAACTGTCTGCATTGATCCATGTTTTAGTACAAAACCTGCTGCCTAATGGTAATTAATAATAACTAATAACTATTACAGGTACAGCTATTACATGGCAGTGTGTTCAGTCATTTCATTTCCACAGTAAATCTATGAAGTTGTTGCTATAGTTATCTTCACTGGGCTCAAAAGGAGACTCAGAATACAGATAATAATTGACTTGTTCAAGGATATGTAGTTAGAAAATGATAGGGACAATACCTGGTTTGGAACCAGGTAGTTTGACGTGGAAGCCCTGAGGGCAATACAAAGAGACATCACTTCTACTGTAGATATTTGCCAGAAAAATTACAAAGCACATCTTGATTCAACAGGATAGTCTAGTTCCAGAAAGTAATTCCCTCTTTAATGTTTGTAGGATATTTTCCAGGTCATTGTTTGGAAGCAGAAAGCTGTTTGTCGATTTTGCTTGGAATTAACATCTCTATAAATTACTATGAGATAAATCCTTCCTTAGAGAAACTTCTCTGAAAACAGATACAATTCTAGGAAAGTAGGATGAGAAGTAAATTCTGAGTCCTGAGCCAATCCATTAGCTGTAATGATGTGAGGAAACATTGACAGAGGCTTTCTTCTAAGTATTGATGTTGCCTCTGCCCTCATGGGAGGACCCACCATGCAATTTCACTGGTTTATTGTACAAGAATACCTGCCAGAGAGCACAAGGAGGGCTAAAATCCAGTCCTCATTCCACGCATTTATGTGCTCTAGATGCCTTCTGCACCTCTCCAAAGAGGAGAAACCTTTGATGATATGCAAAAAATCCATTGCCTGCCAGGGTGTCTGTAATCTGAGCTACTCAACAGGCTGAGATATGAAAATCAAGGTTCCAAGTTAGCCTAGGCAATAAAATCTGTAAGACTTGCATCACCTATTAACCACCTAAAAAGCGGAAGTAGAGCTGTAGCTCAAGTGGTAGAACACTAGACTTGAGCAAAAAAGCTCAGGGACAGCATTCAGGCGTTGAGTTTGTCATAGCCTACTCAATGGCAGATACAGTGCTGTTTCGGGTGGCGATAACCATGTGCTTTTTTTGTTTCTTTGTATGTTCCTCCCCCACGGTATAATCCGTTTTCACTGTATTGGATGTCGGTGCCCTGCATCTTGTATATCCACTTCTCTAATTCAGTGAAGGGAAGGGAAAAAATGCTTAAATAGGGATACAGGTTGACCCATTGTAACAATGAGATGTACAAAACACTATGTTGAAAACGAACTTTACAACTTTGGCGCTGGGGCAGGGTAGAGGGGTGTAGTTGTGGAGGTGGGAAAGGGTTGGGAGGGGAAAAACAAAGTAGGAGACAACAATGCTCGATAGGAAATGTACTCATTACTTTGCTCACGTAACTGTAACCCCTCTGTACAATATCTTTACAATAAAAAATGTACCAAAAAAAAAGAATGTGGAGACTGTATGGATGGCATTTGCTAATACTATGAAGGTGCCAGGTGGGCTGCCCTACTACTAGACAATTCTAGGTAATTCTCAGAGTTTTATACACTTAACACACACTATCTCACCACTCAAGTTATTGCTCCATTCTGAGAGACAACTAGCTAATCTGAGATATTAATTCCTGCAACCAGTGTTAAACAGAGTGACAAAGAGAATGGTCCTTGAGCCTAAGCATGTTGAAATTAACATTGGTTAGAAACACTTGAAACACAAATGAGAAGAGGAGAATGTAAAAGAGAATGTAATTGCTTAAAATGAGTTCAGAGATTTAAACTGGAGAAATCATTTAGCAAGGAATTGTTAGTAAAGGTCAAGCCAGCGGGTATTACACAGTCCTCGAGGATGGCAGGGAAACTGCACAGCTGAAGATAGATAAATATAGCAAGCAATATCTGAATGGAGAAGAAAGTATATTTGACAAATTAGAAATGAACTTCTTAATTTTAATTGAGATGAGAATGAGCTGAAGACTGACATATCAAAGGTATATATGCTTGGGGACAAAATTCATTGAATACATACTGACAATCAACCCACTTTGATTTTGCTCATATTTTTTTCTGCTTATGTGGTGCTGAGGAATTGAACCCAGGGCCTCATGCATGCAAGGCAAGCACTCTACTTCTGAGCCACCTTCCCAGCCCTCTTGCTCATATTTTTAACAGGACAATTTCACAGGAGGAATGAATGAGGGACTTCAGTAAGGCATTTGTCAACCTCCCTCAAGCTAATATTTTCAAATAGAAGCTTCAAAAGAATACTGCTAGGATTTTTACAATAAAAAATACCAAAAAAATAATACTGCTAGGATCTGTAACTGAAAGGGCCAACCTTGGAAAAAATAAGAGTAATTAATAAACACAGTGACAGGAATCTGTCTGAAATCCACTGAACTTGCCTTATTTTAACATCTAGGTGAAAAGATCAAGGCACACTTTAATTTTCAGGTGTAGGACATAATGAAGAAAAGCAACTGACCTGAATTTTGGAGAACAGTCCTAGCTTCAAATACTTTATCCCACTAATTCTAAAATAACAGAAGAATGATCAAAATATCATTAAAATTCCAAATTTTTGGCAGTAAAAATGCACCCACCAGATTTCCTTTTTACAACTGGTCACAATACATAAACTATTTGTATGCCACTTGGCTTGGAAATAATCAGCATTGATAAGAAATGCAATTGTTCCAGTGGTTGTACAAAAGGATGAATGAAGGAAACAGGAAAGTCAGCATGAAACAGGCAAGACAAGTTCAAAGGTCAGAGGAAAACTACGTCTATTGAGTTTTCTGTTTAAAGTCATTACATTGGTTCCTACTTTGCAACCCACCATCTCTGGGTTGCAAAACACAAACAATAATTTTCACAGGTTTACTTACATTTAGGGGCTTTAGTTTGATCATTGAAGTAGATGTAATAGAAATAAAGATGTCAGATATTTGGTGTTTCCTGAGATTAAGTAGATCATCTTCTAAGAGCCTATGGAGAAGCATATGGAAAATATAAGCTTGCATCAGACAAACCTTAATTCACTTTTTAATTCATTGAATTGTGTGCCTAAGCAGCTTATTGAACTGCTCTAATCTATTGATTCCAAATGTATAAGATATAAAAAGACAATAGTGTTCTTCTCACAGGGATGCTAAATATTCAAGAATGCAATGCTTGTGACATGCATAACATGATATCTGGAACTTATTAAGCATTCAATAAACAAAACTGTTAAGTTCTTTCCATCATAAATTTGTTTACAGCACCCATCTCTTTTTCCTTAATAAACAGGGTCACCATCTACTCAATTGCTGACATAAGTAAAATAAATTAATTAATAAATAATGGCATCCTTCATTCCTCTTACCCTCTGTCATTACTTCCTTTATCACTGATGCACACTCCATTGATTCATCAATTATTAAGTTCCTTCATTCTTTTTTTCTTTGTGCCAATCCTGGGGCACTATCTTTAAGCATTTTTTGCTCAAGGCTGTTGCTCTACCACTTGAACCACAGCTCCACTTCTGGTTTTTTTTCCTGTAGTTAATTGTAGATAAGACTCTCTTGAACTTTCCTGCCGGGGCTGACTTCAAACTGTGATCCTCAGATCTCAGTCTCCTCAGCAGGTTAGATTATGAGTTTGAGCCAGAAGTGCCCAGCTAAGTTTTTTGATTCTTTTCACCATATTCTCTCCTGACTCAGGTCTGGCCTCATCTCTTCATTCCTACTGATAATTCTTCCTCTCAACTGCCATCATCATCTAACTATACCTTTTATCTCTACTTTTCTCCTGCTGCAATCTATTTTTATTTCACATAACAGCCAAAGCAGATTTTCAAATAAACAAAGCTCACTCAACTGGCTAAGGCCTATCAATAGCATCCTATTTTACTTAGAACATATTTCTTTTTTTGCCAGTCATGGTGCCTGAACTCTGGGCCTGGGTACTGTCCCTCAGCTCTTCAGCTTAAGGCTAGTGCTCTACCACTTTAGCCACAGCACCACTTCCAGCCTTTTCTGCTTATGTGGTGCTGAGGATTCGAACCCAGGGCCTCTGCATGCAAGGCAAGCACTCTACCACTGAGCCACCTTCCCAGCCCAGAACATATTTCTTTAAAGCAATTCTCAAGGAACTGGCATAACTAACTGCCACCTTTCTTTTAGATATGTCCATTTTTAAAAATATATTTACTGTTATTGTAAATGTGATGTACAGAGGGGTTACCATTACATAAGTCAGATAAATAGTATATTTCTTTTTGAACAATGCCACCCCCCAATCCCAGTTTTTCCTTCCTATTCCCACCCACAAGTTGTATAGTTCATTTTCAACATAGTATCTAGTAAGTACCACTGCTGCATTTGTTCACCCTTTGTCCCTCCATTTCTGTGCCTCCCTTACCCTCCCAAAGACAGATAAACAAGCAAACATGTCAAAAGGAAATGAAAACAAAAACAGCTACAATGATATCCATCAGAAAGAATGATATTGTACCATTCATAAGGAAAAGGACAGACTTGGAAAAAATAATATTAAGAGAAGTAAGATAGGCCCAGAGAAACATAGGTTGCATGATTTCCCTCATCTGTGGTAATAAGAATGTACCTATAAAGGGCCCCTCCTGTGGGAGGGACCTTACAACCTTCTTAGCTCAAACCAACCTTAAATTATCCCAGACATTTTTCCTCAGGACCTTGGAACACTGCTGCGCAGGCCACTCCGAGGCTGTGGAGGGTATTCACTTTAGTCTGACTTTATTTTCTTGCCAATAAACCTAGGCTTCCCTTTAAAAAAAGAATGTGCCTATAAATCTGTAAGCAAACACACCAGATGGTAGAAGACTAAAGACACCCTGGGACATGACAGGTCTCTAGGCATTCACATGGAGACCAAAGTAAGATATTCTTAGGAGAGGATCACATAGGCACAACAGCTATGTGCATCTGACCATATAAAATAATATTTATTGACATGAGCTCCAGGAAGATAGGTCCATTTTCATGCCTCCTCAGGAAACCTTTTCTTTTTTTTTTTAATTTAATTTAATTTGTGAACATACTGTACAGAGGGGTTACAATTACATGGGCAGGATAATGCGTACATTTCTTACCAAGCATTGCAGCCTCCTCCTTTGGTTTACCCTTCACATCCCTTCCCAGCCTCCCCCCTCCCCCCAATCCCAATCCTTCTCCTTCCCCCCCTTCCCCCTCCCCCGCAACGACGTTGTAAAGCTCGTTTTGAACATGACAACTTGTACTTCTCATTGTTGCAACAGGTCCGCCTGTATCCTTAAACAACTGGTTTTTCCCCATCTCCTCCACAAGTTATACTGACATCAAATATAGTGAAAGCAGGGGTTATACTGTGGGGGAGGGACATACAAAGCAACAAAGAGATAATCTTATAAATGCGTTAGAAACAAATGCATGAAAGAAAAAAAACATTAAAATACATATCTAAGGGTTCATTTTCTCAGGAAACCTTTTCTGAATTGCCAAGCTAGTGCCCTGTCCTCTGTTATATGCTATAGACTTATGAAACTTCTGATATACCTTTTCCACTTAATTTAGTAATAAATTTTTTCAAAGCATTTGATGTATTTTAAGAACAATTTTGTCTAATACAATCCTCACAACAATCCTTTGAAGAAGATGAAATATTTATTCTCCTTTCTAGGTGAGGAAACTAAGTCACAGAGAAGGTAAAAATTTTATTTAATGTCATTAGGCTCATAAATGGCACAACTAAGGATTTGAACTCAGGCCCAAGAACCCTGCTTAACCATTATGCTGTCTCTCACCTGTAAGAGATTTAAATATCCCATACTTCTCAGTATACTACCAATAACTATGGCACTCCACTAAGAAGATTAAATTAGATGTTTGTAAAGCACTTTACCCATTACTTGGCTGACTTCAAAGTTATTAACTGTGACCCTGCCATAATATGAACACAACATACTATTCACTTGTTACAACCTATTAAGTTGTGCCAGCACATCAATGAGATAGATTTTGTTATACCCATTTCTTTATTATTATTATTATTATTATTATTATTATTATGTAGTTGCATAAAAGGGTTACAATTCCATAAATCAGGTTATGAAAATTTCATTTTTGTGCTCCAACTTTTTAAAAAAATTTTATTGTCAAGGTAAAGTATAGAAGGGTTACAGTTATATAAGTAAGATGGTAACTTTCTTATCAGACTTATTACCCCTTCCTTCCTTTTTCTACCACTTCCTTCCCCCCAACCCACCCCCAGTTGTACAAACCATTTCCAACATATTATTTTGTGAGGATTGCTGTTGTATTGGTTCCCCCTTTCTCCTTTGTTTCACCATTTTGTTGTTGCCCTTTCTTTTGTACTTCTCCCCAAATATGTTTTCACCTCATGGTATTCATTTGATAGACACTTGTTATATCCCTTTTACAGATTGTGAACATTGAGATCAAAAAAGACAAGAACTCTCAGGTAATCTTTAGTAAGTGGTAGTTGTGAGATCCAAAACCAATTCTACCTGGGACTTTGGTTCCAGTGACAGAATAAATGTCTACCAAGTGCAGTGTGCTGAATTCAATTCACAGTATGGCAAAAAACAAAACAAAACAAATTCAGGTGTGGCAAAAAAATCACAATTACCCAGCCTAATTGAATTTTCCCTAAACCAACTAAACCTACTACTTAATATGAAAATCGCAATTTATAAATCCATCAAGGAGTAGGACAGATTATATGTGTCTGTCCTTCCAATAAAAAGCATAGTATTTTAAGGAATAACCGACTTTCAAATAAAGAGTGTCAAGCCAGATACTAGTATTTTATATGTATAATCCTAGCTATTCAGGAAGAAGAGATTTGAAGGATCGTGGTTCACTGTCAGCCCAAAATTAACCAGAGACTCTCATTCCAGCTAACATGGCTTGTAGACCAGCCTTGCCAGGTAACAAGAAAATCTGTATCTTAAAAACAACCAGAGACAAAAAGGTAAAAACACATGGTTCAAGCATTACAACCCCTGGCTAGCAACAATGAAGAGCAGAGTTCATATCCCAGTACTTTATCTACCATCTCAAAAAATGTGTTGAACAAGAAAGAAGTCTTTTCTTTTGAGCACATTGAAAAACTGACCTTTGGGCAGGAGCCACAGATACCCAGTACATTTTCAAAATTTCTACTTTCTTAAGTCTCTGCTGTAAAAAATTACACACATCTCCACAAACATTTTCCCCTTCCCTGCATTTCTGACCAATATAAGCCAACCAGCTGTATCTGATTTGCTGTGCCTCACATGGGGTACAGCTTAGATTTGGAAATTTTAAGATAGTCAAGAGAAATCTTTGGGTAAAAGTTATTTCTTAGTGTTGAACTTAAACATTATTCAAGTCATTACCAGCCCATAGTGAACCTCCATAGGGTTGATAAAAAGGCCCTAAGTATTCTCTAGTACTTAATCCTTTATTTCTTCAATGATATTAATAGTACATAATATAATACAGCACTGACTGTGTTATAGATACTATTTTATGTACTTTGTATATACATGTACATACTGATTTATTTCTTAGAACAACCTATGAATGGATGCTATTATATTCCTTCCTTCAAAGATAGAGAGCTAAAGGTTGTGTAAGGACACCACTAGAAAATGGCAGATCTAGGAATAAAACCTGGTTTTAAGAACAGTCTAACTATTGTCCCTCATTTTCTCTGTTTTCTTCTCATATACTAATTATACAAAATAATGGGATCAATTGTAACACTTTTGTACATACATACAACACACTTTCATGGTATTCACATGCCCTATAATCCTCATTTGTCCTTGATCTGCTCTTTCTCTATCATTCCCTCTTTCCTAATATTCCTTTTATACTTTCATGTCTTTTTTTCTAGATTCCACATGTGACATTCATCTTTCTGAGTCTGGCTTGTTTTGCTTAACAGGACAATCTCCAGTTCCATCTAATTTCCTGTAAACAAGATAATTACATTTTTTGTGGGTAAATAGTATGCCATTATGTATACATACCATATTTTTTCATTCATGTATCCTTTGGAGGACACATGGCATGACCTTGGCTACTGTGGACAGTGCCACATATAAATATGAATTTGTACTTATCTCAATTGTATTGTGACTTTGATTCATGTGGGATGTACTCAAGTAGATCATATAGCTAGATCACATAGACTTATTTTTTTTAATTTTTAGGGAAACTTTGTACTGATTTCCATAGAGGTTGCATTAATTTTTGTTCCTACCAAAAGTATATGGAGTCTTTTCCCCTCCCCACAACATTCTTATCAGCATTTGTTGTTGTTTATTTACTTATGGATAGTCACCCTGAGTAGGGTAAGATAAAAATCTTAATGCAATTTTGATTTGCAGTTTATTAATGGCTAAAAATGTTGAGAATTTTCCATGTGTTTATTAAACATGTAGACCTTATTTGAAAATGTTGTTTATTTGCCCATTTATTAATCACAGTAATTCTTTTGGTGTTTAATTTACTAAATGCTTCATATAATTTGGACCTAAGTCTCTTGTCAAATGACTAGTTTGCAAAGATTTTCTCACATTCTATAAGTTGTCTCATCAATAATAGTTTCCTTTACTATGCAGAAGCTTGTTAGTTTAATGCAATGCTGTTTGCCAATTATTGCTTTTATGTGCTGGACAATAAGAATCATATGCAGTAAATAGTATTTGTCCTGTACTTTCCAGAATTTTCTCTGTTTTTGTGTAGTACTTTCAGGGTTTCCAGTCTTACATTTATATCTTTGATCCATTTTGTATTGATTATTATACAGAGTGAGAGGGATCTAGTTCTAGCGTTCTACATATAAACATTGTTTTCCTAGCACCATTTTTGTCACCTTTCTCAAAACTCAGATGGCTATGGCTGTGTGGGTTTATTTCTAGATCTTCCATTCTAGTCTATTTGTCTCTAGACCTGTTTTTGCAACCAGTGTCATACTAGTTTTATTACTATAACCATGTTGTATAATTCAAATCAAGTATTGTGATATCTGCAGCATTTCTCTTTTGATCAGGATAATTTTGGCTATTATTTTGGCTATCTTTTATACTTCCATATATAGGATGGTATTACTTGTTTCTAGTTCTGTGAAGAAAGACACTGAAATTTTAGTGAAAGTTATATTGAATTTGTAGGTCACTTTTGTTATGTGGCGATTTTAACAAAATCCTTTCAATCTGTGAAAATGAGAGACCTTTCCATCTTTTAAGATCCTTGATGGTTTCACTTTCACTGTAGATCTTTCACTTAGAGGTCTTTCTACTCCTTGATTAGGTTTATTCCTAAGTATTTTTTATGCTACTGTGAATGGAATTTGTCTTCCTCAGTTTGCTCCCAATATATTCATTATTGTGGTATAACAAAACTACTACATTTTGTATCTTAATTTTATATTTGGTACTTTGCTGAAATTTCTCATTAGATCCTAGAATATTCTGTGGAGCTTGTTTTTTTTTAACATATTGGATTATATAATGTGCAAGTAGGAATAATTTGACTATTAGCTTTCCTATTTGGAACCTCTCTCTTTTGCTTTTTCTTCTTCCTTCCGTCTCTCCCTCCCCCCCCCCCTCAGATTTTATATATATGTACCAGTATGAAGGGTTGAACTCACTCAGGGCCTCGTGTTCTCACTTGGCTTTCTTGTTCATGTCTGACTCTCTACCACTTGAGCAGCACCACTGGGTCTGGCCTCTTGATTGTTAATTGGAGATTTAGTCTCACAGACTTTCCTGCCTGGGCTGGCCTTGAACCTTAGTTCTTCAGGTCTCTGACTCCTCTGTACCTAGGACTACGAGCCACCAGCATGAGCCACCAGCACCCAGCTGTCTGCCTGATTTTAACAATAGTGAATAAGAGTGGCGCAGTGGACAAATTTGTCTCATTTCTGATTTTAGAGAGGATGATTCACATTGACTTTAATTTATCGTATACATCCTTTATAGGTTGACAATTTATGGGGGTCTTTTTCATTGTTTCATCATGAAGAACTACGAATTTTTGTCCAAAGTTTCTTTTCGACAATTTATTGAGTTGATTGTATGATTTTTACTTCTGATTTTATTTATGTACTGCATTACATTTTTTGATTTGCATGTGTAGACTCACCCATGCATTTTAGAATAATACTAACTTGATCATGGTATATATAATCTTTTCAATGTACTGCTGAATTTGGTTTGCAAATGTTTCATGTCTATGTGCATTTAAAAATGGTGCCATAGTTTCTTTCTTGATATATCCTTAGATGGTTTTAGGATAAGATTAATTTTATTTTTGTGCATTGAATTTGAAAGCATTCCTTCCCTTTATATTTTGTAAACTAGTTTGAGTAGTCTTGGTGTTCTTCAAAAGCTGGTAGCATTCCGAAATAAATCCGTCTAATTCTATGCTTTTCATTTTTTTGCAAGTCCTGGGGCTTGAACTCAGTGCCTGGGCAATGTCCCTGAGCTCAAGGCTCAAGGTTAGCACTCCACCACTTCAGCCACAGCTCGATGTCCAGCTTTTTCTGTTTATGTGGTACTGAGGAAATGAACTCATGAGCTTCATGCATGCTAGGCAAGCATGCTACCCCTAAGCCACATTCCCAGCCCAAGCTTTTCTTTTTGGGGGTACTATTATCACATTAACTTCATCACTCACTGTAGATTTGTTTAGGTTGTTTGCATCTTATTGGTTCAATTTTAGTAAGCCAAATGTGTCATTTCTAGATTTTTACAATTTATTGTAATATAAGCTTTCAAATTAATGTACAATGAATGATCCTCTCAATTTTAGTAGAGTCTGTTCTATTATTACCCTTTCACCTCTAATTTTATTAATTTGTGTCTTTTTTGTTTAGTTTCTCAATGAGTTTGTCAATTTTGTTTACTAGTTTAAAGAATCCACTCTGTTTGTTTTTTTTTTTCCAATCCTGGAGCTTGAACTCAGAGCCTCTTTGCTCAAGGCTGGCACTCTACCACTTGAGCCACAGCACCACTTCCAGCTTTTTCCATTTATGTGGTACTGAGGAATCAAACCCAGGGCTTCATGCATGCTAGGCAAACACTCTACTGCTAAGCCACATTCCCAGCCTTCCACTCCGTTTTGATGATCTATTGTATTGTTCTTTGAGTCTCTATGTAATTAATTTCAACTCTAACCTTCATAATTTTTCTTCCTCTGCTAATTTGGGATTTGGATCATTCTAGTTTTTCTAAGACACTGAGGGGTATCATTAAATTATTTACCTGAAATCTCTATAATGTTTAATGTTAATACTCAAAACTGTAAATTTTGCTCTAGAACTATTTTTGATGTATTCCACAGCTTCTAATATGTTATGTTTCAATCATGACCTGATTTCAGTAAATTTTAAATTTGCCTCATGATATATTTAACTGATTATTCAAAAATGCATTGTTCAAACTGTGTGCTTATATACTTTTTCTTGATTCTACTAGAATCTGATAAAGTGAAAGAAGTTAAAAGTTCTTTTAAATATTTGTAGTTGTTAATCATTGTTTTATGCCTTAAAATATTATTGATTTTGGAGAAAGTGCCATGAACTTCTGAAAAAGAATGCATGTATTCTTTATCCATTAAATAGAATATTCAATAGATATCTATTTGATCTGTATTATAGTCTAATTGATGTAGTTTTACTCATGTTTTGGTCTAGATGATCTATTTATTGATGAGAGTGTGATATTGAAGTCACTAATTATCACCGCATTGTGGTCAATTTATTTATGTCTAGTAGTGTTGGTTTTATACATATTTTTTATACATATTATACATATTCCATACATATTCATTTATAATCATTATATCCACTTGATTGGTTATTCCCTTTATTATGATGTTGTGAATTTCTTGTCTTTTCTGATTTTTGTTTAAACTCTTTTGATAGGTATAAACATAGCTACTCCTTACTTATGGCTTTAATTTCCTTGGAATCATTTTGCATCCATTCACTTTTGTCTGTCTTGGCCAAAGCAGTGAATTCTGTTCTGGCATTAAATAGTTATGTCTCAGCTCCCTACCTAAATCAGCTTTTTTCTAACTTTCAACATGAGAATGAATGCATTCTATATTCTTCTATTTGTAAGATTAAGTATTTTCTACAATGCTAGCTTAATAGCCATGAATTGTAGTTTGTTCTTCTCTTGAAAGGTGTTTATTTTTCCTTCAATTCTGTTCTTTTCTGTATATAGTAATTAATGTATACTAAAATTTTAAGACTTGAAATGCATTACTCTATGCTCTCACAGCCTTCATTATTATTTATTATTTATTATTATAATAATAGTTTAGAGTTTGTAAGTGACTTGATACTTCTCATGGCTTGCAATATTCTTTAAACTCTTCCTTTGCCATTTTAACTGTAATACAATTGAAGTTTCTTTTCTAGTCATATCGATTTGAGGGTCTAAATACATAAGAAAAATATGCATATCTTTTCCAAAAATTTGAAGATTTTCCTGATATTTTACACTGAATAGGTTTTCTTTTTCTCATTCTTTTTAAAGTATTTTATTATGAAGGTGATGTACAGAGGGGTTACTGTTACATAAGTCAGGTAATGAGTACATTTCCTTTTGAACAGTGTCACCCCTTCCCTAATTTTTTCCCAGAATTTCCCCTCCTGACTCTCCTACCCTCCAAATCATAGGGTTTATTTCCAACATAGTGTCTTGTGAGCATCACTATTGAGTTGATTCACTCTTTGTGCCACCATTTCTGTGCTTCGTCTTCCTCTCATCAAATCATAAAAACATACATATGACAAAGTGTACAGAATTGAAAACAGCAACAGGACTATACCAAAGAAAAAAGGAACAAAAAACTGCAAACAATGCAGTAAAAAAAACTCTTGTTTCCATTTCTTGGAGCTCATTTCAATAAGCATCAATTTATATGATCATATATGCATATAGCTATTAAGCCTTGTGATCCTCTCCTAAGAATATTCTCCTTTATTCCAACTGTGTGAATGGTGAATGCTGTTTAATTAATCATGTACAAGTGTAAGTTTTTACTATTCATTGAGTTTACTTATAGATTTATAAGCACATTCTAAAAGACTAAACATAGAGCTTCCCTACAACTCAGCAATACCACTCCTTGGCATTTATCCAAATGACCACAAACCAGGCCGCACTAAAGCCACCAGCACAACCATGTTAATTGCATCATTGTTTACCATAGCTAAGATATAAAATCAACCCAGATGCCCCTCAATGGACAAATGGATCAAGAAAATATGGTATATAGGCACAACAGAATACTATGCTTCCATCAGAAAGAATGTCATTGCCCCATTCATAAGGAAATCTTGGAAAAAAGATTGGGAAAAATTATGCTAAGCAAAGCAAAGCAGTACCAAAGAATCATAGGCTGTATGGTTTCACTGAATAGGTTTTTTATATAATTTTGTCACTCAGAAGATTCAACTCAGGGACTCATGCTTGCTAGGCAGATGTTCTAACAATTATGCTGCACCTACAGTAAATTTCCTATGCCATTAATCGGTGCCTTTGTATGTGCCAAAAATCATGTTTAACCTTTTTAACATTCTAGTGTGTTCTATTCACAACTACTCTTTTTCCTTAAAACTCTCTGAATATTCAATTTTTTCTTCCAAGCCCTGATAAATTGTCCATCACTCAATCAATCGTATGGGTGAGAATTTTAACTGTAAATAAACTTCCTATATGCTTGGTAGTGGTTTTGTTTGGGTAGTCAATAACATCCAAATGACTAAACACCTATCAGATGCTATTCAGTAGGCTAAAGATAAAAGAAACATTAGATGCCGTTTGTATCTCCAAAATAAATATAAAACATCATTTGGAAGCATGATATCATTAGAAATATTCAGGAGCATCTTAATTGTTAGTAGTCTCTCTTGATTTCTCTGTACATACTTGAAATGTTCAAATAATTCAAGTGTTTTATTATATAAACCATATCCTTTAAACTATATATCAGCTCTGTCTCCCACACCCAAAACATGCAGAATATTTGTCATGAATACACACTCAAATACATTAACAACTTTGTTTCAACAAATGATGAATTAACTATACAAGTCAATTCTTGAGTTGGCACAAATGAATTGCTCATCAGTAGCAATGATGTTTTGCCTGAATAGGCACCAGGAAATGGCTAAGACTTATTTTTAAAAATCTTTATTTTTTCCTTCAGATTCTATTTGGTATTCTATGTTACCCTCGTGCTTTAATCTACAGTGACAGAATGGTCACGATATACCAGGAAACTCTACATATGAATGTGTAAACCTATAGCTGTTGGGAAATTTTCACAGAAACAAAGTCAATGACAATATGAAATTATGTATAAAACTATACATTTATGATAGTTTCTCTTTAAAGCCTTTAAATTTTAGAGACATCCATGCCATTTATAAGTATTAAATATTTTCCTAACTATTCCTTATTTTATTTTATTATCAATTACTTCAAGGATTGATAACTTACAGTCATAATTTGTTTTTATGCATAAAATCTCATCAGAGTTTAACGTTATTTATTTCTCCATGCATTGTTATATCTAGCAGGTTTGTACTACATTAGCAAAATTGAGTAGCCAAAAAGTTTGCAAAGCCTAAATTAGTCATTATTAAGCCCTTTACAGAAAAATAAATTTTCAATCACTGAACTATTTCATTAAATTATTATTAGAAATTCTACAGTAAAGAAGGTTCAAGGCAGAATATATACACATATATGTAAAAGTAGTACTATTTTACAAATAAATATATTAGAAAATTAAATTGTAGAATATCATACCTGAATAAACCTTTACAAATCTCTCCATAGCTATTCAGCTTTATTAGTTTTTAATGTCACTTTACATTTCATAGGAAAAAAGTATCAAATTACTTCTAATAGAGTTATTAAAATCAGTGTTAGGACTCTAGACAGTGCCTTTATAGAATTACACATCTATGTGAATTTTCTGATCCACTTCTTCCTTCATATTATTACACAAGCTGGGCACTGGTGACTCACACCTGCAATTTTAACTACTCAGAAAATTGAGATCTGAGGACTGCTGTTCAAAGCCAGCCTGTCATAGTGGTCCATGAGATTCTTCTCTCTAATTAACTAGCTCAAATCCAGAAGTGGAGGTATGGCTCAGCTGGTAGAGCACCAGCCTTAAGAGAAAAAAAAGGTAAGGGAGATCTCTAGGCACTGAGTTCAAGCCTAACAATCTGCACACAAATATTATTTCACAAATCAAACATGTCCATCTGGTAAGGTCTTACAGATTCTCTAATTCAGTAAAATCTCACCCTGCTCTGTTATTAAGATGGAAACAACAAAACACAGAGAAAAATATACTCACTAGAAACCAGCCACTAAGACTTGACCCAATTTCCCTGTTTCCAGAGTTGTTGCCTCAATTTTATTTCTACACATGATCGTATATGACATTGCATTTAGATGTCAGTGGAGTTCTATGATATTCTTATCTCTAATAAATTAGCAAAAAATTGGACAAAATTTTGGCTTAAGAGGTAGAGTACTAGATTTTCTATTCTCTCATGTCAGTAAGTATTTTCTATATGGTGATCAAAAACCCTGAAAGGAGACACATCCTGTCTCCATATCATAGGCAGAATTGGGACTAGTTATAGTGCATTTGGCCCCAATATGTTAAGAAGAAATGAATGGCTCTCTGAGACTAACCAAATTCCCAAGTTAATTTCCATTTTTCACTTGATGTTAAGAAACTACAGCCAGCTGTTACTACCCAACTTGAATTCTTGCCTCCTGGAGGGTGGCACATAACAACAGGAGTAGTTTCTAGCTTTTTGTATCAGGCCCATGTGAAACTGAAAGTGTCTAATGACAATGATATTTATGGAGTGGTACAAGATTACTATTATTCTTTAAAGACAGGGTGAGAAAGGGTGGTGATGGAGAGAGAGAGGAAGAGAAAGACAAGAGATATAAGAGACAGAGAGAGAGAGAAAAGATTAAGTATTTACAGAGCCACTGATATGTTTGCTTTTGAGACTTGAGCTGGTTCAGTCCTTTACTACATGCTCCATTCTATTTGAACTCCCCAATATCTCTCACACACAATCTATCCTTTTCTGGAATTTTGGTCTTTGCTAATACTCAGACCTACTCTTCTCACAGTACCTATATGTCCCTATCTCTTCCTAGTCAGAATAGCTATTCTTTTCTTTTCCATAGAACTGGGATTTGAATTCAGGGCCCTGTGCTTTCTGTTCTACCACTTGAGACATGTTCCAGTCCTTTTTTGCTTTTAGTTTATTTTTTGGACAAAGTGTTATATTTTTGCCTAGAACCAGCCTTATGTGATGATCTCTGTACTTTTACTTCCCAAATATTGCAATTATATACCACCATAACCAGCTTGAGTTTGAGATAGGGTTTTATTAACACTTTGCTCAGGCTAGTTCTCCCATCTCTGCATCCTGTGTTGCTGAAATATAGTCATGTGCCACCATGTCCACCCTAAAATTTAACTATTATTCATGAAACTAGAGATCATCATGTTAAGTAAAATAAGATAGTCAAAAAAGGAAGTATCTTGGTCTGGAGATGTATTCAATTTCCTAGCATCACATAAATATCTTGTATTTCCTTTTTATGTGGTATTTATAAACAAGAGAGTAAAACAGGGACTATTAGGGATATGGAAGGGAAAGAAAATGGGGGAAAAATGAAAGAGATAAGAAAGTAATAGAAGCTGGGTGTTGGTGCCTCATGCCTGTAATTCTAACTACTCAGAAGACTGAGATATGAGGATCACAGTTCAAAGCCAACCTGGTCAGGAAAGTCTGTGAGACATATTCAATTAACCATTGAAAAGCTGCAAGTTCATTATGGCTGAAGTAGCAGAGCACTAGCTTTGAGCAATAAAAGCTGAGACTGTCTCAGCACTAAATTCAAGCTCCAGTACCAGTACCAAAAAAAGCAATAGAGTTGGTGAGTACAATATATGTATATATGGAAATGTCTTGATGAAATGTACAATTCACACATAGTAACAAAAAATATTACCATTCTTCAATGTCAGAATGGCCTTGTTCTATGTGTAAGCCTTCCAAGAGCCTTTCCACATCCTGATGGCCAATGTGGTATGAAATCTTAGATCTTGACTCTACTTCTATGTTAGTATCTTGTATAACCAAGTATACATATCAACTAAAACTCAATGACAATGTTTGATCTAAGCATGTTAGGGGAGGCAAAACTAAAGGCATGATTACCCTTTGTTAAATAATAAAGTTGACACTCTGAGAGGTGAGGTATCACATGGTTACAAGTGGGAAAGTTCAAGCACAATGTTTATTTTCTGTTTCTACCTTTCATTGATAATACTGCTTCTTGTTCAACACATCCTTTATGGGGACTATTCCACATACACACCAGATCTCCAAAAATGATAGATATATGACTTGGAACCCAAACCAAAAAGCTTTGGTTCATGTACTTTCAAGCCAAGTCATGTTGTTTCCAGTTTATCATTTTCTGCTGCCAGCATCAGTCAGACTTGCATAGCCAGAAAACCTTGAAGATGATCTAGGACAAGTTTATATTTATGAAAAATGCAAATTAGGGCTGATAAAAATGAAAGCTGTGAAAGCTCTAGTGAGTCTTCTCCTGTGCAGAGTCTAAAGTTTATAGTCCACTGTAAGAGACTTCAGTCCTTCACAGTAGGCAACTGTGCCTTTCTCAGAAACCCTTCTGATGTTCTTGGCTTGTTCTAGTGAACAAGCCAAGAAGATCCAGTTTAATTGTCATGTTTGGAATGAGTATTATCTGATGAAGAGCTCCATACATTAAGAAGGCTTGTAGTCAGGAGCTAACTACTATGCAATTGGCTTCCCAGAGCCTTGTTCCATCTAAGGCCTGTTTGGAATCAGAACTGTACAAAAGCTAATTTTTGCAGCTGTCAGGGGCTAAGACAGCTGTGAAAACAATGAGTTGGATTAGGTTCTGCCTCCTGTACTACCCCAATGCTCTACCCACAAGAGTTTCTAGAAATTTCCCACCAACCAAAATACAAAGAGAAAAAACTAAAATGTTCTATTTACAGGCCTGATGTAATCCAGGAGCTTGACACTTAGGTATTTCCCCTTGTTGCATTATGTAACCTGAAGGGTTCAAAATGAGACTGTCTACAGGTTAAATAAGAGACATTGGGATATTTTTTTTCAGATCCGCATATCTGGACATAACTTCGATAAGCTATGCCTAAATTGAAATCTCCAACACCTGTTCTCTCTGCAGCTTGCTGTCTGGAAGAAGAGTTTCAGATTTTCAAGATCCTCAGACATGTCTTTAAAATTTCATAATACTTCTTGTTGTTCCCATGTTAGGTGTGCTCAGAACTGGCAATTTACATCTTTAGAAATCCAAAGGTGTGAAGGGTTTGAGGGGGTACCAATCTGTCATGGTTGTGGATAGAAGTTATTGGCAACTCAATTCAAACTAAAATATGGAGTGCCTAAATTTTAAATAGTAAATTTTGATAGGGATAGGAGATGGTGAAATCAAGCCTAGTTCCTCTTCCTAATCCAAGTATAAGTTACTTGCCTGTGGGGCTATCTTTGCTTCCTGATTACATACATCAGTGATTCTGAAATTCAAATGCTTTCTAGACTGAAACCCAGATAGTTTTGACAGTATTATACTATAACCCCTATGCAATGACCATCATCCAATCCTCAATATGTTAGATGACTGCCTAAAGACAGTAAGGTGACCTTTGCCCTATTACCAATCTTTTTCAATTATATATTTCTGTGGTCTTCAATAATTCCCTTGATAAATCCCAAATGCCTTTTGGACAAAATTACAAGCAAGCCATCTTGGCTTGTTGCAGCTTCACAAGCATTCAGGTCAGTACACAACGGCTGCTTTCAACCCGCATCATTAGGTTGGAGACTTCACTGGTTAATATTTATTTAAAAAATACTTTGAGATGCAATCTTTGGTGGGTAGAGAAAACACTGTACATAAATAAATCAGAGAATTGTAGGGTCTAGTTCCCCCCCCCAGAAGCCATCAAAATACAATGTGATTTTTGATAGATCTTTGTATAGCTGACTAGCTATATTTTCCCTTTAGTAAAAGAGCAAAAAGTCAAAGAAAGCAACTTTAATATCAGATGAGATTTTGCCCAGCTCTACTACTGGGTGCCTGGATTACCTCACAGGAGAGGTCATTGGCTGTTTCATCTGTCTAACCTTTGGAACCCTTTCTCTCTGTAGCCCCACAAAATACATTCCAATGCTCTGGACAGGATTCTGAGCAAGGAAGCATACTTAAAGACACCTTGTTGGGAGTTAGCTTTCTAACATCATCTATGCACAGAAACTTAACTCAAGGAAATTCAGAAATTAAACCTAGCAGATAGAAGTAAAAACTAACATTATAGTCATTTGAGATATATAGTTCATTTTTAAGACAACACGAGTAATTTTACAATTATTTACTATCCTGGTATTCTGGTACTGAGGAGACCCCAGCTAGAAGTAAGAGTCATTGGGAAAGGATGTTTGTTTTTATTTTCTCCATGACTTGGGAGAGGACCTCACCTTCTTTGGAAAGGACTTGTGTGGAGCATCTATGACATTTCTAATTCCAAGTGGTCCATAAGTATGGCCTGATAGGAATGTCTTTGTTGCAGTGCCCTGAAAGCAGAGTGCTAGCAGTTAAGGCAACCTGGCCTTAGCTAAGAGCTCTAGCTCCATCTCACATTTGGGACAAGGAACATCTCTATTTGACTCCATAACTTATTTCTTTGACAGGCTGTGGGCTTGGCACAAGGCCACCTCAGCAACTTTTTTTTCATAAAGCCAAGGACAATGGGAGTTCAGGCATTTCTTCAGATTCTGGCTTTTAGCCAGAGTCCTAAGAAGTTTGCTCCTAAAATGATCTGATTGCAGAAGCTTCTCAGGCACAACCTGAAGTTTTTTTTTTTTTTACTTTGATGCTTGGCTGTGTAGCATTGGAAACTCAAATGGATTTCAAAGAGTTTAAGGGACTTAGGCTATGAGAAACTTCAAATTGACCAACTATAAGTCCAATTCAATAGGCTAAAGTTAATACAGAACCATTTAGAAGTTTTAAGCATAGAAACAACTCCCATAAAACCCCCAAAAAGCATAGCAAACAAGCAATAACACTTAGACAAAGAATGGGAGAAAAAATTTGCAAACTAGATATTTAACAAGAAGTTAATATCTAGAATGTATAAGAAACTCAAATAACTAATAGCAAATTTAAAAATCCAATGAAACGGAGTGAAAGACTTTAATAAGTCTTTCGAAATGGCAAAGAGATAAGCTTTTACAAATACAAATTAAAACCACAATGAGCTATCACCTCACATCTGTTAGAGTTAAAGAGCAACTGCTGGTGAGGAAGAAAAGAAAATTGAACATTTGCATACTGTTATTGACAATAAAAATTAGTACAGCCATTGTAGAAGACAGTGTAGAAATTCCTCAAAAGTTAAAACTACAGCTAGGAGCTGATGACTCATCTGAAGTCCTACCTGCTCAGGAGGCTGAGATATAATTATCACAGTTTCATCACATCCAGACAAATCTGTGACACTTATCTCCAGTTAATCAGCAAAAATCTAGAAGTGGATCTATGGTTCAAGTGGTAGAGCACTGAGTTCAAGCCCCAGCATCAACACAAAAATAAATAAAATTAAAACTACAACTACTATGTGATTCCACAATCCCACTAAAAACTACATATCCAATGGAAAACCCTATGTCAAATAGATACCTGCATTCCAAAATTCATTCCAGCACAAAAGCTAAACAGGGAAACAACTGAAGTTTCCACCAAGCTCATGAGCAGGTAAGGAAAATGTGATACATGGAGGAGGGAGGACATGAAAGAGTAATAGGGGACTTTAAATTATATGCATGTATGGAATATCACAATTAAATCTCCTTGAACAGTTAATATATATTGATAAATAAGGAAGTTAAAAAAGAAAATGTGATACACATACACTTTGGAATACTATGCAGGCATAATAAAGGAGCCTATGTGACTTGGACCCACATAGAGGGAATCCATCCAACCTGAGTGAATCATTAGTTTTGTGATACAAGTTAGGTACAGAATGACAAAACACATATATAGAGAATCTTAGAGGTTCTTCTCTTAGAAGTAAAGAATGTTTAGAAAAGACCAGAAACTAAGGAGAAGTAAGGAATGAGAAGTGGTTAGTCAATGGGTAGAAAGTAACAATTAGATAGGAAAAATAAGATCTGATGATCACAGTAAAGTGAGAAGAATTAAAAATAATGTAATTTGTGCTTAGAAATATCCAGAAGATGGGGTTTTATTTGATGACTTGTAGTGGGGGGTATTAGGTTCTTTTTCCTAAGACAAGACCTCATTATATAGACTCTGCTGGCCTGGAAATCCTGATCCTCCTTCCTATGATTCCTGAGTGCTGGGTTTATAGATATATATCACAACAATGGATAGAAGATGGAATTTTGTATAGTCTCTCAACAAAGGACTAATGGCTATTTAAGAAGATAAGCATGGCTAAGTGCCAGTGGCTCACACTTGTCATCATAGCTACTCAGGAGGCTGAGATCTGAGGATTACCATTCAAAGCCAGCTAGGGCAGAAAAGTCCATGAGACTCTTATCTCTAATTAACCACCAGAAAACCAGAAGTGGAGTTATGGCTCAAAGTGGTAGAGACCAGCCTTGAGCAAAAAGAGCTCAGGGTCAGTGCCCAAGCCCTAAGTTCAAGAACCATGTCTGACAAAAAAGAAGATAAGTATGTTAATTATCCTGATTTGATCATTGCATAATACTTGCATATATCAAAACATATGCAAGAATCATATGTAATTGTTTTATACCATTTTCATTTTTAATAAAAATCTAAAGAAAAAGAAATATATTGGGGCTGTAGTAAGAAAATGAATGAATAAAGAAATCTATATCATAATTTTACCTTAAAATGTGTAAGAATTTTCCAAGATGCCTAATGAATAAGAGAACTTCAGTATCATTGGTTCAACTTGGTTCACTTCTCTATGAATTGCTTTAACCAAAACTTTTCTCAACTGATACCACCTCACTCCAGTTAGAATGGCAAAAATCAAGAACTCTAACAACAACAGATGCTGGAGGGGATGTGGACAGAAGGGAACCTTACTTCATTGTTGGTAGGAATGTAAACTTGTTCAACCACTTTGGAAAGCAGTATGGAGGTTCCTCAAAAGACTTCACATCGAGCTCCCCTATGACCCAGCAATCCCACTTTTGGGCATTTACCCAAATGTTTACAAACAAGACCACACTAAAGCTACCAGCACAACTATGTTTATTGCAGAATTATTTACCATAGCTAAGATATGGAACCAGCCCAGATGCCCCTCAGTAGATGAATGGATCAAGAAAATGTGGTATATATACACAATGGAATTCTATGCCTCCATCAGAAAGAATGACATTGCCCCATTTGTTAGGAAATGGAAAGACTTGGAAAAAATTATATTAAGCGAAGTAAGCCAGGCCCAAAGAAACATAGGTCCCATGGTTTCCATTATTTGTAATATCTAGTATATGTATGAGTAAAGCGGAAAAGGTCAGATAATATGATGTTAGGAAAATGTACCCTTAGGTATGTATTTTAATGTTTTTTTCTTTCATGCATTTGTTTCTAATGCATTTATAAGATTATCTCTTTGTTGCTTTGTATGTCCCTCCCCCACAGTATAACCTCTGCTTTCACTATATTTGATGTCAGTATTACTTGTAGAGGAGATGGGGAAAAACAAGTCATTTAAGGATACAGGTGGACCTATTGCAACAATGAGAAGTACAAGTTGTCATGTCGAAAATGAGCTTTACAACGTTGGTGGGGGGGGAGAGGGGGAGGATTGGGTGGGAGGGTGGGGGGGCTGGGAAGGATGTGAAGGGTAAACAAAGGAGGAGGCTGCAATGCTTGATAAGAAATGTACGGATTATCCTGCCCATGTAATTGTAATCCCTCTGTACAGTGTGTTCACAAATATATATATATATATATATATATATATATAAAAATATTAAAAAAAAACTTTTCTCAACTAATTCCATGCCTTAGTCTAAAAAATTTGCTGCTCAGCCACTTAAAGCCCACACTGCTCCCTATTCCTAATTGGCCACTTTCTTCTACCCTTCTCTGGTGAACCAAATCAATCTTGGCCAAGAAGGTCAATGACCATTTTCTCTGAGAAGCCTTCCCTTGCCTGTAGCTACTCCCTTTCTCCTCTGTCTCCTACGTCCTATAACCTTTATTGAACAACTCTTATGTATGTTTCTCCAACTAATCCTAACTTGGCTTCAATTGCTTAAACATCAAAGTGATGCCTTATTTATTGCTACATGCCAAGCACTTCACATAGTCAACACTCAATAAATATTGGTTGAAAGAATCTAAGAATCAAGCAGTGAAGGTTGAAAACAGTGAGTCATTATATACAAAAAATATTGTCACATTCACTAGCTAAATGTCACTCTCATTTTAAGACATAGTTGGTACCTCCAAAGCTTAAAGCCCCCATTTGCAATAGGAAGAACCACCTATGTTAGAACCTATACTTTGTGATGCAATATGAGCATGATCATGTCGAAAACAAGCACTCCAATTAAATACAAAGTCAATTTCTCTTGTTAACTGTAGTGTAGAGAAGATTCCTTTCTTTCTTTCTTTCTTTCTTTAGTTATGTCAGTACTGGGCTTGAACTCAACCTCATGCTCTTACTTGGCTTTCTGCTCAAGGCTAGTACTTCACCACTTGAACTACACACTTCCACTTCCAGCCTTATGCTGGTTAATTGAAGATTAAGAGTCTCATTAACTTTCTGCCTAGGCTGGCTTAAACTGCAATCCTGGTATCTTAGCCTCTTGAGTAACTAAGGATTACAGTTATAAGTCACCAACACCCTGACAGAATATTCTTAAAGATACCACTTGCTATTTTTTAACTACAAACTTGAATTTTTTCCCTATAAAACAAAAAATTCAAAAGCATCAGAGTCAAACCATATCTTAAAAAAAATCAAAATCCTAGATGCCTATTAATAATTAGATTTTTCCCACAATTTTAACATGGATAATGCAATGGCTCAATAACTAGCTATTTCTATTCATTATATTATTCTTCAGTATAATTTTAATTGACTTGGTAATTATGTTATTAAATGGCAAAACAAGAGCAGTGTATTAAAACCATAAACGGTACACTGAAACTGAACAGAATCCTACTAAAATAACTGAGTTTTTGATTTAGATCATGTGGAAGCTGAGAACTAAATGTATATAAAAAATGTAACAGGATGTTCATTCCACTTTTTAAAGTGTGATTTTGTGACTTGTAATAAACCAAGCTGTACAATTTAATTTATGAAAGCTGCACCTGAGCTGTTTAAAAAATATATCAACAGTGATAAATATTGTAGATTTATGTATATATATTCAATATATATACACACATTATTTTCTTATGTCATCACTGACTTTTTATCTGTATACTTTTTCAATGTGATTGTTTTTAACATGCTAAAAGTTATAAGTAAAGAAAAACAGTGAGTCTAGTCATTTGGACACTTGGAGAGATTCATTTGCCATTCTGTAAAGTGTAACAATGAACACCAATCAGGAATAAGGAGACAGGTAAGAACTACTGAGAATCTGATACATATCCTGTTGCTGATTTGCTATACTCTTTTCTATTTCAGGGCCCCAGTGTCCTGGGTTATATATTGGTCCAAATGATCTTCTAAAAGGCTATAAATCTCTCTGTCATCTCAGATCCAGTTCTTCAGTATAGTGTCATTCTTTTTTCAATTTTATTGTAAAGATGCTGTACAGAGGAGTTACATTTACATGAGTAAGTTACATTTCTCATTGAACATTGTTACTCACTCCATTGCTGTTCTCCCAGTATCCCTCCATCTCCCACTCCTCCCCCCCCCACACACACAAAGTTGTAAAGTTCATTTCCAGACACAGTATCACTGTTGCAATAGGTCATCTTTTGTACTTCTTTCAGAATTTTGTTATTTCCCTTCCCTTCCCCCAATTAGATAAATGCATATACAAAATGGAGGGTAACAGAATCAAAAACAAAGATTGTCGGGGATAAACCAATGGAGAAAGAAAAATGAAATAAAAAAGATGAAAGAAGTAGATATAGTACATTGGCGACATCAAGGTTGACAACAAAAAAAGACCTATTGTTTCCATGTCTTGGAGTTCATTTCAATTAGCATCATTTTGTATGGTCATATGTACATAGCTCTTGAGTTATTATGATTCTTTGTCAGGACTAATCTAGGCATATACTAATTATTTCAAATGAGGGAAACCATAGAGCCTATGTTTCTTTGGGTCTGGCTTATTTCACTTAACATTGAAAATATTCCCTGCATCCTCTTAGACCACTATGGAATAAGATTAGAGCTCGACACCAAAAGCAATCAAAGAAAATTCTGTAACACATGGAGACTGAACAACACATTGTTGAATCACCAGTGGGTCAAGGAAAAGATTGGAAAGGAAATTCAAATGTTCATGATATCGAATAAAAGTGAGCATACAAATTACCAGCTCCTCTGGGATATAGCAAAGGCAGTTCCCAGAGGAAAATTTATAGCTCCCAGCTCCTATATTAACAAATTGGAGAAATCTCAAACCAACAATCTAATAATGCATCTGAAGCTCCTTAAAAGAGAGCAACAATCCAATCTAGTAGATGGAAACAAATAATCAAAATTAAATCAGAATTAAATGAATTAAAGACCAAAAGACTATAACAAGGATCAACAAAACAAAAAGTTGGTTCTTTGCAAAAATTAACAAAATTAACAGACCCCTAGCATTCTTACAAAAAAACCCACACTCAAACAAAAATAGAGATGAGAATGGGATTACCACAACTGAAACAAGCAAGATTCAGAACATTATAACAAAATGCTTTTCTAAATTTTATGCTATCAAATACAGAAGAAATGGAGGAATTCCTAGTAAACGTTGATATACCCAAACTAACCAAGAAGATCTAAACTAACTAAACAGACCCATATCAAATATTGAAATAGAAATGTCAATAAAAGACCCCCCCACCCAAGAAAAACCCAGCACCAGATGGATTCACAGCTGACTATAAAGTTTTCAAAGGAGAATTCACTCCAATACTCCTCAAACTCTTCAATGAAATTGAAAGCAGAAGATCACTACCAAATTCATTCTATGAGGTATCATTCTTATAAGCTGCCTTCCTAGCTTCTAGAGGTGAATGGAGGCTATGGCAAAGAAAAAGAAATACACGGATACAAGAGGTTCTTCTTTGTTGTTGTTGTTTTTAAGGTACTATGTGATCTCTTGTTTCTTTTGTATTTTCCCCCTATCTTTTATCCCCTGTTGTCTCTGTATTTGAATTTGGTACCCTGGGTATTGTATATACATTTATCTGAATTAGGGAAGGGAAGGGGAACAACAAAATGGTAAGACAAAGGACAAAGGTGGAACCAATGCCACAGCGATACTCACAAGACAGTATGTTGGAATGATCTGTACAACTGGGTGGGGTGGTTAGGGAGAGAAAGTGAGAGAAAAATGAAGGTGGGGGTAACAAGTGCCACAAGAAATATACTCACTACTTTACTTACATAACTGTAACCCCTATGTACATCAGCTTGAAAATAAAATTTAAAAATAAATTAAAAAAGAAACAAAGTTCTTGTAGTCTATGACTATGACTACTACAAAGATACCTAAAGAGATGCTTCAAATATGCTCACTCAGAAAAAAGCACATATCTCTTTATCTCCACTACTACCTCTATATCTCTCTGTAATATACAATCCTTCTCTCTAACTTGAGTATCCAAAGAATGAGTCAGGAGGAGGATCACAGGTACAATTTGAATATCGTTGTCTTGATTTTTTTCCTAGACCCAGTAGGCTAGTCCAATAAAATATATAGAAAAGATTCCCCCAGCAGGTAAGGGAGAGCGAAAGAGGGGACAAAATTAATTTGAATACTTTATTTCTATGGGTAGAAATGTGAAAATGAAACCTCCCCATATAACTAATAAGTCATAACAGAAATTAAAAGGAAAATAATTTTTAAAACAATATTCCCCCAAGTAACCTCTGTAAGCTAAATTCCACAGATTACCTTCTTTTCTGTAGCGTTTCATATCCAAGAGATCTATTTTGCCGTATGCCAGTGGGTCATGCTTGTAATCCTAGCCACTCAGGAGGCTGAGATCTGAGGATCACTGTTTGAAGTCAGACCAAGCAAATGTGTCTATGAGACTCATCTTCAACAAACTACTTTTTAAAAAAGCCAGAAGTGATGCTGTGACTCAAGTGGTAGAATGCTAACCTTGAGTGACAGGTCCCAGGTCCTGAGTTCAAGCTCCAGGACTAGGGGGGAGGGGGGTCTATTTTATTATTTTATTTTATTGGTATTCTCCAATCTAGAACAAAAGTAATAGTTTCATTTTTGTTTTTGTTTTATTTTTCTTTTTATCATTTGTGAAACCAAAAACAAATTAGAACAATCCAGGTAAGAATAATATGTGCGTAAGATAGATAGATAGATAGATAGATAGACAGACAGACAGACAGACAGACAGACAGATACATACATACATACATACATACATACATACATACATACATACATACATACATACACAAATAGATAGATAGACAGATACATACATACATACATACATACATACATACATACATACATAGAAAGAAAGAATAGAGGACAGATTATAGATGTACTAGAAAATAGATGACAGAATAGTAGCATACACAGTAGTTGAAAGAAGTTAGATAAGATGGATAGATATAGATATGAAGATAGATAGATGGATAAATAGATAGATAGATAGATAGATAGATACATAGATAGATAGATAGATAGATAGATAGATAGATAGATAGATAGATAGATAGATAGATAGATAGATGATAGATAGATAGATAGATAGATAGATAGATAGATAGATAGATAGATAGATAGATAGATTCTAAAATGAACAGACACACAGACAGAGTGACAGATACATAGACAGGAAATACTGAAGACTTTTCCTAACTGGCTGTAAAGGGCAAAAGCTTAACAACATCTACAACAGTATGGTCAATAGAAGTATCAATCAGCACTTAATTTAAATGCTTTTTATTTACTGTGAAAATAGAACCTGAATTCTTTTCCGACATTTCAAATGACCCCCAAAGTTCTGTAATCCTACTAAATTTCCCTTTTCAAATTTGAAACAATAATGTTGTGTTGGCTTATCCCTGAAGAAATAAATTTCAGGGTTCCACAAGAAAATGTGGAAATAAACAATGATTATTTAAAATGAAAGCACTGATAGAATGTGGTTATTATCTGCTTTCGCATAAATCATCTTCCTTGACTTTTTAAATAACTGTGGGCTAGTGACTTTCAAGGTCTTTTCACGTGTTATTCTTTTTGTTTGGACAATTCTTGTTACCTATTGATGCCTAGTCTACTAAGGCCTCACATTCAAGATCAGGGGTTATTTTATCAATGAAAATTTACCCAACTTCTTTTTTTTAAATATTTAAGAGCTTTATTCAACTTCTTCGATTAGCATTTTCAAACAGAAGAACTCAAACCCAAAGAGCTAACATACTTCCACACATCTTTATTTGCTAGCATTTTGTATTTGTGACAATAATTATTCAGATGGCATTTCATTAATCCTCATATAGCCCAGTGAGCAGCAATTTTCATTTTTATTTTTATTTAGAGAAGCACATGAGTGCCTTGGCCTTTCATACACTATTTTCATACACTATCTCACAATCCTCCAACTGACATGAATTCTGGACTTACTATTATCTGTTTCAAGCTTCCATAGTCAATACCAAAAAGCCCAGTTAGTGCTTGGATATTATAAATGACAAACTAGAAGAGATGGAGAAAGCCTTAGAATTTCATCTCGTGTATTCAGGGCCTGGGAACTCTCTAAGCTTTATGTGTTCAAGGTTAGTGCTTTACCAATTTGAGCCATAGCACCACTTCTGGTTTCATTGTGGTTAATTGGAGAAACTTTGCTGTCCAGGCTGGCTTTGAAATGCAATCCTCAAATCTCTGTCTCCTAAGTAGGTAGAATTACAGGTATGAGCCACTGGTACCTTGTAAGTTTGATTTCTTAAATTCAGGTCTTTTGATTCATTTCCAGCTCTTCTAGAGGTTTTTGAATTAGTGGCTCTTTGCAAATTTGAGAATAATTAAAAATTATCTTTTCCTAGACTGTAACTTAGTTTTTCAAAGGAATTATACAATTGGACTCTTCCCCTGCATATACCATATTTAGTTAATATATCTGAGTATATATGCATATGACCCTATATATGTTTGAACAAATAAGTATATATACTTGTAATTTTGATCTAACTTCCACATATAAGAGAAAATATGTCCCCTTTGTCTGAAACTAATCCACTTCACTTCGATCCATCCATTTCCCTGCAAATGACATACTGTCATTCTTCCTAATAGATGAGTAAAATTCCATTGGGTACATATGCTATATTTTCTTGATCCATTCTTCTACTGAAGAGCATCTAGGCTGTTTCCATAAGATATCTATGATGAACAGTGCAGGAGTAAACATGGGTGTACAAGTGTCTTTATTGTATCCTGTACAGCTAACAAAATAAATACCAGGAGCTGGAACACATGTTGTTGTGGGGGGGGGGTGCGTGATGGGAGGGGTGGGGGGCCATGGGGGTGGGGGAAGGAGACTGTCAAGGAGTAAGGAAGGAAGCAGGCAAATGTTATCCAACTTCTTTACCCATGCCCAAGATCCCTTGTAACACATTTGGGACACAAGTAGCTTTCTTTGTTTTCTTTTTAAATTATAATTATAATTTTATGCAAGTATGGTTACTTGATTATTAAATCTCTATAACAAGTCATTTCTGAGGAGTGTCTACCCAACCAAATACCACATTTATTTGCCTTCTTAATATCTAGATGTAGGGAGCATGGCATATAATCAGTTCTTACCAATTCATTATAACCAGAAGTGATATATGTCACTTTCAAGAATGGCATGGTTTTTGAACTACAACCTGGCATAGCTGCATTTGCCTATAGTCCAGCTATTCATGAGGTTGATATAGAATTAATTAAGCCCAGAAGATCAAATTTAAAGCTATCCTGAGCAACAAAGAAAGACTTTCTCTCAAAATCAAAACAAAGTAGACAAAAAAAATTACCTTACTATGTAACTGAAACCCCTCTGTACATTGCCTTGACAACAAAAAAAGATCAAATTTAATCTTCCTCTTTTTGAACTTTTCCTACCTGGATGTAAATGTACAAATTCTCAAATTTGACTGCATGCTCAATTCATCTAGGAATTTCATTTTTTTGACATCTCTGCTCCACCCTAGATTAATCACATCTCTAGAAGTATATACTTAGGTCTCCGTATTTTTAACTTATTAGGATATTTTAATGTGTAGCTATATTTGAGAAACTTCTCCTCCTCCTCCTCCTCCTCCTCTTCTTCTTTCTCTTTCTCCTTTCCCTCCCCCTCCCCCTCTCCCTCCCCCCTCCTTTCCCTCCCCCTCCCCCTCCTCCTTCTCCTCCTCCCTGCCTTCTGAGCCTTCAAAGCCTTTGCTTCTATTTTTGATTTGGCAAGGGCAGGAATTCCTGTCTTCACTTTCAGTGCTATCATTGTAAAAGCTATAGTATCCCATTCTGCAGATGAAGAAAACACAGGCTATAAGAAACACAAATACTCATTTTAATAACTCTTATGGGTGACAATTTGTGAAGTGTGATGGCAGGCTTCAGAATTCTGGCAGCTAATGCTGGGGCTATTAGCATCTAGCACAGAAACTATGATGGGAATTGGTAAGTCATAATGTTCCCTATGTGAATCATAGACTGCTTGTTTCAGCATCATGCTCTAAAATCCTTGACAATCTAAGACCTTTGTGTGTGTGTGTGTGTGTGTGTGTGTGTGTGTGCATGCACGCATGCCAGTCACAGGGCTTGAGCTTCAGTTCTGAGCACTACCTCTAAGCTTTTGTGCTCTACCACTTGAGCTACAACTGCACTTATGGCTTTTGGCTGGTTAATTGGAAAGAAGAGCCTCACAGACTTTTCTGCCTGAGCTAAATTCAAACTGTAATCCTCAGTTCTCAGCTTCCTGAGTGCTAAGGTTACAGACATGATCCAGTAGCACCTGGTTCAAGACCTTTCTGTGAGAGGCCAAAATATAAGATGATAGGTAGAGTTATAGAACCTTAGCTCTGAACTATATCAAAATCTGCATAAATAGTCCTGTTGACTCGTATTTGTTTGAACCTTTCAATTATTTTCTAAAGTATCTTTATAAAGACTATCTGCATTCTGTCACTCCACAGGTCATACTTACACAATAGCTTACCTCCTTGCTTATATCACTTCTACATCATTCTTTCCAAAGTACTGTAGACCCTCCATAATATGTCCCTATCCTATGCACCCCATTTTCTGTCAGCTTTCCTTTACATGGTATCTTCTCCAGATAAGGTGCTTTCTCATTTCTGTACATGTTAATACCTCCTACAGCATCTGCTTCCAACTGTCTCTTTCCTCACCACTCCATGAGGTCCTTCTTTGCACCCTAAATAGTATTTGCCTAGCTGTTATACTTTGTGTGCTGCTTTCATTGTTCTGGAATTTTGTCAGATTCTTCATTGGCCATCCCTATACCAAGCCTTCATTCATGCAATTCTGGTTGTTGTTTTCTTTACAGATATAATTTTCAAAGTTCTTCTATATAAAGAAAAGGACTTTTATTGTTTTATTAGTAGCATTCTGTCTTAGCCTTATTGTCTTCCTATAACAATAGATTGTATATGGGGTAACAGTGATACTCACAACACAATATATTGAAAATAAACTTTACAGCTTGGGGAGGAGAGTCAGGGGAGAAGAAAAGTGGGAGAAAAACAAGGAGGTGGTAACAATGTTTGAAAAGAAATGTATTCACTACCTCACATATGTAACTGTAAGCCTTGACAATAAAGTTAATTATTTTTTTAAAAAATTATCAAGGAAAAAATTCCTGTTCATTAGCTATTAGTTCTGAAGGTTAAAAAATGCAAATCCAAGGTTCTGTCATATTCATTATCTGGTTAGGATATCTTTTCTGCTTCCAAGATAGCACCATGTATGTTCCATCCTTTGAAGGAAAGGATAACTGTGTCATCATATGGAAAAAGGCAGAAGAACACAAAAGGAGATAAAACTCTTCTATCAAGACTTCCTATAAGAATATCTAATCCCGCCAAGCACTGGTGGCTCATGCCTGTAATCCTAGCCACTCAGGTGGTTGAGATCTCAGGATCACGGTTCAAAGCCAGCCCAGGCAGGAAAGATTGTGATACTCTTATCTCCAATCAACCACTCAGAAAACCAGAAGTGGCGCTGTGGTTCAAGTGGTAGAGCGCTAGTCTTGAGCTAAAGAGCTCAGGGACAGCACCCAGGCCAAGAGTTCAAGCCCCATGACCAAAAAAAAAAAAAAATTTAATCCCATTTATGAGAGCAGAGCCATCATAACTCAATCATATCTTAATCCAATACTATTGTATTATTGATTAAGTTTCAGCATGAATTGTGAAAATGAAAACATTTAAACCATAACACACGTCTTATAAAGTAAGTATTGATTCTATATTTCCAAAACATTTGTTGAAAGTCTGATACATACCAGCCACAGTGCATTGAAGTTATTTCCAACTTCTTGTGACAGATAAGGAAACTAACAATTGTGAGATAAAAGGATATTTTTTTCATGTGGATAGCATATTAGCTAATGCATTTACTTCAAGAAATTTTTATGCACATTTAATTCTCTGACAGGATAAATTTGTGTGTGTAAAAGCCATCTTTAACTGCAAAAGTTTGCAGTTTAGCAATAAGTAACACAATAGAGCAAAATGACATGTAAGCAATATACATAAAAGGAAAGGAGAAATCAGAAGCAAAAAATCTAATGATTCTAATATTGCCAACAAATTATATCAATGTGGAAAAATGGATCAAGTATCAGATTTGAAGTAAAGACTCAATCCCTAAACTCATAGGACACTTAAAAATTCCTCATCACTTTTTAATCATCTGCTAATCTAAAGGAATCCATTTAAATTTACACAGTTAATTATGAATGATATAGTGATCCTACTTAGGTATTGAACATACAAAGTTCTATGTCAAGCTGTACCTTCCCCAAAAGTAATCATTCAGTATTTCATTAAAATATTAACAATTTAATTTCTATTCACTGGGGGAAATTCATGGCATATTATTGAGGCCATTAGTAATACAATCAACAAACACTTACTAGAATACAATTATTTGGGGCAGACAAATGGAGAAAGGAAATGTGGGTGAATACAGTCATAATACTCAAGCTGCATATGTTAAAAATGTAATCACTTAACTTAAGGGAATGGTTGGCATTCTGAGAGATGGGAGAGAATGACAGAAGAGGTAACATAGATCAAGATACTTTGTACTCATAAACTGACGTTGAATTAAAGCTTCTTTGTACAACTACTTGAACATGATAAAATTGCAATCATAAATTTTTAACTCTTCATTGATTATCATTATTGAGTGATAATCATTTCTACAAACCAAGCAAAAGTATATACACAAATTGTAAACTTTTATCTCCCATTGGTATGAGATTATTGGAAGTTCAAACATTGTTAGTCTGTTGATGTTGAGTAAATGTTTTGGAAGAAATGAGTTTTGAAAAGATGAATTTTTATTAAGTGAAAACTTTTCACAAAATGAGCCAGAAACATGAATAATCATCACTCATTTTGCACAGCATTTGAAAACTTGCATGGATTCATTTTCCTCTGTGACTCTGGAAAATGAGAACTGATTTTTATAATTCAATATGGTGGCAGTTTTCAAGCTTATGGAGACTAAATGACTGGGTTCAAACGCCAGCTCTGCAACTTGCTTCCATGAAAATGTAACAGTTCTCTGAACATCAGAGAGAAAAAGTAATTACCACTGCTTTGCAGAATTCTTCTTCAGATTAAACATGACATGTGTGTGTAAGATCTGAGATAGTTCTAGAATATCAGTTCTTGCTTGCTTCCCTGATAGTATATGGATTTGACAATCAGAAACAGTATAGGCCCAAGTAAAGGAAATTCATTTATGCATTCAAGAACTTGTCATTAAGTCCCTCCTCAATGTCAAATTCCATTGAAAGAGCAAGAGATAGAATAGTAAATAAAGATGATGCTTATTTTTATGTAATGTTCAAACCAGAATTCCCATTTTGCCATTGCCTTCCCAATATTCTCCATTTTTCCTAGTCTTAAGGGAACCTACTCTAAGGAAATAACCTGGTCAACTCAATGAATGTGTTAATGATGAATGAATATTTCCAATGAAAGGTGGCTTAGCTTTAAGACAAACCCAGAACTAGTAGTACAATTCTGGGGAATATAAATGAAGCTCTGGATCCTCTGAAACAGATCCAGACAGGTGAATCCTGCTGCCAGTATAGGAGACTTAATAATAGACCCATAAATGTCAGATCTAAAATGAATTCTCAAATTATGTTCCCTAGAACACTAATCATTTTCCTATTCTTCAAAAGAAGAGGATGTTTAGTACCCCCAAAGCATAGACCTTTCCGTGAATTATTGTTAAGTCTGAAGATAGATACAGAAGTGCTGTACATTTAGAGAAATTCATCTCCTTATCTCATTACTACAGTACTTAGTCTGCACTAGTTGGCAAAAATTTATATTCTGTGCCTCCGTGGAAGAAATATATTTATTTGATTGCCTTATCAGAATCCCAGTGGAAGTAATCTGCCCCTTATTTTCTCCATAAGGTTCCTTTCCCCTTCACATGGTTCCTGAGGGCAAGGATTCTCCTACAATAAGCTCCAATGCCCTATAGTAATTAAATAGTTAAAGAATGAGCACCTGATCCAAGTTTGTAAAATAAGAATCCTCAGTTTAAGTTGTGGATCAAGACAGTTCAACTTAGTTTGATTCTGAACTTGAACTTCAGAGATAGTAATAATGGCCATTTTCTCCATTTGTAGTCCTAGAATGGAGAACCTGATCTATGGACAGAAAAGAAGGAACACAAATGGAAGGAGAAGTAGAGAAAATAAAGGGAGAAAGAGAGTTCTGGCAGTGCTATCTCTTTTTTTAAATTGTTTCCAAGGTTCAAAATATTTCTGGTTCTTTGAGGTATCCTTCATGAAAAATAGCACTGTAGACTCAGTTATTAAACTTGTTATTTTTTTTCTTTTTTAATGCTTAAGCAAGCTCAGCTGGGTTCCTATTATGACAATCAAGATCTCTAATAAAGCTCTACATACTTAACAAAATCCAAAGCAACTCATTCATGACCTTTTATGTTCGTACAATTCTACTGTTACATAAATATTTTCTGCTTTTATATTTGTCACATGACATACAAATGACACAAGTTGTAGGCCAGATGCTGTTTATGTGGTTAAAAACTGAGACATAGAGCAATGCAGATATTTATCAAAAATCAATGGCAGAACATATTATAATTTGAGATATTCCTGAACATCATTGTCTTAGCCCAAGGTAGAGGGTCTTTACTTCACTGATGGAGATGACATACATGTTAAAAAGCCAATATACTTTTTCTAGCCGACTTACTGAAAGAATATGTGGGCCCAAAACTACTGTCACATCCTTTGAGCATAGCCATTCTGAGTCCAAGGTAGTCAAGACATCCATTTCAGGCCATGAGTCATAGTCATTAACCAAACATAAATTGTTAAGCCAAGTGGATCACACCTATAATCCTAGCTACACAGGATACTGAGATATGAGAATTCTAGTTGGGAGCCAGTTTGGACAGGAAAGTTCTTGAGACTCTTAATCTCCAATTAACCAGCAAAAATCTGTTAAGTGAGACATTTTTATCCTGACTCTTCCATCATTTTCAAACTCTGTGGTCTTGAGCAAGTACTCAAACGCTGCATGAGTCTATTCTCTCATCTGTAAAATAAGAATATAAGAACCTGCCCAAGCAGTCTGGCCTGTGAGTGGGGGTGGCAGTGTTAATCTTGTATCACAACCATTAACAGAATGCAAAAGTAGCTACATGATGAACAAAACATTGTAAGAAGAGCCCACACTCTAATGAATTTGAGCCTGAGGGACTTCTTTTAGATTCCAGGAGCCCAAAGAGGAAAGGGTATCACTCTGATCTGGTTCCCTTCCAAGAACTCCAGACTCTAGGCCTGGCTGATGTAAAATAAAGTTCTCTGAAGAAGCTGCATCTATATTAAAGATGCTGCAGACTGCTTGACCTTGGCTGACTAGAACATCATGATTATGAAGAGATAGAATGATATAGGTCAAGAACTAAAATTATCTTGGGCTATCATAGAGCTTTTACTACTCATTTATTTTCAACTTCTGTATCCTTATGACTATTAGGTAAAAGTTTAGGAATTTATCACTAAACTTAGGAGACCTCTAGCATCCACAACCTTAAAGCTGTAAGAGGACACCTGAAATTTACAGCAAACATCTCTTCACTGTTCTGTAGCCTGCCAACCTAGTACCCCCTCTATGGATTTATTACATGTTGATTTATAGCTTTCTTTGTTCTGTAGATAAATGAACAGAGGGAAGAGTGTGAGAATGCAGTCATAATGTACTCAATGTACATATGTGAAAATGGAACCAGGTAATTGAGTGAATAGGCAAGGCTGGCAGAGAATGGGGGAGAATGATGTAATGGATGACATTGATCAAGATGAATTGTATTCATAAACTGATAAGTTGAATTAAAACCCCTGTGTACAACTAGTTAATATTTTTTTCAAAAAAGTTCAAACAGCCTTTTTAACAGTGGAATAAGTCATATAGAATGCTGAATCAATGTTTCTGGGCTATAGTGACTCATATTTGACTTCAAATAAAATATTTTATTTCTGCATGTATGTATGTATGTATGTATATTTGTGCTGCTCCTGGAGCTTGAACTTGAGTCCTAGGTGCTGTCCCTGAACTTCTTTGGTCAAGACTAGCATTCTACTATTTGAGCCACAGCTCCACTTCTAGCTTTTTGTTGGTTAATTAAAGAGTCTCACTGACTTTCCTGCCAGAGCTGGCTTTGAACTGCAATCTTGAGATCTCAGCTTCCTAAATAGCTGGTATTATAGGTGCTTGGCTCAATTTTATTTCTTTTAAAGCACAGTTACTATTTTTTGCTTTCATTTATGAGCTGTCTGACAGCTAGGAAGAGGAGGAAGGGTCTGATTAGTGAAGAGAGATCTAGGAAGTTGGGTCATTGAGGAATCAGAATGGAAATTAATTTAAGCTAGAGTTGGAGAGTTAGAGGAAGAAGAAACAAAAGGGGCTACAGAATGAGGTAGAGAAGTAGATAACTAAAAATTCACCTCCTGGCAATGTTATCACAAAGACCAGATCCTCTGAGGAAAAGATGAAAGTGGATACGATATTGATTTTTTAATTACTATTACTTACTTATTATCTTTATGTAGTTATACAAAGGTGTTAATTCAACATTGTGAGCACAATGCACTTTGATCAATGTCATCTCTACCATCATTCTCACCTATCTCTCCCAACCTCAGCCATCCCCTCACATTACTTGGTTCTGTTTTTACATGTATACATTGAATATTATGACTGCATTCTCTTACCCCTTCTCTCTCAACTTATGTTAGCAACATAGACTACATAGCAACAGCAGAAGCATTGGAAGCATGCTTACAGTGAGTCAGTCAATTGTGACACCTTCAGTGTCCTTTCAATGGGCTTGATATATATAGAGTTCTAAAGAAGGGTTAGTGAGGACTCCTCTGTCCTTAGATTAGTGTCTATTCAGAAAAAAAAAAACAAATCAATGTGACCCTATGAGACCACTACCAATGCCTGGACAAGCAGCTAAAGCTGTTTCCATTCTGGATTCTGCAGTAGTTTTAACAGAAAGGCCGAATGTCAGATATACAGGGATGGACTGGAGCAACATACAGGATTCCCTTCAATGAAAATGTTGCTAAGGCTTGGCATCAGTGGCTCACAACTGTAATCATAGCCACTCAGGAGCCTGAATGGGTTCAAAATCAGCCTGAGTAGAAAAATTGTGAATTTTTTTTCCTCAAATTAGTAACAAAAGCTGGTAATGAAGCTGTGGCTCAAGTGGCAGAGCATAATCCTTGAGCAAAAAAGGTAAGAAACTGCCAAGGCCTTGAGTTCCAGCCCCAGTACTGACCCATTCACACACAAAACTTCTATCAGGAGATTGAAGAGGAAAAAACAAGACAAAGAGCCAAGCTCCAGTAACTCATGACTGTAATCATACCTACTCAAGAGGCTATGATCTAAGGATTGTGGTTCTAACCAGCCAGGGCAGTCCATAGGACTGTATTCTCCAATTAACCATGACAAAACCAGAACTGGCACTATGTCTCAAAGTGGTAGAGCACCAGCCTTGAGCAGAAAAAAAAAGCTAAAGGATAGCACCTAGGCCCAGAGTTCAAACCCCACTACTGACAAGAGCGAGAGACAGAGACAGAGACAGAGGCAGAGATAGAATTTAAAAAAGAAAAAAGAAGTAGATGAGCCAGGCACCTATGGCTCATGCCTGTAATCCTAGCTACTCAGGAGGCTGAGATCTGAGGATCACGGTTCAAAGCCAGCCCAGGCAGGAAAATTCATGAGGCTCTTATCTCCAATAAACGACTAGAAAACCGGAAGTGGAGCTGTGGCTCAAGTGGTAGAGCACTCGCTTTGAGCTGAAGAGCTGAAGGATAGCACCCAAGTCCACAGTTCAAGCCTCACAACCGACAAAAAAAAAGTAGATGCTGATAGTTCACACCTGTAATCTTAGATACTCTATAACCTCAGACTTGAAGGATCACAGTTTAAAACCAGTCCAGGAAGAAAGGTCCATGAGATTGCATCTTGAATTACCATCAACAAGCCAGGCTATCTGTACCCTATGTCTTGGATATAAGTTTACCTGACTTGTTTTTTTGAGGGGGGGGGAGGTTAGGGGAAACACAGAAATGTTGGGACAAAGGGTAAACTCATTCAGTAATGGTACTCAGTAGACACTATGTTGAAAATGAACTATACAACTTGTTTGGGAGGAGGGTTGGCAGGGAAAAAAACAGAAAAAGGAAGAGATGACACTGATTTGGGGAAGGGAAGGAGAATCACAGAATTAGTGGGACAAAAAGTGGACCTATTCAGCAGTGATACTCACTGGACACTATATTGGACATGAACTTTACAACTTGAGGGGGAAGTAGGAGAAAATGATGGAGGGAGTAACACTGTCCATAAAGTAATGTACTCATTATCTTACTTATATAACTGTAACTCCTCTGTACATCACCTTTACAATAAAATTTAAATTAAAAAACAAGAGAGAAACCTAGAAAAATGCTTAATATTCTAAATTATGAAATATAGTAATGATTGATTTACAAATTTTTTGAAACTTTGAACTTATGTAACTGTAACCCTTCTGTACATCATCTTCACAATAAAAATTTTGTTTAAAAATTCCAGGCTGGAATGTACTCAAGTGGTAGAGTGTCAACCATGAGCAAGTCAGCCAAGAAAGAGCAAGAACCACTGAATTTGGAGTAAATAAATAAATAACAGCAGATATTAGTCTTTGAAAATCTTAAAATATCAAACACATTCCAACTGTTCTAATTTTTTTCTTTTTTTCTTGTTTTGGACCAGCACTGGGGCTTGAAGTTAAGGACTCAAGCTTTAGGTTGGTATCTTCACTCAAGGTTGGCTCTATCACATGAGCCACAACTCCACTTCTAACTTTTTACTGGCCAATTGGAATAAGAGCTTTGCAGACTCTCCTACCTAGATTGGCTTCAAACTGCAATCTGCAATCCTCAGATCTCAACCTTCTGAGTAGGTAAGAATATAAGCATGAGCCACCAGCACCCTATTTTTCTGAGTTTTCAATGAAATAAGACTGAAAATGCTGAGCTTGGTTCCTTTACATTGTGAACTTTGGAAGAAAATGCCTAGCTCTAAGTAGGTGCTATGAAAGTGAGAGCTGCTGTGTATTTTGTCAATGAGAAAAGGCTCAAACAGATGATATGCCAATGTCATTTAATAGTGAGTACAATAAAAGCTCTGAAGCTGGATCTCAAAGGTTCCAACCTTGACTCTCTCAACTTCCTATCTGAATGACCTTAAACAAGCTACACCATTATCTCAGCTACTGTTTTATCATTCGTAAAATCTGAGTAAGGGTAGCATCTTGTTCATAGGCTCATGGTGATGATTAAATGAGTGCATGACCATGAAGCAGTTAGACGAATGACTGAGCACAGAGTAAGCACTAAGTCTATTAAATGAGGTAGCTCAGGTGAAGATGGCTAGCACAAACTGTGTGGAATAAATGTCACCTCTTATGATAGTTCGTTCCACATGCCCTCAATAATATAACCATAGTCTCTTTTTAAGTATTAAGGCATTGTACAAAGGAATTTCAACTCAAGAAATCCAATTATGAGAACAGTGCATCTTGATCAATGTCACCCATTCCATCATTTTCCTCTGTCTTTCCCAATCCCATCCTTACCCTTAAGTTATGTGGCTCAATTTTTAGACGCTGTACAATGAATATAATGACTGCATTTGCTCATCCTTCCATCCTCCATTGATGTGACCCACCTTCCCTGGACCTCACTTCCCTCCCAATAACATATGTTCTAGCTTCCTTGGTAAACCAATTATTAGTTGTTTAGAGAGTCACACCATTGGAGTCCTCCCCTGAGTATACCATCCTTCCATTAATTTGTTTGCGTATATATGCATATAATCCTATATAGGTTTTCATATGTTTATTGTTTAGATCTAACTTCCACATATTAGAGAAAACATGAATATGTGCCATTTGTCCTGATAAGAAAAATTCCATTGTGTGTATATATGCATATAGACTCATATATATGTATATTCATGTATATACACATATAGATATACACTCTTGATCCATTCATCCTTAAACCTACATTTTTTTTATCAGTCATGGGCTGGAACTCTGGGCATGGGTGCTGTCCTTGAGCTCTTCAGCTCAAGGCTAGCACTCTACCACTTGAGCCACAGTGCTACTTCTGGTTTTCTGGTGGTTAATTGGAGATGAGTCTCACAGACTTTCCTACCCGGGCTGGCTTTGAACCTTGATCTTGAGATCTCAGAATCCTGAGATCTTAGCCTCCTGAGTACCTAGGATTACAGGCATGAGTCACTGGTGCCCAGCTCTACATATTGCTTGATGAGACCCCTTCATTTCAATCTGGTCACACAAGCCAGGTGTTCTTGTAACACTGTATCAATTTTGCATCCATACTCCTGTCCTGGTTTGCTATAGGTGACAGAGGCAGCTTTTAACAACTTTACTAACAAGTTTTCTCAGCACATCCATAACACACACATTTGGATTGTGACCAGCATTGGAAAGCAAGTGACCCAGGAATGGTATTGTTAGATTAGAGACAAAGGGACCGTTTCTGATGAGGCAGCATTTGATTGTTTTATATGAATATTCTTTAGTTCCATATTTGTTTATTTAGGAAGGGAAAATAGAATTTGCATCATATGTATTTCTATGAGAAATCCATCATTTTGGACTGTTGGAAAATACCAGTTGCTTTTCTCTGCAACTTTAGTCATAATTCAAAATTCAACAAGCTTGAATCATCTGCTTAAATTCTGTAATATATGTCTAACTGACAAATATCAAAGCACTCAGTGATTCATTAAGTAAATATAAGAATTCCTAATAAACACTTTACCTTTCAAGGTATGAGAAAAAGATGACCCTTCTTTTCTCTGATTTATGTTTCACTCACACAGAAATAAAAGTTTTGATGTTCACAGATTGAGTCATGTTATTGTAAATAGCTGCCTGAGATCAGGATGGATATGGGACATTTTTCTCAGAGGCTTATCAGATATGGAGGCATATAGAGGAAGGCAATAGTCAACAATTACAGGGGCTCATCTGCAACATTTCCTCAGTGCCACCCTCCTGTGTCTTCACTGTCACTTTTCTCAGAAATAGCTGTGAGGAACTGGATTTACAATCTATACCCAGTTCTCAGATAAAGCTGCAAATTATCTGTATCTTTAGGACTAGGATATACCTTGTTAAAGGAAAGTAATCACCGAATTACCTGGTATGGAAGAGAAAACTCTAAGCAAAGTTTTTTTAAGCCATAGTTTTTTGCATGTGAATAACTAGAGTATTTTGGGAAACTTATTTCAGCTTTCAGTTTCAGATTCATTTTCTATGTGCTTAATTCCAGAAGTTTCTATAAAGACTTACTGAAGGGTTATATGAACATTTTTTTTTATAAACTACCTTGTACTCTATAATGTTCAGGTGCTATTTGCTGTGAGGAAACAAAGCTGTGCAGATAAAACAAAGGCAGACATTCCTTAACCCAGAGAAATAGATATAATTGCAGTTTGAACTCTCTAGGGAGGTATGTCATTTTTTAACTCATTTGAATTTCCCCAGAATATTATTTTTGGTTATTTGGCTGGGTTTTTTGGGGGGATGGGGGAAAAGGGTCTCACTATGTAGCTCAGGCTGTCCTCAATCTCTCAATTTCCCTACCTCCAACTACTGAGTATTGGGATTACAAGGATGTTTCACAATGATCCAGAATATTTCATTCTTAAAGGCCCATATGTGACATATATTACCTGATGGATGGTTGTTTTGCCTTTTGGAAGCAACTGATTCTATCCTTGGTACCAAGATTTCCCGTATTTTGCCATCTACAAGTAATATTTTTTGGCATCTACAAGAATGCTTCTAAGGACACTTCTAGAGTGGAGTCAGATGAGGCCTTTAAGCTGGGAAGAATGACATTTGAAAGAGAAGGAAGAAGAAGGTCTTGCAAAAAGTTGCTAACTGCTTCATGTTTTGAAATATTTTAAATCATGAACTTTAAACTTTGAATCAAAATGTTATCCCAAGCACTTGAATTTGAGAGTAAATGTCCTTAGGCAAAGCCATGTACAAATAATATCAGTGAGTATTATTGCCTAATGGCAAAGAGATAATATGGCATTCTGTTTTGTGCCAACAGACCAGATCCTACGTTCTTGTACTATGTCAAAATAGAAAATAGGTGGGAGATGTGGTTCATTGGTAGAGTACATGTCTAGCATGTACAAAGCCCTGGGTTCAATTCCCAACACTGAAAAGAATGGAAATAATAAAACAATAATATTTTCCTTGGTTAGCTATTATAAAAGTTACAAAAAATCTACATATAATCACACAATGGAAAACAATGATAATAATCTTTATTATAAATTTCCTTTATAGTCATCATTGCATTTTGCTTTTCACATCAAATCATCAAGAAAGGAAGTTATGACTGTCTCCATTTTCCTAAAAGTACAGTAAGATCTATAGTGATTAAGCCAGAAGTCATATGCATATTAAATGATGCAAGAAGTATTTGTATTATTTATTAAATATAAACTCAACCCATCAATGTAAAACTCTATTACCAAATGAAAGCCTTGTTTTATCAGAGATTCACTAATGTACTCTGCTCAAATGTCTGGTATATATATAGATATATATATTATGAATGGACAAAATACCTCACAATAGCTTCAGGGAGCAATCAAAATATATTGAATTATAACAGACTACCTTTTAATAAGATATCTAATTTCAGAGTAGAGGTCCTACCTCTTATAAGCTTGCTGAACTTGGGCAAATCCTTAGTATTTCTGAGCGTCACTTGCCCCACTTATTAAAAAGAGGCAAAATTACTCTCCTGGTTTCATGCATAAATACTGCAATTCCAGTATAACCTGTGGATTCCTAGTGAATCATCACTAGCAGTCAAATAGCAGAGGTGTGGACAAGCTTGTCACTATCATATATCACTTTTATGATATGCTTATATTTTACCACTTCATGCTTATAATTCGGTCAAATGAACAATTAGACCTCTTAGTCTCAGTGTCTAGCCAAGTCCTCCCTGGCCCAGTGAAGTTTCCACCCATTTCTTGAACAAATCAAAACATGATATTGAATAAAAGTGGGAAATATTGTCTGGTGGAGGAGTAAGAACTATAGCTATACCTAGGAAATTAAATATATATCTTACTACATTAAGTACTTTAAAAGACATAAGAATAATGTGTGAGCTGTACAGTAATGGCTCATGTCTGTTATCCCAGCTACTCAGGAGGCTGTGATCTGAGAACTAGTGTTAAAGCCATTTAGGCAAGAAACTGAGACTCTTATCTCCAGTTAATCAGTGAAAAGCAAGTGCCAAGTCTTGAGCAAAAGAAGCTAAGGGATGGTGCTCAGGCTGAGTTCAATCCTCAGTACTGGCACACAAAAAAATGAAATAAACAAATAAAGTTCAATGTAAATTAACTAAGGTTTTGAAATCCACAAAAGCTTCCCAGAGAACTCCACATTGAGTTGTGCTTTGAAAGATAAGTTATATTTGATCATGAAAGAAATGAATAAATTTTCAGCAAAAAGGAGCATACATCATGGCCCAAAGACAGGTAGGTATTAAGAGTATAAGATATGTTCAGAGAAAGCCCAAGAAATCTGATGTGACTCGAAAGGTAGATAGTTGGCAGGAGGAAGAATTAGGAAAAGTGTTTGTGGAGAGAGATTCTGATTTGTAACTGTGACAGACTTGCAGCTACAGGCCACAGAGTAGCAGCTTAGTAGCCCACAAACTGATTCTTGTCCATAGATGTGTTTTCTTTGGCTTGCAGAGGGTTGGCCTAAACGATGTTTGAAATTCTGGAATGCTGTTATTCTTGAGAATGATGGAACATCTGGAACATTGAAATTACATTCTTGCCTGGCAGCAAACATTGCTAAGAGGTGGCTGCTCATTCTAGATAGAGTATTTACTTTCTCATTGGCCACAGCCTCTAAGATAACCAACTATCTCTTTAACACCAGGCTTTCTTCATTCAATTTGTTGTTGTGGCTGTTATTACATAGGAAGTATTTGAGTTGAAACCCTTGGAATAGGCAATTGGAGGTTATAAAGTTATTAAATTTATATTTTGGAAAAAAATAACTCTGATTCTAATTTAGCTGAAAATAGCATACCAGAGGGGAACCAGGAAGCAAGTTAAAGCTGGAGATCAAGAAAAGGATAAGATGTGGGTTCTGACAATTAGGAGTGGAAAGAAAATCGGAGAAAAGAGTGTTCTTTCATAACCCTTTAAGCAGAAGGAAGTAACAGATGCCCACAAATCAGAAGAGCATAGAACTTGAGGGTGTTTCCATATAGCCCAATCCTTATCTCCTGTTCAGCTCACATATACTTATTTAAATGACTTTGAACTCTCCTGACCCTGAAAGAGCTCTTCAAAGGTGGGTTTCATGGTATCTTTTTATCTCAGCAGGACTGGGGTTTGAACTCAGGGTTTCTTGCTTAATAAGCAGGTGCTCTACCACTTGAGCACTTCTAGACTTTTTGCTCTAGTTTTTTTTTCTAGTACTGAGACTTGAGATCAGGGCCTCATGCTTACTCTGCTTGCTTGCACTCTACCATTTAAGTCATACCTTAAGTCCAGCATTTTACTGGTTACTTGGAGATGGAGGTTCACAGACTTTTCTGGCCAGGCTAGCTATAAAGCTCTATACTCCAGGTTTTGGTATCCTGAATAGCTAGAATTATAGGCATGAACCACCAGCCCCCACTTACTCTGGTTATTTTTCAGATAGGATCACACTTTGTGTGAGGCTGGTTTGGAATGGCTGGCATACTCCATCACATCCAGCTAATGCTTAGGAAGGTATCTCATGTTTCTCATTTGTTTTGCAGGGGATGGCTTTGGATCATTATCCTCCTGATATGTGCTACTCCAGTAGCTAGAATTATAGATATGAGTCTTTGATATCTGGTGTACAGTATGTACCAGTCAATCTGAAGGGCCTACCTCATAGCCTGGCAAATAATAGATAATTAATAAATATTTAATCAATGCATAAATTAGAAAGATTCTCTACTTTGCTTATAATTTTTTGGCAGCAATCAGGGCTTCAAATTTTCACTCAGCTTTTTACTCATTACTGGTACTCCACCACAAAAAACCACATCTCCACATACAGCTTTTTGTTGATTGTTTTGAGATAAGAATCTCTCAGATTTGTCTGCCTAGGCTGGCTCCAAACCATAATTTCAGATTTTGGCCTCTTCAGTAGCTAGAATTATAGATGTGAGCCTCCAGCACCTGGCATAAAATGGTTTTTTAAAAGGTTAATATTTTAATTGCATAAAAATATATGCTTTTGATCAATAGATACCACCTTAAAGTTTTGATAAAAAGTATTCTTCCCAATGGCAGTGTTATTTTGGGGGTTCTGGAAACTTTAGGAAATGAGACCCAGATGGAAAAAGTGTGTTACTAGGAATGTTTATCCTGTCCTTTCTTCCTTCTTTTTATCTTTCCTTCCTTCCTTTCTTCCTTCCTCCCTCCCTCATCCCTTCTGTTCTCAAATATCTCTCTCCCTTTCTCATGCTCTCTTCTTTTCTCTCTGTATCTCTCTGTATAACTCTGTATCTCTCTGTATCTCTATCTCTGTCTCTGTCTCTCTGTCTCTCTCTGTCTCTCTCTGTGTCTCTCTGTGTCTCTGTGTCTCTGTGTCTCTGTCTCTGTCTCTATCTCTGTATGTCTCTCTGTCTATCTGTCTCTGTCTCTGTCTCTGTCTCTCTGTCTCTCTGTCTCTCTGTCTCTCTGTCTCTCTGTCTCTCTGTCTCTCTCTCTCTCTCTCTCTCTCTCTCTCTCTCCTTCTTCCTGGCTACCTTGAGGTAGCCAAATTTGTTCCTTTGCTCCCTTGCTCCTCCCTACCCTTCCTGACATGATGTTCTGTCTCATCACTTCCCAGAAACAGCAGACTTGTTTGAGCATGAAGCAAAATCTTAAAATACTTCCATCTTTTATGCTGTGCTGTCAGATATTTTGTTATAATGAGGAAAGATTGTAGTAACACAAACAATGAACATGAGTTGAATCTTAAGGACACAATGGTGGACACAAACCATTTTGATCCATTTGAACTAATTTTGAATTAAGAATCATTTTAAATAAATTTTCCATGTACATGTTTGGTTTTCTATTTCTGTGTGTGTGTGTGTGTGTGTGAGAGAGAGAGAGAGAGAGAGAGAGAGAGAGAGAGAGAGAGAGAGAGAGAGAGAGAGAGAGAGAGAGAGAGAGAGAGAGAGAGAGCCACATGACGGTAATGGGGCTTGAACTAAGGGCCTTGTACTCCAGCATTGTTTTTGTGTTCAAAGCTTCTACTTCTGGCTTTTTGTTGAAATTAGAAATAAGAGTTTCTCATCTTTGTCTGCCCAAGCTGACTTTGAACCTTAATCCTAGGATCTCAGCCTCCTGAGTAGTTAAGATAATAGGTATGAGTCACTTACTCCAGTATTTGATAATAGTCAATATAGTCAATATCCCAATGAATTCCCTTTGTACAACTAACATTAGTCACTTAAAAAAGAAAGAGAAGGGTTAATGTCTTCTTTCAGAACCATTTCTTAAAAAATCAATCCTTTCTCTATAAATTGCTTTTGGAAATTTATTTGTCAATTCCCAATTGACGACATGCGTTTTCATTTAAGATTCTGTTGGAAAGCTGAATCTGCCTTTAGGAAACCTGTAGTTCAATGAGGCAAGTATTAGGAGGAGTTTTGTGAAGGAGAAATACTGGATGTTATCAAAACACATTCAAAGGTGTGGGGGAAGGGGACTTAAGCAAGCTTAGAAGATGCAGGAAGTCTTCCAGGAACTGGCAAGGCCTCTAGGTAGGCACTAGGTAAGTAGGGAGAAGGATAAGGTAACATTCAAGTAGAAGGATTAGTGTGTACAGAGGCAGGAAGGACTATAGGGCATTTGAGGAACTGGATAAAGGGCAGGGTGATTGAAGGCCAGAAAGCAGAAAGGAAAGTTATATGAGATGAGGTCAGAGAGTTTGGAGAGGGGCCAGGTCATGTGGGTGTGGTTAAAATTTGGACTTTCATACTATGAACAAAAAGTCAAAGAGGATTTAAGTAGGGAAATGATAGGATCACATTCAACATCCTAAAAGAACCATAGGCCACACAAACATACAGTGACAATTGGGACAAATGTCTAAAGGCAATTATACAGAGAAAGGATAATCTTTCCAATAAATATTGCTGAAGGGTGAGGACTTCTACATACAAGAATGAATATTTATGTAGAGAAATAGACCCAAAAATGTATCATTGGCCTAAATGAAAAATTTAAATATATACAGTTTCTAGGGGAAAAAAACATGGAGCACAATACTTGTGATCTTGAGTTAGAAAATCATTTCTTACATTTGATAGCAAAATATTCCATCAGCAAACAAATTGATGCATTAGACTTCAAATTTAAAATTTTTGCTTGTGAAGATACAATAGTAAGAAAGACAATGAAAGCTAAATATAGACAGGGAAAGTATTGTTAATAGGATACAGAATTTATTTTTACTGTAGATAAATATTTCTAAAAACTCCATAATAACATTTAAGCAGCACAATTTTTATTTTTTTTATTTTTTTTCCAGGGCTGAGGACCTAACCCAGGGCCTTGCGCGTGCCGGGCGGGCACCCTTCCACTGGGCTAAACCCCCAGCCCTGCAGCACAATTTTTAAAAGAAGGAAAATTTTTGTCAGAGCCTGCTTTCATCTGAAAAAAATGCCAGTGAAAAATTAGCACAGGGAAAATGTTTTACATAAGTAATTATTCATTGAATAAATACAAATTAAATGTAAAAGCTTTATTTATATACATACAATACTAAAATAATTGGCTATTTAAAATGTTGATGAAGATGTAAAGAAACTGTTCTCATCTCTTATAGGGTGAAAATGTAAAATATAGTTTCTTTCTTTTTTGGTAGTTTTAGGACTTGAACTCAGGACCTTATCATTGTAAGACAAACATCCTACGATCTGAGCCACACTCCAGCCCACGCTGGCACCTTCTCAAAGAAGTAAATATACACTTATTTTGTCAGTTATCTACTGCACTGCTAAGTATATATTCAAAAGAAATTAAAATATATATCCATAGAAGCTTCATTTGTAACAGCTCCAAAGTGAAAAGAATAGAAATATGAATCAACAAGTGAATGAATGAAATTGGGCCACCACAGTGATCCACTTTTAATACCTTTGATAGTTATGAAGGCATTGTGTTAAGCAAAAGATAAAAGACATAATGTCACAAGTATAATTTCATTGCTATAATATTCTGGAAAGTAAAAGATATATCAGATTATTGGCTGTCTGAGGGGAACCTCCTGTAGGAGAGTGAGTGAGTGGAGATGGAAGGAATACAAAGAAGCACCAAAGAAAACTTTGGAGATAAGAATTATGTTTACTGCCTTTATTATGTGATAATTTCATCTGTCTATGAATATTTTATGGATTTTTTTTTGTCAATCGTGGGGCTTGAACTCTGGGCTTGGGCGTTGTCCCTCAGCTCTTCAGCTCAAGGCCAGTGCTCTACCGCTTGAGCCACAGCGCCACTTCTGCTTTTCTAGTGGTTTTATTGGAGATAAGAGTGTCACAGACTTTCCTGCCTGGGCTGGCTTTGAACCATGGTCCTCAGATCTCAGCCTCCTGAGTAGCTTGAATTACAGGTATGAGCCACCGGCGCCCGGTTTGGATTTTTTTTTAATTAATCATTATAACCTTTGCTTTGCTCATTGACTTTTGGAAACTAGTGAATGTGATGTCAAAAGGCGCAAACTAATGCTTCACAAGCTTTTCCTGCCCTTAAATATGTTAAAAATTATCTGTACAACTTGGGGGGGGGTTGACTGAGAAGGAGGGAAAGAGGGAGAAAAATGAGGGAAGGGGCAACAAGTTAGACAGGATATGTAATCACTACCTTACTTATGTAACTGTAACCCCTCTGTATATCACCTTGACAATAATTTTTATTTAAAAAATAGTATCTTTGGTGCTAGAGCTGCATAAGCAATTGTGAAAGATGAATGCTTGGGGAAGTTTGCTCTACTTGAATACCATGTATTATGTAAAGGTGATTTCGTGATGTCCTTGGTGACGATTTTGAATGTTTGATCTTCAGAAGTTGCTTGGATCACATATAATTTCCAGGACTCTGGGGAGTAGTTAAAGCCTCTGGACCATCCATAATATACATTTAAGACAACATATGAACAAATGTTTCAACATTTTTTTTAAAAAATAGCAAAATTTTACAGTTTATGACATGTCAATTATACCTTGATAAGACTTTTTTAAAAATATTTTTTTGCTGTGCACTGGTGGCTCACATGTGTAATCCTAGCTGTCTTCAGGAGGTAGATGTATGAAGATCACAATCCAAAGCCAACCCAGGCAGGAAAGTCAAAGAAACTCTTAGCTCCAATTAAGAACAAAAGGCCAGAAGTTGAGCTGTGGTTCAACTGGTAGAGTGTCAGCCTTGAACAAAACAAAACAAAACAAAAAACTGGGATAGTACTCAGGCCCTGAGTTTGAGCCCCAGTAACATCACACCGAAAAACAAAAAACAAAAAAAACAATTTGCCCACTTAATTCAGAACTGACTGTGATGAAGTAAGAGTGATACGAACAAATCATTTTCAAAAGTCCAGACAGGGAATGACAGTGCCTTGAACTAAGTTTGCAGCAACAGGATGAGAAGTAGATTTGTGAGATATTTAGGAAGTAAAACTCAACAGATTTGATAAATGCCTATTGTTTTCCAAACATCAGCCCTCTGTGTCATTTCAGAGAAAACAGTTAGGGGCAGTTCCATCCCTAAAGCCCCCTTAATGTTGCAGAAGAACCTATCCCACAACTCCACTGACCTGATAGACTACCACTGATTCTATTGAACTGCTAACAAATTGTAAACAAGAGAAAGAGCAGAAGGACAAAGAAGAAAGATGTTACCACTGAACTTATTTCATAGTCAATAGTCCCTTGATATCACTCTCTCAATAAGCCTCCAAGTTCAAAATTCAAAGTAAATGTGCTGCAGTAGAGTAGAACAGTAATTAGCTTCCCTGATAGTGTTTTAATTGTTGACAGTTTATTCCACTATTTTATAAGTGAGTCTTCCAGATTGTTTTGCTATTTAAGAAATGTGTTTTATAAACATTATCTTTTTAACTGACAATTTGGGTGCTGTGCTTTGGAGTCCTGTAGACATGGGTTTTAATACCTCTTAGCCTGTTACTTTTAGAAAGCATGTTATTTGTGTGTCTGAAATTTGAACTCAAAGCCCCATGGTCTTTTTCTGTTCAAGACCGGTGCTCTACCAAAGAAGCTACACCTTCCCCTTTCTTCCGACTTTTTGCAGGTTAAATGCCTTATGAACTTTTGTTCCATGGCTGGTTTAAAGCCAGGATCCTCAAATCTTAGCCTCTTGAGCTATGATTTTAGATGTGAGCCACCAGCACGCAGCTGGAACATTATTTTTAGCCTTCATTTTTTGTGTGCCAGTCTGGGGTTTGACCTCAGGGCCTGAGTGTTTCCCCTGAACTTTTTGCTCAAGGCTAGCACTTTACCATTTGAATCAGCTTTCTGCTGGTTAATTGGAGTCTCACAGACTTTCATGCCCTTGCTAGCTTCAAACTGCCATCCTCAAATCTCAGCCTCCTGAGTAGGTAGGATTAACAGACATGAGTCACCAGTGCCTTAAAATATTTATGCCTCTTTTCTGTGAACCTTTCTCTTCCCTTCCACCATTGTTTATTCAGTGTCATTAACACTCCTTTTATTGTCAGTTTCTAGGCAAATTGGCTTTGAAATCTATGTTGCTTCCATTCTATCATCTTTCCAGCTGACTCAATCTGTTGAGCAATGGTAGTTATAATCTTTGATGGATTTGAGGTCATGATGACTACTCAAATACGATTTTCAATGTATCTGTACAGTGTATTTATTCTTGTTTTCCATTACAATAGAGTATTGAGTATTAGCTATATTGCAGTTTGACACTGTATGAATAAGACTGTTTGTTGCCATGTAGTAGTGGCTTACACCCATAATCCTAGCTACTCAGAATTCTGAGATCCAAAGGATTTTCATTCAAGGCCAATCCCAGGTAGCTACAACTGTGACACTCCTTCTCAAAAATAACCAAAAAGCTAGGCTAGGGCTGTTACTCAAGTGGTAGAGTGCCAGCCGTGAACCAGCAGGCCAATCAAGAGGCTCAGAGTTCAAAACCCTGATATTGAAAAAGAGAAAATGAGAGAAAATGAGAACAAGAGCGAGAGAGAGACAGAGAGAGAGAGAGAGAGAGAGAGAGAGAGAGAGAGAGAGAGAGAGAGAGAGAGAGAGAGAGAGAGAGAGAGAGAGAGAGAAGAGAGTATGTGTGTTTAGAGTCAGGTTCAGGCTGAAGCTTAATGGCTGATGCAATCTCAGCTACTTGGAAGGCAGAGATCATGAGGATCTCTGTTCAAGGCATGCATGAGTGGAAAGTTCATGAGACTTCATCTCAAGCAATAAAATCTGGGAGCAGTGTTGTGTGTGGATCATTCCAACTACACATGAACATAAATAAATAAGAACATCATCCAGGTCAGCCTGGACATAGATGTGAGATCTTATTTTAAAAATAAAAAAACTAAAAGGGCTAGGAATGTGGCTCACAAGACATAATTGTAGAGTACCTGACTTACAAGTATGAGGCCTTGAATTAAAAGCCCAGTACCACAGAAAGAAAAGAAAAGAAAAAGAGAAAAGAGAGAGAGGAAGAAAGAAAAGAAAGAGAGAGGAAGAAAGAAAGAAAGAAAGAAAGAAAGAAAGAAAGAAAGAAAGAAAGAAAGAAAGAAAGAGGAAGGAAGGAAGGAAGGAAGGAAGGAGAAGGAGGAAAAAAAAGAAATTGTTTTACTATAGCAAGCTTTGTCACCTAAAAAAGGGGAATGAGTTTATTATAGGAGTAAGACCATACAGGGCTGCGGCCAATAAAATTTCAGAAAATAATTTTTCATCTCCTCTAGTGAAAGTGTTTTAAGGCCTTTGTGTTTGGGAAGGTTCATTGATAGCCATTTACCAAGTGTCAATGATATTAGTAAGTATGGCTAAAACAGCAATACAATGGAAGAAATATTTAGGTTCTACTAAAGTGGAACATAGAATAAATTACATCCTTGCTTCAATTTGCTTATGTGCAAAGTAGAGCTGCTCATGCACATTCTTTTTTTTTGTATTTAGTTTTGAGTTGCTTCCTTTGCTCAAGGTAAGTAAATGCACATCATATTTTGCTGTACATAAAACAAAGCTTCAATCCCTCTCTGTACTGTGAAAGAGTTTCAGGTGAAAATCTCCATCTGCTTTCTGGCACAGATAGTCAAATTGCCTTAGACAGAGGTCTAAGGAATTTTATCCCTAGACAGGTCAAGTATGTTTATATCACGATATTATGCTGATAGGCCTGTCCTTCCATTTTCTGTACTTTTCCTTACCCTCCTGCCTGCCTATGTGTCTACACAGGAACTTTGCAGAAAAGTAGTATATGTACCTCACATAGTATTCCTATCCCTACACAGAATCTACTTTGTGGATAGTGCTTAAATTCCAGAGCTGAAAAACATGCAAAGAAAACTTTGAATCTCACAGGCTCTTAGAAGAGCAGCTGTTTGCAGAGCTCTAGATAAAATCATGGGCCTCATCCTCTTGGTGTTTGTGGTGTTTGTATGTTTGCCTGCTTGTGGGATTATTGTGACTTTGCAAAGTGTGGATAGATAAGAAAGGCTGGTTAGAAGCAATTCCAAACAAGAAGATGGGTAGAAAGGAGGATTAGAAATGACTTCAGGTTCCTGGGGCTGAGAGTTCCCAGAGCAAATGGCATGGTGCCACCAGGCCTAATCCACCCCTATGGAGGAATCTCAAAGGTTTCTGCAAGTATCGGCCATGGGTTTGGCTGTAGCTTAATTTGTTTAGGAGTCTCTGTCTTCTGCTTGTTCCTTTTGGCCCCGAAAAAGAACCCCTGGTAGCTATTAACTGGTATTTCTATCACTCAGTCACCCCCCCCTCGTCTGGCCCCCTCAACCCTCACAGCCCAGGGTCTGTTTGGGGATTGGATTATGGAACCAAATGTGATGAGTGCCATCCAACGGCCTTGTCCTCAAAATAAAGCTCCAGGTTAGAGCTTCCGCAGTGGGAGTTTCCCCCCTGGTCTAGGAAAGTGGGTTTGCAAAGCATGGAGTTCTCTGGGACTAGAGGAGCCCCTCCTGCCCTCACCCATGCTGCGCCAACGCTCCTTTCCCCAAAGCCACCCCGGCGAGAGCTTGCGGTGAGGGGAGGGGAGAAGAGAAAGGGGAGGGGAGGGAGAAAGGAGGTGGGAAGGCAAGGAGGCCGGCCCGTGGGGGCGGGACCGAGTCGCTAACTGTTGCATTCGCTTTCCACCGCCCAGCGCCCCCTCCGAGATCCTGGCCAGCCAGCCTGCTGGGAGAGCCCGGAGGGTCCGGAGAAAACCTAGAGGCAGAGGAGGCGACGGAGGGAAAAAGGATTGGGTTAGCGCTTTGGTGCAGTCCAGGAGCAGAAGGGACGCACGACGCCGGCTCCGGCCGGGGCGACAGCCAACGCCTGTTGCAGCGCGGCGGCTTCGAAGCCGCCGCCCCGAGCTGCCCTTTCCTCTACGAGGAAGTTTGTAAAAGCTGCTAGACTTGGAGGAAGCCTGGAAAGTGCGGGGTAGGACTGTCCTCTTCGTTTGTCTCCTTATCCCCTTTACCTCCCTTGCCTTCTCTTGGGTCTCCACTGCTGCAGCTGCTTTGGCAAGCTATTCGCCGTCAGCCCCCCTCCCCTCCAGTCCCGGTCGGCCCAACGCTGCCAGTCAATCTGCAGAGAGGTAACTCCCTTTGGCTGAGAGAGGGCTAGACTAAGCTAAGCCAGGCACATTGCAAAGAAGGCTCTTAGGAGCCCCGGTGACTGGTAAGAGGGTTCCAGCACTAGTAGCCAGGGATCTGGCTCAAAAAGCAGCACGCCCTAGGGGTCCCCCTGGTTCCCCACAGTGCCCGCACTTCTTCCTATCTCCCTCTGCACCACCCTCACCTTTAAGTGAGGAGCCAGAGATCTGAAGATGAAAACGCAGTTCCAGCTTCAGTAGGCAAAAGCAAAACCAACTACCAAAAAAAGCCAAAACAGGAAAGAGAGACGGAGACAGAGACAGAGACGCAGAGATACAGAGACAGGGATCTTGGTTCTTATTTAAACCTGCTTCCCTGGACATTGAATTTGGAGGACAACAGACTTTCCTTTCCCCTCCCCCACCCACGTCAAGATTTGAGCATCTTTCAAATAGTCCCCTTCAAGTATTCAAAGACTGACTGGAAGTCTAGCCAGTGCGTGTCCAGCTGGTGTCTTCTTGTGCAGAAGACTTTGAGGCCGCCAGAGAGCCTTTTGCTTGGCGGTGGCGGTTGGGTCCTCCACCCCCTCCACACACCCCCTCCACACACAGTAAGTTTTCTTTCCTGGAGCTTCCCGCAGGTGGGCAGTTTGCTGCAGGCACTAACGCATCACTGCAGCCTGTTGAACTCTTCTGAGCTACAGAAAGGGAGGCAGAATAAGGGAATTAAGTGGAAGATTCAGTCAAGCTCCAGGATGGAGGTCCAGTTAGGACTGGGGAGGGTCTACCCCAGGCCACCGTCCAAGACCTATCGAGGAGCTTTCCAGAATCTATTTCAGAGCGTGCGCGAAGTGATCCAGAACCCGGGCCCACGGCAACCTGAGGCAGCGGGCACAGCACCTCCCGGATCCCGTTTACAGCAGCAGGACACTAGCCCTCGGCGGCAGCAACAACACGGTGAGGATGGCTCTCCCCAATCCCACCTCAGAGGCCCCACAAGCTACCTGGCCCTGGATGAGGAGCAGCAGCCTTCCCAACAGCACTCAGCCCCCGAGGGCCACCCCGAAAGCAGCTGCCTGTCAGAGCCTGGAGCCGCCACGGTTACCGGCAAAGGGCTGCCACAGCAGCCGCCAGAACCTCCGGATGAGAATGACTCAGCTGCCCCATCCACGATGTCCTTGCTGGGCCCCACTTTCCCGGGCTTAACCAGCTGCTCCGCAGACCTTAAAGACATCCTGAGCGAGGCGGGCACCATGCAACTCCTTCAACAGCAGCAGCAGCAGCAGCAGCAGCAGCAGCAACAGCAGCAGCACCAGGAGGGGGTATCTGAAGGCAACAGCGGCGCGAGAGCTAGGGAGGCCGCTGGGGCATCCTCTTCCTCCAAGGACAGTTACCTAGGGGGCAACTCGACCATATCTGACAGCGCCAAAGAGTTGTGTAAGGCAGTGTCTGTGTCCATGGGATTGGGTGTGGAAGCATTGGAGCATCTGAGTCCCGGGGAGCAGCTTCGGGGAGATTGCATGTACGCGCCACTCCTGGGAGGTCCACCCGCTGTGCGTCCCAGTCCCTGTGCCCCGCTGGCCGAATGCAAAGGTCCTCTTCTGGACGAGGGCCCAGGCAAGGGCACTGAAGAGACTGCTGAGTATTCCTCTTTCAAGGGAGGTTATGCCAAAGGGCTAGACGGCGAAAGCCTGGGTTGCTCTGGCAGCAGCGAAGCCGGGAACTCTGGGACACTTGAGCTCCCCTCCACACTGTCTCTCTACAAGCCCGGAGCCCTGGAAGAGGGGGCACCCTATCCGAATCGCGACTACTATAACTTTCCGCTGGCTTTGCCCGGGCCACCGCCGCCTCCCCATCCGCACGCCCGCATCAAGCTGGAGAACCCGCTGGACTACAGCAGTGCCTGGGCTGCCGCGGCGGCGCAGTGCCGCTATGGGGACCTGGCGAACTTGCACAGTGCGGGCACAGCCGGACCCAGCTCCGGATCGCCTTCGACCTCCACCTCCTCTTCCTGGCATACTCTCTTTGCCGCCGAAGAAGGCCAAATATATGGGCCCTGTGGCGGGAGCGGAAGCGGCAGCGCAGGCGAGCCAGGGACTGTCGCCCCTTATGGCTACCCTCGACCACCCCAGGGGCTGGGGAGCCAAGAAGGGGACTACTCTGGCCCGGATGTGTGGTATCCCAGCGGCGTGGTGAGCAGAATGCCCTATCCCGGTCCCAGTTGTGTGAAAAGCGAGATGGGACCCTGGATGGAGAGCTATTCCGGACATTATGGGGACATGCGGTAAGTTTTTCCTCCCAAAAAATGTTGCCTTTGACCTGGGGCACAGAGTCGCTCGGTGTTCTGGTGTATCCAGCCACTTTTCCCAGCCAGAATCTTCTCACTGACCCTAGTACCGCTCAACTGTGTGGCACAGGAAAGGCTGCCCTAAATCTGAAACCTTTCTAGAGGACTTTGGCCTGTTCAAGTTAACACCCGAGAGCCCCCTGAGCCACCCCACTCCCAGTCCTCAAGGCGCGCCCTGCGTGCTGATTTGTGCCTTTCCACTTTGTTTGCTAGAAAACTCCCCCAACTGCCTAAAATTCTTGCTCCCTTCTAATACTCCTTGTCCCAGGGGCTCCAAACAAATCCGACTGCACATGTTAACTTTTGGAGCTTTTTTTCCCCACCTAGAAGTCCTAGAAATTCACATAGAAATATGGGTAATTTCTCCTCCTTGCATCTGTTTTCGCCTTAGAGACTGTGGCTGGTCTGAGCAAAAATAGACGTAAAAAGTCTGACCCAAACATTTCTCAGCCTGCCTCCTCCAAAGAGATAAAATGTAATTCCTGATTTGGAAAGAAATAAAGTGGTTTGTGAGTGTCCAGGGTCCCTGTATAAAGCAGTACTACTTGCACCAGGCTCGTGCCCTTTTAGAGCAGGTACAGGGGCATCTGTGTTGGTAAAAACAAAACAAAACAAAACAAAAAAAAACAGGCAGGATTTGCCTTTGCAGGTTTCTTGTCATTGTGACATTGGAAGTCATTGTTTGGGTCGGTTTTCTCTTGTAAATTCTCCTCCCTCCCCCCCCAAATGTGGATTAAAACAGATACACAGCCTCCAGTTCAGTTTTGCATGGGATCCGTGAAGAGGAGAATGTACTTTAGAGGAACAATTTAACTAGGTTTCAGGCTGACTTATAAAAGTGTTGGAAGAATTTCTGTAAAGCATTTCCTGCTGTTTCAGTGTATTCACAAATCTCTACTGGGGAGGCAGAGGTGGGAGTCTTCATTATAGCCCTACATTTTTAGGACCTGTGCTTATATTTTGAAACACAAATAGTTAGTGCTAACAAGTTGAATAAAAAGTGTTAGTGACCTGTGAGCCATAGTCCTTCCTTGCAGGGTTTTAATTAAGACATGGGAAAACTGGTGGACAATTTCATCTTATTTATTAAAAATTCTCCCTCACTGCAGTATTTGAGTTTCCTGTAGACTATATTGAATATTTGTTTTCTTCCAGCCACTTAAGATATCACTTAATCTGGTGACAAGGGGAGGGGGAGGGGGGACCGACCTGGGAATTAATTCCCCAGGTGGTTCAGGTGTTGACATCCCCATGGATTTATGTCTTATTCTGTGTTTCTAGAGCTGTTAATGTCTCCATTTGTTTTTCTGTTAGCGTCAACGTATTTGCTTGGTGATTTCAATCTAACAATTTGCCTCTTTTACTGATGCTTCTGTCCTAGGAAGTTTCAAAGCACAGTGTCAGGGGAATAAAAGAGAAGGATAGGATTTCATAAAATATCTTCAGTGTTCTTGAAGAAACAGCTCCTGGTCAACTTTTCCACTCCATTGGTTTCTTAAGGTTTGTCCTACAGGATTGTCAAAGGATTCCTATGAAATCGTTGAAATCATTTCTAGTTAGTGTTTATTTTTGTGATGGATTATACTGTTGGATATACGATCTTCTTTATTTTATGAGAACAGATTTACTTGGTTCGGATTAATTTTTTTCAAAGCTTGACACTAGAGAGCAGAGTGTCTCTTTTACTGTAAACTTTTCTGCAGGGGCAGGAGTGGAAATGTCTAAGGTGCTTCCTAACCTATCATGATGCTAAACCCACTCACTGGAACCTTCTATCTTTGTTATCCACATTATGTCTTTCTCTCTAACTTAACAGGAAGCCAACTAATAGTTCCTTGTATTTGTTTAGGGATATATGCTTCTGAAAATACAACCTATACTTCCTTTGAGCAGCTTAAAATTGCTACATTCCTCAAGTGTGTGGTTAGCTTGCTGATTTTTAACACCAGATGCTAATTGAAAAATTGACATCTTTGTTAGGAAGACCACTATCCCTTGATAACTCCTTCACTCCTTTCAAATGAATGGGCTCAACTAGCAAGAATTTACCAGTACCCAAAAGAAGTAGATTATTTAATCTTGCCAGCTTTGTGATTGCTTCACTGCTTTTAAGGATTCTAGTTAAAAGGAAAACTGGCATTCCTGTTTTGTAGGTTGACAAATAGTTTCCGTTTCTAGAATATAGAACATTGTTGAGTTTGTTTATTAGAAATTAATCAACTTAACAGAACAGCTAATCCCACTATAAAAGTTTAAGTATTTTCTTACTCTCTTTTCTCTCACTTATTTTAGGGGTACATTTTGACAAAAGATAAGTTTATTTTTCCTGAGAAAGCCAGAGCATCCTCTCCCTGTGTATTGTATGCAATACATACTAACTTTGAGTTTTAAAAAAAAATCTCAAAATTCCAGAAGCTTTCAGTAACCTATTGTGTTCCTTCATTTCACAATTATGTGTTTGTTTACACACTTAACTTAGTGGACTGATTTAACTTTAGTAACTTCTGCTAAGTCCATGTTCTTATATATGAACAATGTTTCTACCTAGAAAAAAGAGAGAATCTGTTTTGCCTTCATTTAGCCTGTGTTTTGAACAGAGGGACAGCTGAAAAGTCCTGGGATTGTTTACAGCTCTAGTGATAATTTTGTAGAGCTATCGTCTCTCCTAAGTCAAACAAGACTGCAACATTAATTGACCACTAGCCCCTTTGTATTTCAGCAGATGACCCAAGAATATAGGAAACATTTTTTATTGACAGTTGGGTCTTAACAGGGACCCACTGTAGAAATTAAGTGGGGGTTTTATAATATTATACTATGAACATTTTAGTTGTTCTCTTGGTAGAGTGTTCTAGTCTCCATAATAGGTAGTATTTGAGTAATCGAGACCTCCTCTTAGCTATTGTCTTTTTTTCCAAAATATAGTATTCTTTTCATCTCCACTCCTCTCTCTAGCAGCTTTTTATGACAATCTTACGTGGAGCCGTTTTTTTTGAAAAGCAAAAATTTTGCTTTGGGATCAAGTGAGATACTTTCTGTCCATAGGCTTTGAGGATCAGGATGTTGGAAATCGGCAGTCTCTCTTTCTGCTATCCTCAAATGGCTGGTCAGTTCTGTCTGAATCTCAGTAATCAGAACCTGAGGACCGAAGAGCCATGTTAGGAGACCCCCATTTGTAGGTATCCACAGAGTGTAGTCATGGAAAGCCCCTCTTGCTTGTTCATAGACTTAATCTCTCTCAGCTCTGCTCAAGGTTAACATCAGTGGGAGATGTTTTCAAAAGAGCTTGCAGCCTTCCAATTGCAGGGTCAGCTTAGGGTGCTTTCTTGCTAGTGCTAATTTTACCTCATCAGACATTCATTCTTTGAGCTGTAAACTTTGAAATAACATATTGAGTTTGCTGGCACATTTAATTTTCTTTGTTAAAGGTTTTAACACACTGTAAAAATGCTCTCATCTGGTGGACATATACACATTTAAAATAAAATATTCTTTAGTGTCTTACTCACACACATATAATAGATGCTTCAGGTGGGATCATGGGAATTGGACAGAGAATATTATTGTTGTTGCTGTTGTTGTTATAACTGTTACTAATGGTAAGATGGAGAGCATGGCTTTATATGAAACTGCTGAAATTCAGACTGGATGTGGCAATGAAAAAGGCTTATTTTACAGTTAAATCTGAAACCATGATTCTAAAAAATCAAACAAAAAAGTCAAGTTTTATGAGGTTGGTTAGAGAGGGAAAAGGAAATCACTCTCCACGCTCCCTCTCTCCCCCCCCCCATTCACCATTTTCACTTTATCTGCAGCTCCCTCCTCCAGTACTGCCTATCCCCGATTTTCTTTTATTCTACTCCTTTCATGCTTTTGACATTGAAATATAGACTCTTCTTTCTACTTTTCAGAACATTTTTCTCATTACACCTGTGGCATGCTCCTAAAGAGTTCCTTTAAAAAATATCTGGAGAGGAAAAATCAGATCAACCCCAGCACCTCTCAAGACTAGATGACATGAAGGGATTGCAAAATGAATAGCTGGCTTTTTTACCTTGAAGTGAGAGCCCAATTCAACAGTGGCTGAGGGAATTATAGATGGTTTGAGAATTTTACGATTTAATGAAATATTTGGCAATTTACTGTCTCTGTCTCACTCTCTTGGTCTCTGTCACTTTCCATCTACTAGCCCTAACAAAAACACCTCTCAAGACCCTGAGAATAATAGGACTCTCTTCCTTTCCAGAAAGCTCTGTCTAGTTCAGACTGAAGCAGTGCTGTCACGATAGAACCTAATCTACATTGTGGTACTTCCTAGAAGTAGGTTCAGCTAGGCCCAACTGCTCCATTTTATGCAAATCAGTCATTTGAAAACAAAAGACATTATTAAAGAGATGATCTTCAGACTTGCCCTTCCTGATTCCACCAGGTTCCCAGATGTTAATACACAGTAAGCTATCTTCATTCTATATACAGAGTTTACTTGCTTTTGATTGCTTGTAAAGGTCTGTACAGTTACCAGCATTAGTTTTACTTCATCGTTGGGAAGAGAATTATTAAGTCTTATAGTTATGTAGCCCTCTTTTTCTTGTATGTGCCAGTCTTGGGGTTTAAACTCAGGGCCTGGGTGCTGTCCCTGAGCTTTTATGCTCAAGTCTAGCACTCTACCAATCAAGCTACAGGTCTACTTCTGGCTTTTTGCTGGTTAATTAGAGATAATAACCATTCAAAATTTCCTACCTAAGCTGGCTTTGAACCACAATCTTCAGATCTCAACTTCCTGAGCAGCTAGGATTATAGGCATGAGCCACTGATGCTGACACATAGCACTCTTTTTAAAGGAAAGATCCAATGTTCTCTGGTTTATTCACGAGTAATCAACATAAGTTAGAATATGTCAGGAAGAGACTTGTTGATAACTTCTTTATTAGTTGAGGTTATTTGGAAGAGCTATATTTTCTGTGATGTATGTTTACCATCCGAGGAAACTTCTCTAGAGAAGAATTTACAGCTTTTCCTTGTGGTAGCTTCTTACTTAACTCTAATGATCCACCACCTACTGTTTGCACACTCATAAATAATAATGCTAGAACCCTGTCCTTCCACAGATTCCTGCTGCCAACCGGTAGTAGCTATCACTTCCCATAGATGTATAGCAGTAATGTGCTGCTCACTGAAGAATGCTGTCAATTAAGATCCTGTAGTATCTGAGTTCTATTTGTTAATGGCTTTATTGAGACATAATTCTCAACCCGCATTATTTACCACATTGAAGTTTAGAACATTTTAATCATAATAAAAAAACAGCCATCCTCCTACCCACTCCCAACCTTGAACTGTCACCAATCTACTCTCTAACTTTATGGATTTACTTATTCTAAGATTTCATGTAAATGAAATCATGCAATGTAGGGTCCTTTGCAACTGATTTAGCTTATATCACACAGGATAATGTTTTCATTTTGAAACACAAGTCATTTTTTATAGACAAATAATATTCCATTGTGTAAATATACCAAATTTTGTATGTCCATCAGTTGATGGATATTCAGGCTGCTTTTTTATTATTTGGCAGTGTTATTGTTAATACTGTTTCAAACAGTCATGTACAGGTTATTTTTTAGTAGACATATGTTTTGTTGTTTTGAGTAAATACCTGGGAAGGAAATTTTAGGTCATAGGAAAATTATATTTAGCTTTTTGCGTTTTTACAAAACATTGAAAAAATGACTGCAACATTTTGCAAATGCACCAATAATAGCTGAGAGTTTCATTGTCTTCACTCTTGCCAACACTTTGTGTCTCATTTTTAATTATAGCTAGCCTAGTAGGTGTGAAATAGTAGTTCAATGTGGTTTTTAATTTGCATTTTCCTAATGACTAATAACCATCAGCATCTTTTTATTGTTATTTGCCAATTTGTATGTCTTCTTTGGCAAAATATTCATTCATATCTTTTGCTCATTTCTAGTTGGACTGTCTTCTTTTATTATTGAGCTGTAAGAATTAAAAATATATCTTAAAAGTCCTTTAACAGATTATGATTTATGAATATTTTCTTATATGCTGTGGGTTGTGTTTTCACTTCCTTGATTGAAGCACAAAAGTTTTTAAGTCTGATAAAGTTCAATTTAAACATTTCTTTTATGGCTTATGATTTGGGTGTCATATATAGAAAGGATTTGTATAATCCTAAACAAAGACTTACACCCTTATTTATTTCAAAGACTTTTCCTAATTTTACATGTTTACATTTAGGTCCTTGGTCAATTTGGATATAATAAAAATAGAAATCCAGATCCTAGCTACTCAGGAGGCTGAGATGTGAGGATCACAGTTCAAAGCCAGCCTGGGCAAGAAGGTCCTTAAGACTCTTATATCCATAAGTGGTGCTGTGGCTCAAAGTGGTAGAGTGCTAGCCTTGAGTGAAAAAGATCAGGGACAGCACCCAGGCCTTGACTTCAAGCCCCATAATGGACAAAAACATATGTAGACTTGTTTTCTTTTATTTTATATAACTAATCTAGTCATTTGGCATCATTGTTGAATCTTTCTCCTTTTAACTATCTCAGCAGTCTTTGTGTATAAACACAATTGACCATTGATATAAGGGATTTTTTTCTGGACTTACAACTATATCTCACTCATCTGTAGGTCTATTCTTATGCCGTTAACTACACTGTCTTGATTATTATATTTAATGTGCTTCCAAATGAAGAAATATGAGTCCTCCATATGTGTTCTTTCTTTTGCAAGAATATTTTGGTATTTTTGAGCCCCTTGAGTTTTCATATTATTTGAGATCAACTTGTCAATTTCTACAAAGAATCAACTGGTATTCTGATAGAGATTTGTTGAACCTTTTTTTTTCTGTTGGTTGTGAGGCTTGAAATCTGCCCTGGAAGCTGTCCTTGAGCTCTTCAGCTCAAGGCAAGCCCTCTACCACTTGAGCCACAGCGCCACTTCCAGTTTTCTGGTGGTTAATTGGAGATAGGAGTCTCACAGATTGTCTTGCCTGGGCTGGCTTTAAACTGCAATCCTCAAATCTGAGTAGCTAGGATTAGAGGCGTGAGCCCCCAGCAGGCACCCAGCAATTTGTTGAATCTTTACATCAGTTTGAAGAGCTTGGCCATCTTAATGTGATATCTTTGGTGCAGGAGGATAACATGTCATATCATTTATTTAGATTTTCTTTTTCAACAATATTTTATAAAATTTCCTGTTTTTTTCCAGATTATGGATTGCTAATGTACAGAAATAGAATTGATTTTTAAATACTGATGTTGGATCTTGAAACTTTACTTAAACTGAATTGTGAATACCTTTGAGACTTCAGTAGCAAGAAGTTCTTTGCTACTGCCTTTGAAATTAAAATACATTTTACTTTATCTTGTGTGAGGCTCTATAGGGAAAACACTCTCAGTTTCAATCAATTGGGAATTGGAATTAGTAATGCCATCCCTCTCTTGAATGAAGAAAAAATATTGCTGGACCTTCAACTCTTTGGGAAACAGCAAGGGAAAAAATCCTAATGAAGTTTATATAATTGTGCTTTTTATATAACAGAAATGGCAATAGGACCTATCAGCAAGGGAATGTGGAATAATTATGATTTCTAGTTACAAAACTAATATAAAAATTGTGGCAAAAGTAAATTAGGCGACAGAAATCACTGGTTATATTAGGTTTGTCTGAGTAGACACTACCACTCTTTATGGGGGTATGTATGAAAAAATGGTTTGTATATTGTCATATAGTGTAGACTTCTCCTCAGTGATGCCTTCTATAGTCATAAAGCAAAGATTAAAATTCATCTCTCCAAAGACCCAACTTTGGCTTCATTAGCAGTCTAGGCTAAAGGGTCATAGGATATCATCAACAATTGTACTATTCTGATAATGACAAGCAAACTGCAAGTCACCCAGAAAAAAATGTCCTATTTGACTGAATAGCTGGATTTAGAGATTACCCTAATAAAGCCATTTTATGAAGAACCTGTCAGTCAACAAATTTGCATTAAGAACTTGCTAGATGCCCAGTGTGTTTTAAGAGGAGACACAGATGAAGGAAAAAGGATGTGATAGAGAATTTTGATGAAATTTTGGCCATTAAAAAACAAAAAGGTATAAAGGAGCACCATGATAACAGTATGATGAGATGGTATATATAGGGACTTTTAAAATATAGACATTCACAAAAGGTTGCATGCAGGCTGAAATGATGAGCAAGATTTATTACCCTTGGCTGTGTTTAATCCTTTATAAAAATAGGTGAAGACTTTACTGAACTCAACATTAAGTTACAGGTTTAATGGATAGGTCAAGCAATATAACATGTTACTTCTAGAATAACAGTGAAGTGTGAACTCCAGTAAGGGGTTGAAATGTATTTGCTAATTCAATAGTGCCTCTCCAATTCAAGTACTAGCTGCTTGTTTAGTTTCTTTGGCTATCTCATTGCATATTGTTGGGAACTTGTGATATATCCAACTGGACAAATTCACAATAATAAGACTAATGAATTAAAGTTGAGGGTTATTTATGAGTATATGTTTGCTATGTGAGCCAAGATACCCAGTGATGATCAGTTTAAGAATTATTCTTCTGTTCTTCAAGTTTTCATTGATCATGGTGGCTTAATTTGAAGTTCTCAAAAATGGGATTTTAGGATGTTGGCTGAAGGAGGAAAATGATGAGCACAAATAAAACATTTCAAAGACTCATGACAATCTTTTCCAGTAAAGACTTTTCTGAATTAAATTATGGAGTCCCCCCCCCTTCCAATGACTCACCCCTTCACAATCATCTCTGCAATTCCAGTGGATTTCTTGCTTGTGGAAATGTTGTCCTACTATCTGGCCATTAGGGGGACTAATTGTCAATTGGTAGGATTTCCCTGGGGGTGGTGAACTGATGTTGGTGCTTTCAATTCACAACTAAGACTATGTCAAAGGATGACTTACACCAGAACCACATTGCATCAGATAGCATATAAGCTACCCAATATTTATTATTTCATCTAGGCTGTTCTTTCTCAAAGTGCCAAAGAGTTTTGAAAGTAACATATGACACCTTGATTATCTTTTTGTGAGTATAGCTCTAGGAACAATGACATTGGATCTATTCTAATAACAATGGAGTTTCCAAAGAAGTTTCATAATGTATTATTGCTTTTCATGCTCATTTCTACTTGTGTAAGTATCTAGGGTTCAAGCCAATTGACTACTGTTCCTAAGCACGTCCACATAAGTTAGATAGCATGCCTATAGCCAAACAACTTCATAGCAGCAGATAAGGAATTTCAGCCTCACTTTTTCTTATTTAAGTCATGCATTTATGCTTCATTCCCATAGTTATTTTTACTTCATAGGTAGGAAAGACATGATTCAGAGAAGCAAAGAAACTCAACTGGTATCAGTAATAAAAACTGAATAAAGGAAATTTAGAAGCTCTTAAGGTTTTTACGTCTTTTGACTGTCCACTGGACTGAAGAGGGTTATATGGGAGTTCTGGGTACTAAAAATCTTGATACTTTAAGACTGCATTTATCTATCAAATAGTTTGTGACCATCTACTCTATGCCAAACACAAATTCTGTTGTAAGCACTGATGATATAGCAATGAAAAGGCAGACAAGAATCTCTCCTTGGAACTGATGGTTCAGTAAGGAGAATCATGAAGAGTATAGCAGAGGAATAGGTATCACAAAGAATAATAGGGCTGAGGAAGGTTGTATTCTACTTTTGTTGGCCAGGGAAAATCTTACTGAGAGGGTGATATTTGAGCAAAGATCAAAAGAGAATGACAAAGTGAGCCATATGGATATTTAAGGTTAGAATATTGTAGGCTTATATGTCCTGAGGTCAGGGCATGCTTGGTATGATATTCAACCTCAGGGTTATGGCTGGGTTACATAAGTGAGAGAAGTGATTCAACATGGCATCAGAGTTAAGGGAGGCCATTTCACATGCTTTTTAGAAGTTTAGATTTTAGTCTGATGATTTGAGCAGAGTAAGATGACCTGATTTACAGGATCTTTCTTCACAACATCTGTCACTCTCTGATATATTATCCATTTGTTTGCTAAACTTTCTGGTCTGATTGAGGAAGGGATTGTAGGAGCAAGGACAAAGCAGGGAGACAAAATTATTGCTGTGATCCAACTGGAGAGACAGTGGCTCAGGCTAATAAGGTAGTGGAAGAGGTGAGAATGATTGGATATGGGATGTGTTTTGATGGAAGCACAAAAAGATTTTACTGACAGATTGGATATTCCTTGTGCAGAAATGAAAGAAGGCAATGATGCTTATCAAACTTTTGGTCTTAACAACTGGACAAAACAATCACCATTTATGAAAGGTGAAAACTATATATAGGGTAGGTACATTATATGGGATAGTAATTAAGAGTTTGTTTATCAGACATATGTAAAATTTGAGTTATCTAAGGCCCTTAGCTTCTTCTCGAGTTTTCTACAGTGTCCTCAAACTTCCTGTTCTTCAAGAAAAACAGAAGGAATTTTGGAGATCACCTTGGCTGTTCATGCTGTTATATTTATCTTCATCTCTCTCATCTCTCTGTTGATCTATCTGTCATCTATTTTTGTTTTTGCTGGTATTAGGGCTTGACCTCAGGGCCTAGGAACTCCCTGAATTTTTTTGCTCAAAGCTAGCACTTTACCACTTTGAACCACAGCTCCATTCTGTCTTTTAGGTCATTAATTGGGAATGAGTCTCACCAATTTCCTGCCTGGGTTGACTTCAAACCATGATCCTCAGTTCTGACCATCCTGAATAGCTAAGATTACAGGCATGAGCCAGTAATGTCCAGCCTTCATGTATTGGTTTTTAAGAAAGAGTCTCAAATTCATTGTGCATCCTAGGCTGGTTTTGAAACTCATGACCCTCCTGTCTCAGCCTCCCAATATTGGGATAACAGGTATTTGTCACTACACCCACCTCTTCTCTTTTATTTGATAGAGATCTAGAGAAAGGTGGGGACTTACCCAAGATGAAATTACAAGCTGCCACTAGACTGAGGGCACAAACTCAGTTATCTTGTTGTCATTCTGAAGCCCCACTTTGGGGAAAAGATAAGCCTTTGCTTCTTGCCCAAACCTGTAACTAAGAAATAAACCCCCATCTGAATTGCTCCTAAACATACAAGTTGGTTGTTACCACTCAATCAAACCAAAATGTTATTATTATATTATTACTGAAATGCATATCTAAATAATTTAATTGAGTGAACTTTGACTAAGTTGGAACCTGAATGGAAATGGCCTAAAATCATCAATTGTTAGAGTTAATAGAATGTTGGAGACCATTTTTTCCAACTACCTCATTTTATGAACGAGGTGTATAAGTCACAGAGATAGGAGGGGACTTGGCCAATGTGACACAGCAAACTAGTGCGAAAACCTAGGTACAGCCTCTTTTAAGGGTTAGCTTTACATTACTTGCTTGGAGAAAAGTCTACATTAGAAAAGTGAAGCTGGGTACTGGTGGCTCATGCCTATAATCCTAGCTACTCAGGAGGCTGAGATCTAAAGATTGTGGTTCGAAGCCAGATCAGTCAGGAAAGCCCATGAGACTCATCTTCAATTAACCACCAGAAAACCGGAAGTGGAGCTGTGGCTTAAAGTGGTACAGTGTTAGCCTTGACCAAAAGAACTCTCAGACAGTTCCCAAGCCCTGAGTTCAAGCCCCACAACCAACAAAAAGAAGGAAGAAAGGAAGGAAAGAAGGAAAGAAGGAAGGAAGGGAGGGAGGGAGGGATGAAGGAAGGAAGGAAGGAAGGAAGGAAGGAAGGAAGGAAGGAAGGAAGGAAAGAAGGAAGGGAGATTGCATACTTAGAATAATGAATTAAAATAATGGCAATGATAAGGAGAGCACTTGCTATTTATTGTGTGCTAAATGTTGGCACCTTACGCAGGCTAAAACATTTAATTGGCATGTCAACCTTAAGAAGCTGGCCTAGAGAGGCTAAGCAACTTGCACAAGTATCATACAGCTAAGAAGTAGCAGAACCGGTATGCACTTCCAGGGAGTCTGCTTTTGGTTCTAACACCTGTCCTATACCAACAGCCTCTGCTTACCTTTTCCCTCCGAAAAAGACTGGTGGCTGAGGTGACTTCATTTTTCACTGTCCCTGTTCCATCTCATCAAATAGCTGAGTGGCCTAGAGATTTGGAATGGGAATTTCAAGACTGAAAGAAATGACAAAAAGTAGATAACCCACAAGAAATATTAGAAACAGCCATTATGAGAATTACTGGAAAAGGGCTATTGACGCTAAGGTGGCTGAAAATTCAGTCTACTATTCAATGTCTACTTAAATAGAACTACCAAGGTAAGTAAAAGGAAGGAGCCAAGTACTTTTGAATCACTAACAGACTTAAGTGCTAACATGTCTTAATTCATTGGATCCTCAAAATCACTTGCTGAGATAAGTTCTTTTGCTATTCCTATGTGACAGGTGAAGAAACAGGTACTGAACAATGGAATAATATACCCAGGGTCTTAGAAAAGGTAAGCAGAAGAGCCTATAGTAGGATACAGCTAATCCAGACCCTCAAACTCTTTCCCATTACATTTAGGGAAAAGAGTATAGAAGGTACGGTAGTTTTTTTAAAATTCAAAGACATTTTGTCCGAATTTCAGACCCCGAATGATTCTTTTATGGCTTCTTTAATGACTCTGAGAAAGGTTACTGTAAGTACCAGAAACAGAACTTAAACTTGTAGCTCTTGACTACCAGATCTCTTCTTTCTCACTGTGGTTTTTTCTCACAATCACTTACCTCCCTCCATTCCTTCTGCTAGATTAAAAAAAAAAAGATCTTGATGGGCACCAGTGGCTCACATATAAGAGGTTTGGACTCAGAGTTTTGCACCTGCTAGGTGAGTGCTCTACCACTTGAGCCAAACCTCCAGTGCTTTTTGCTGGTTTCCAGCCTTGCACCACCTGCCCATGGCCTCTTGTTTAAATGGAATGAGAGATGTATGCCATTACACCTGGGTTATCAATTAAGATGGGGGTATTTCTAGCTTTTTATCTGGGCTAACTTTGAATTAAGATCTTCCTAGTCGCAGCCTCCCATGTATCTTGAGATAACAAGCATGAGCCACTGTGCCTGACGACCCAAATTTTCATTTTCTTTTTCTTTCTTTCTTTTTTTCAGAACTGGAATTTGAATTCAGAGTCTCATACTTCCTAGGCAAGCACTCTATGACTTGAGCCATGCCATCCACTCCATTTGGTTTTTAATAACTATTCTTTAAAATATAAAGCTGAATGGTTTTTTAATAGTACAGTCTATTAAAAATCACAAAACACTGTTCATGGGGCTGGTGTAGTGACTCTCAGGTCTGTAATTCTAGGTTCTCAGGAGGGTGAGACCTAAAGGATCATGGTTCAAAGCCGGCCTAAGCAAAAAAGTCTGAGTCTCCATCTCCAATTAACCAGTAAAATGCTAGACTGGTGGCATGGCCCAAGTGGTAGAGTGGCATCTATAAGGAATAAGCCCAGTGAGAGCTTTGAAGTACTGAGTCCAAGCCCTGTTACTGATACAAAAAAAAGTCTAAAACAAAACTCAAGCTATTGTTATTAATGAGTTTGGAGAGAGTTCATCTCCTTTCATAGACCAGACAAAGGGAAATAAAAGTCAGGAAAACATATCAGAATACGAGATTTTTCATCAAATAAGGAGAATTTTTCAGTACTTTCAAAAAAATGCTACTTCCATTTTTCTAGGTCCAAATGGGTTATTCTGGATCCAGTAGGAAGTCCTGAATGTGGATGTCACATAACATTTTTGTTACTATAAAAATGGAATTCAGCTGCTGCAAAAATGTGCCTTGCTCCAGGTTTTCTTTAAAGGAAAGTGCCATCTTTTCATTCTCATAAATGATAATAATTTAGGCATTCCTTTTGAAAATTGCCAGAGCCTCAGAGAAAACATCTTTGCAAACTTGTCATAATGTGCCATGTCTAGCAAACATTGTCTAACTTCTAATTAGATGAGATCACTCAAACTTTGGAGTTTGGGAGTAAAGATGGAAAATATTTGATGTTTGATATTTGGGTGAAAAAAGAAATCCAAAACACATGCTGTGTCTGTTTTACTCTGCCTACTCCTCTTTCCCTTTCATCTTTTCCCCCCTTTGGTAACAAAACTAGGGTTTGAACTCAGAGCCTCTTGGTATTGCTTTGCATTTTCACTCAAGGCTGGTGACTCTACCTATTGAGCTACATCTCTATTTCTGGCTTGTTGATAGTTAGTTGGAGATAAAGGAATCATAGACTTTACTACTTTGGCCTACTTTTAAACCACTATCTTCTGAACTCAACCTCCTGGGTAGATGGAATTAACAGACATGAGCCACCAGCACCCAGCTTCCTTTTCTCTCTGCTAACAAGATTAGAAAGTGTGTAGTTTGTGGGAATTTCCAATTGTACATCTGACATCTGTTTGATCAGCCTTTTAAATAAAAAATTAGCAAGTTAGACTGAGATATTTCAGTTACCAACTGTGTAATAATAGACCAAAAAACGTTAACCATGCTCACATTTTCAGATACTATGTTGTTTGTTTTGGATTGCTTACTAGGCCTCACCAAGGTGTTGTATTGACTCAAAATATGCCAGGTCAGATGTGAAATTGACTCTTCTCTGAGGGCATCTTTACCCTTCCAGTTCAGAGCTTTCCAACAGCGATGACTGTGCATTGTGTGATAAAAGCCACACTAGAGGCTTTGAGAAATTACGGTGTTGAAAGGATATGTTGTTTCCTAAATCCTTCTTACTCTTTCCCTCTACCCTAGTTCAGATCCTTAGCACTTCTTACCTGGATTAGTGCAGAGACCTCATGACATTTCTCTCTAGTTCTTTGCTAATCTCTAAGTCATATTGTATTCCTGCTACCACACTGTCCCCAAAAGTTTAGCTCAAATCTTATAAATATCTTGCTTTAAACAACATCTATGATTTCTATAAGCTTCTAAAATGTTAGAGCTCATCTGATTAATCTTCTTATTGTTAATGCTTGACATAAAGTGAGCCTTGATGAGCAGTCGTGTATTGTATGATTAAAATTTTAGCTCCTTTGTGCTGGGGGTGTAGCTCCTTAGAGAAGAGCTCCTCTAGCCTGGAGAAGACCTTGGATTCAATCTTCAGCACTACAAAACCAGAAAAAAATCAGTTCCTCCCCTTTTACTTTTAGGCCAAAGACTAAATTCTATAAGTCTGGAGTTCAAGTCTCTTCATGATCTGGATTATTTTTCCAACTTGAATTCATGTTGTTCCTTACACATAATTTTTATGATCTAGTCAAATGGATCTAGTATTTGCCACTTAAACTGTCCTCATTCTTTTGTCCTTCAAAATTGTCATTTTTTCTCACCTCTTTGACCTTGAATGTTATCCCAATTCAGCTTCCTACAAGATAAAATTTCTTTCCAGGTGCCAGTGGCTCATGCCTATAATGCCAACTCCTTAAGAAGGATGAGATTTGAGGAGCACAGTTTGAAGCCAGCCCAAGCAGAAAAGTCCATGAGACTTTTATGTTCAATTAATCAGCAAAAAGCCAGAAGTGCCCCAAGTCCTGAGTCAAGCCCTGAGTCAAGATCCAATACTAGACTCTTTCTCCCTCCCTCTCTCCCTTCCTCTCTCTCCCTTTTCTCTCTCCTCTCTCTCCCTCCATCCACCTCTCTCTCTCTTTCTCTCTCTCACACACACAAACACACACATACACATACACACACATTTTCTCATTTCCCAACCCAAGAAGTAGCAATTTCTGACACAATAAGATTGAAAATGGTGTTCGTTTTAGTTCGTTTTTTATTATCTCTAAGTAGCTGTACAAAGAAGTTGACATTTAACAAAGCAATTTATGAATACAATATATCTTGATCAACAGCACCCCTTACAACATTCTGTAAATTAAAAAAAATATTGTAAAGGTGATGTATAGAAGGGTGTTTCGCCTATAAGATTATGAGGGCAGTGAATCTTTTAAGTTACAGTTATCTGGTCATGGGTATTATATCCTACTAAACATCCATCCTTTTTTGCCAATCCTGGGGCTTGAACTCAGGGCACAGGTGCTATCCTTGAGCTTCTTTGTGCTCAAGACTAGCACTCTACCACTTAAGCCACAACACAACTTCCGGCTTTCTCTGAGTAGTTTATTGGAGATAAGAGTCTCATCGACATTTCTGCCTGGGCTGGCTTCGAACCATGATACTTAGATCTCAGCCTCCTGAGTAGCTACATTTACCAGCATGAGTCATTGGAGCCCAGCTTAAATATCCATCTTTTGTATGATACTGACTGTTTCTTGGATAGCTCTATATAACATTTCTGAAACACATAGTTTAAAGTGTGGCACACAGCTGGTATTTCACAAGTATTCCTTTATTAAGTGATTCTGATTGTGTAGAATTCAGAGACAACCCAAATTAACTGATGGATCTTAGTTCCATTAATGGGAATACAATATTCTGGATACAAGAAGTCATTTTCTTGCTCTGTTAAATTCTAACATTGACAATATGGTATTCTGCCCCAGTATTTATAGACAGTGCACTTGTAAATCACACAGTAGTATTGAACACAATTATTGTCTCAATACATATGAGGGAATGTCCTGAAATAAAGAAATTGGAAGATGTTTTTTGTATTACACAAAGATCAAAGTCAGTAAGGAGCCAGGCATAAGTGATTCATACCTATAATTCTAACTACACAGGAAGATGAGACCTAGGGAATAATGGTTTGACGTCAGCCTGGGCAAAAAAGTCCAGGAGACTACATTTCCAGTTAGCAAAAGTCTGGGCAGAAGACATGTTCCAAGTGGTAGAAAATCAGCCTAGTAAGCTCAAGGCCTTGAGCTTCAACATTTAAACCCCAGTGTGTGTGAGGGGGTGGCAGGGTGGGGGGGGCATAAGCAAAGGCAAGCAAAAGAATACTGAGGAAAGGTTATAATTTAGTAAAAGATAAAACTTATCTTACAATGGCTTTGCCTTAATGAAAACTTGTCAACTAGGGCCAGATGAATTTTGTTTATTCTAAGCAGAGTGTGCGTGTGTGGGTGTTCACTGAATTACTTGCTAACATTTCACCTGCATATTCAGATTTCCACCTTTGGGAATGAAGATGTGGCAATATGGAGCCTTCATGGATGCCTGGCAGTTAGCAGCTAGAGGTGAAAAGCAGCTGCTCCTCTAGATGGAGCTTGCGCTTTCCTGTTTGCCCAGGCACCAACATATTTTACTTATCTAAGTCAGCTACTTGACCCTTACAAGCCTTTGGAAATGCCATCCCTGTCAGATCTAGGACATGGGCAAATCTCAAGAAGCTTTTGCTTTGCAGAAGAGAGGCTAAAGAGCAGTCCAAGGAAGGGGTCTTCTTTCATATCAGATCTGACTTTCTCAATTCTGATACCATCAGTTACCAGCTATCTGACCTCAGGTGAACAACCTAACTTCTCTGATCCTCAGAGACTTTATCTGTAGAATCTCTCTTTACATTTTTATTGTAAGGACTAAGACTAAAGAGCATGGCACTTCAGTAAGTGCTGAACTATTAATTCCCTTCTTATTCCTCACACCTTGTCTATTGGAAGGCTGAAATAGATATTAAATTCACCCTCACTGTAGGCATTCAGAAAGAGTCTGAAGAGCTGGATGTCAGCTTCTTATGCCTGTAGTACTATCTACTCAGGAGGTTGATATCTGAGGATCCCTGTTTGAAGCTGGTAGAAATGTGTGAGATTCTTATCTCCAATTAACCAGCAAAGAGCTGAAAGTGGAGCTGTGGATCAAATGCTAACGTGACAGCCTGAACAAAAACCCTAAGGGACAGCACACAGGACCTGAGTTCAAGCCTCAGTACCTCTCAAAACAAGGAACTGGACTAGTGTGAATCATGTAGAGGGCAGAATGTAAGGTACATAATTTCTGCACTCACTTCCTAACAAATCCAAAGCCTATAAATGCCCTTCCAATGCATGCCTAGATGATTTGAGGCATATTTTGCATAAAAGAAACTGAAATGCCAGGCACTGGTGGCTCACACCTGTAATCCTAGCTACTCAGGAGGCTGAGATTTGAGGTTCCTAGTTCAAAGCCAACTTGTTCAGGAACGTCCTTGAGATTCTTATCTCCAATTAACCACCAGAAAACGGAAATGGCCCTGTGGCTCAGGTGGTAGAGCGATTGCCTTGAGCTGAAGAGCTCAGGGACAGTGTGTGGGCCCAGAGTTCAAGCCCCACAACTGACAAAATGGAGTTGGACAGCTGGGGAGGGAAGGGATGATAAGGGAAAAAGGAAGGAGGATATAACACTGCTCCATAGGAAATGTTCTCATTACCTTACTCATTCATGTAACTGTAACCCCTCTGGACACTATTTTTACAATAAAAACCATTAAATAAATAAATAAATAAATAAATAAATAAAGCCAAGAAACTGAAGGGCCCGTGAGAAAAAAGTTGAGACTAAAATAAATGAATTGACTGACATAGGCTTTGGTATCTAACAGCCTTTGATTTAAATCAAGGTTCTAATTCTTATGAGATGTATGTTCTGGGAGACTTATTTCCTTGTTTCTACAAGGAAAATCTTAATTCTTTCTTCACTGGGTTTTTGTGGAGATGAGTGAAATTTTGTCAATGTGTGGCCCATGATAAAGGCTTGACAAATTGTACCTATTATTATTATTATTATTATTATTATTATTATTATTATTATTATTATTATTATTATACTACCAGATAAGCAGAGCTTGGGAATACAACTCCAACAGAAGTATATGAGCTCTTCCCAGGCCACTGCTCCTTGTCCTTCCCTTCCACAAAGCTCCTAGTTTCCAAAATGCATTGGTCGAAGTATAAATATGAAGTCAAGACAGATAGCAGAAGAGTTTGATTTGCTTTGGAAATACAAGTTAAGTTACTTCCCTCAGCCCAGCTGAAAAATTTTTACAGCATATTTGCTTTGAAGTGCAGACATGAATTTGTCTGAGAAGAGAGAGAGAGAGAGAGAGAGAGAGAGAGAGAGAGAGAGAGAGAGAGAGAGAGAGAGAGAGAGAGAGAGAGAGAGAGAAAGAAAGAGAGAGAGAAAGACCTTCTTAGCCAAAGGTCATGGTCTTCTACAGGGAACAGAATGACCCAGTGCAAAGTCTGAGCCCTTAGTGAGTCTGGGCCTGTATGGTCACTCAAGTGCACACATTGGTCAAGAATTTCCTTGACTCCTTCTATGGCCTGGAACCATCTCCCTTTTCATCCTTGGATCTACACAGCTGGCAAATGGCATATAGTAGAACAAAAATAAGTCTTTAAACATAAAGTGAGTTTCATAGCAGTGCTAAATTTGCATGGGAACCTCATGTTAACAAGGGACCTTCCTCACTACTTCTCAACACTTCACACAGATGAAAACAAAAAATATTTTTATGGCAAGTTGCATCTCAGAACAGCTCCTTTCCTGGATGTAGTCAAGGATCTGAAGGCCGTACCCTAGTTTGTGGATGAATAATTTGAGAGGTGAAATCATTTTGACTTTCTCCCATGGGGACTAACAACATGATGCAATTCTAGCTCCCACAACTCTAGAAAGCATCTAGTTAGACTTCCTATTCTATCACATTGAGACTCTTCAGTTTATAAAGAAGTAATAATCAAGAAAGAGAGAGCACTTCTATTAGTGGATCTCCTTTCTGGAATTGTAATATCAAATGTCAGGAAGTAGCACTATGGCTCAAAGTACTAGAGGACTAGCCTTGAGCAAAAGGGCTCAGGAATGGCTTCCAAGCCCAGAGTTTAAGCCCCAATGATCGACAAAAAAAGTGTTAATATGAAGTGTCAGGTTGATGCATTCATTTCCAAAACACGTTCCCCTTTCAGTTTCAGATTAGTTAAAGTTCTAATGCATGCCAGTTCTGGAAAATGTGTATGCATATGTGTACATGCATATACGTACTCATGCAATACACATATGCATATACTTATATACACATATACATATGTCTTTTTAAACTTTTTTTAATTTTAATTTTTATTTTTTGTGAACATACTGTACAGAGGGGTTACAATTACATGGGCAAGATAATGAGTACATTTCTTAACATCCTCCTTTGTTTACCCTTCACATCCCTTCCCAGCCTCCCCCCCACCCCCCCACACCCAATCCTCCCCCTCCCCACCAAAGTTGTAAAGTTCGTTTTCGACATGACAACTTGTACTTCTCATTGTTGCAACAGGTCCACCTGTATCCTTAAATGACTTGTTTTTCCCCATCTCCTCCACAAATTATACCGATATCAAATATAGTGAAAGTAGGGATTATACTGTGGGGGAGGGACATACAAAGCAACAAAGAAATAATCTTATAAATGCGTTAGAAACAAATGCATGTAAAGAAAAAACATTAAAATACATATCTAAGGGTTCATTTTCCTAACATCACATTATCTGCCCTTTTCCGCTTGATTCATACATATACTAGATATTGCAAATAAGGGAAACCATGGGACCTATGTTTCTTTGGGCTTGGCTTACTTCACTTAATATAATTTTTTCCAAGTCTTTCCATTTCCTAACAAATGGGGCAATGTCATTCTTTCTGATGGAGGCATAGAATTTCATTGTGTATATATACCACATTTTCTTGATCCATTCATCTGCGTAGGGGCATCTGGGTTGGTTCCATATCTTAGCTATGGTAAATAATGCTGCAATAAACATAGTTGTGCTGGTAGCTTTAGTGTGGTCTTGTTTATAAACATTTGGGTAAATGCCCAAAAGTGGGATTGCTGGGTCATAGGGGAGCTCTATGTGAAGTGTTTTGAGGAACCTCCATACTGCTTTCCAAAGTGGTTGAACAAGTTTACACTCCCACCAACAATGAGGTAAGGTTCCCTTCTGTCCACATCCCCTCCAGCATCTGTTGTTGTTAGAGTTCTTGATTTTTGCCGTTCTAACTGGAGTGAAGTGGTATCTCAATGTTGTTTTGATTTGCATTTCTTTTATGGCTAGGGAGGTTGAGCATTTCTTCATGTGTCTTTTGGCCATCCTTCTTTCTTCTTCAGAGAAGTTTCTCTTTAAGTCTTTAGCCCACTTATTTATTGGGCAGTTGTTTCTTTGAGGATTTGTTGTTGGGGATTTAATTTTTTGAGTTCCAAGTATATTTTAGATATGAGACCCTTGTCTGTTGTATGGCTAGTGAAGATCTTCTCCCAATCCATGGGCTTTCTATTGATCTTGCTAGCTATGTCCTTTGCCATGCAGAAGCTCTGCAACTTCATGCAATCCCATTTGTCCAACCTTTCTTTGATTTGTTGTGTTTCTGGGTCTCTATTAAGAAAATTTCGGCCTGCACCAAGGAGACCTAGGGTTTCTCCTATTCCATCCTGTAATTTTTTCAGAGTGTCTGCTTTGACTCGGAGGTCTTTGAAGCATTTGGAGTTGATTCTGATGCAGGGTGATATATAAGGATATAGCTTTAGTCTTCTACAAGTAGTTAACCAATTTTGCCAACACCATTTACTAAAGAGGCTGTCTTTCTTCCATTCTATTTTTTAGCTCCCTTATTGAAGAATAGATGGCTATAGATCTGTAGGTTCATTTCTGGGTTTTCAATTCTATTCCATTGGTCCTTCTTTTTAAACTTTTCCCCACCTCACTTCTGAATTACTTAATTAGTATAGAAAGCAACAGCTAGCATGCTCGTTGATCATACATTGAGCTTTTCTTAGAGTAAGTGGTGTCCATGGTTTGTATCCTATAAACCTGTGATTTTGAAATTTAGGAAAGCTCAGGGCATCTCCTTGGTCCTGGCCAATTTGGACGGGGTTACATAGACCTCATACTCTTTTCTTTTTTGATACATCTGCTATTTTTGGCTATTCACTGCATGTTGCTTCATATACTTTTCCCATCTCTAGGGTATCACTCTGTCTCCTACACATGACACAGACTCCTACTCTTCTTTCACCATGCTCTCTATCTGCCTGCTGTGTAAACCTTCCCCCAAAGTTTCTCCTTTTGCTAGAATTACCTCTGGGACTAGGAGTCAGAGTGGACTCCAAAAGCATGATTCTTGGAGGACTTTAATAAAAGTTTACTGTAAATTCTGGACACTGATGATTCATTCCTGTAGTCATAGCTACTTATGAGGCTGAGATCCCAAGGATCTGTGCTTGAGGCCAGCCTGTGCAGACAAAACCAGCAAAAAAGCTAGGCTGCAGGTTTGGCTGAATTGGTAACACCAGCCACGTTAGCAGGCGTTCAAACCCCAACACCAAAATAAATTTGAAAAAAACTTGGTATTAATACTTTTGTAATGATGGTAATGACAGTTTGTCCAAGTTATCATGCCAAAGATTTAAGTGAAATCAAGTAAGCTAAAAGTTTGGACGTAGAAGGACATCTAGTTTTCTACCTCCCTTTCCAATTTACATTGTTTGTTGATAATTTTCACAGGATCCAGTGGGTAGCTTTATCATAGCCAACTGTTACAAATATAATGATGCTGGTCTGGAAAGATGGGAGTGCCATTATAGGACATGTTTGAGACTGAATTATTAAAATCCCTAGGAAGTATAATGCATGTGACTGTCATTGGTGGATATTCTCTTGCATTATATCTTTTGCTTCTCAAAACCAATTTGGAAGTAGGCACAAACAGAGATTAACATTTCCAGTTTACAGATGAGGAGACTGACATCAGAGGCAATTAAGAGACACTTACAGATAATTTAAGGAATAAATGGCACAACTAAGATAGGGACCATGCATTTCTGATAGAGATCAATTGAAAATTTCAAGCTCAATCCCAAGCAAGACCTCATACATGCTAGACACATGATCACTGAACTGCAGATTTGCTACCAAATAAATGAATGAATAAAGACATACATGATTTCAGACTGTTGTAAATTTTTGGTTAAGGATATGCTCTAACCCTTGTAGAATATCCTTTATGGTTGTTTATTTTTTCTGTAGTACTGGTATTTGAATTCAAGGCCTCAAGCTAGCTAGGCAGGCACTCTACCACTTATGCCCTAACAACTACCCCAAGCCTTTTATGCTTTAGTTATTGTTTCTGATAAGGCTTCTCTTTTATTTTTTTTAACTGAGGCCAACCAAACAGAAATTCTCTTATCTATCCCTCCTCTGCCCAGCTTATTTATTGAGATGGGGAGAAACTCAATTACTTTTTGCCCAGGCTGACTTTGAACCATGACCTTTGGGTCCGGTCGTGGGGCCTGAACTCTGGGCCTGGGCGCTGTCCCTCAGCTCTTCAGCTCAAGGCTAGCGCTCTACCACTTGAGCCACAATGCCACTTCTGGCTTTTTTCTTTTTGCTTATGTGGTGCTGAGGAATGGAACCCTGGGCCTCAGGCATGCAAGGCAAGCATTCTACCACTGAGCCAACTTCCCAGCCCGAACCATGATCTTTCTTATTTCTACTAACCCAGTAGTTAGGATTACAGAGCCACTAGATGCTTGGACCTGGAAGGACACCAGAGCCACCACTCTTGGCCTGGATCTTATTTTTAATTATCAGCAATGTTAGTCTGGGTAAACAATAAACATTTCACTCACATCACTAAGTAATTCTTTTATTCATCAATACGTTTCTTGAATGTCAAGCCTGTACCAAATCTTGTGCTGTAGACCTACCATACAAAGAAAAATAAGTAACTATCATCCCAGGACTCAGAGATCTCGCTGGGGACTGACATTTCAGTAGTAAACATATGAGCATCTGCTTATAAAATTACATTAGCAAAATTTTACTTAGTCCCATGTAGCAAGTAAGTGTGGTTGTATGTACTTTATTTTGAACAGATGAAGATGGAGCCTTATGACTAAATGAATTTTAATCTAAAATGGCTCAGCATCTGTGTGTGAGAGAGAATGGGGAAGAGTGAGGGAGAGAGCAAATGAGATGGTGAGAGAGAAAAAAAGAGAAAACATGAGTCTTGTGTGTGTGACCCTCAGAAAGTGGAAGATTACTAGATAAGAACTATATATAACCTAGGTAGTCCATGTGAGTTCAAAACCATGTATGTATGATTATATATGATAGAGGACTAAGGTAACATAGACCAAATTTGGAGTAACTAAATTCTGTTTGCAGCTCTGATATTTGAGGATCTTTTGTAACATTTGATAAACTCTTTCTTGTTGAAGATTATATTTACCTCGTCAATATTAGATGCTACTAGATGTTTGCTTTTTTCTTGTTTAATCCGTTCTTGGATCCTAAGTGGCTTTTATTATTTCTAGTTTATGGACTAGGGACTGAACTTCACAGAGGTCAATGACTTATTCAAAGTCATGCAATGAGTACCTTGGTGGATTTGGGATTTGAATTTTGAGTTTTCAATTTTTCGCCCTCTGGCCTCAATGTTGTTTTCACTATTTGAAACCACTTTAGTTTTATTTTTCATAGAGGTCATTAAACTTACCCTCCATTAGCCAAAGCCTCTTGCCTTCCTTCAACATAACTCTTTTCTAGAATGTTCTTAATAATCCTCTGAAAAAAGGTTTTACAGCCTTCTTGGGTACTGTGGCCCAGAGTCTTAATCCAGGCACTTAAGTGCCTTGGTTAACTGTAAAATGGAAAATCAAAGTCACAGCTAATTCAGGAAAAATGAGTTTGGGATGTGAATTTCCTGGGCAACTTGTCATCTAGTTTTTATTTCTTTAGCTTCATAAATTTACCCACAATGTTCCCTGAGGACTAGGAGTAATGGGGATGATGGAGAATCGCTTCCTTCTCTTCCTTTCCAAGAACCCTTTAGCCAAGTGCCACTCCTCCTCCTGTTTCCCGAGTCTTTGTGCAAAGATGGAGATGGGAGCTCTTCTTAGCCCTGAGCTCATACAAGGGCTTTCTTATCCCCTTGGCTGGACTGAATAAAGTAGGAGAAGAAATTAAATGGCACCAAGATCAGGACTAGAGAAGACTAGGTTCCTTGTAAGAGAAGTGGACCCTACACTTTAAATACCAGAGTTCATGATCATACTTTGTGGCTCATTATCTGCATTCCTCATCTGTAGATTGAGATAAAAATCTTAGTCTTATATACGAAAATTTAAGGTGAAATATACGTGTGTGTGTGTGTGTGTGTGTGTGTGTGTGTGTGTGTGTGTGTGTGTGTGTGTGCACGCATGCGCACTCGTGAAAGTACTGGACCTTGAACTCAGAGTCTCACACTTACTTGACTCTTTCTCTCAAGGCTGGTACTCTACCACTTCTGCCAGAGTTCTAGCTGGTTAACTGGAAATAATAGTTTCACGGACTTGGAACTGCAAGGCTGGCTTGGAACTGCTAGTCTTCAGATCTCACCCTTCTAAGTAGCTAAGATTATCAGCATGAGCCACCAGCACTTGGCTTTGAAAAGTATTTTCTGAACTCAGAGAGATTTTGTAGATTTAAAGTATAGCTGTTTTTACTATTACAAACTAATGTCATACTTCAGTTATGAAACCTTGTCCTATTTTTTTCTCTAATAGTCTGAGCATGCGTGATTTAAAAGGAGGTTTTTGCTGCTTTGTAATTGTAGTAACTGTGGGCAGAGGACAGTGTACTATTGATGCATTGAGCAGGAGTGAAAGGAGAGGTGGACACATGGCAAGCAAAACAGCACCTTCAAGTCTTTCAAGTCTCCCTCCCACTCTCTCCACCCTTTATAGTCCCATAGCCCCTCCTATTTAACCAAATAAAAGTTGAAGCTTATATAAGGTATGCATGTCTGTATCTTTCATTTTTTCCCAGCCTTCTTTGTATATGACAAACATTTGCTGACTTGGAGACAAGCATTATTATTCTTTTCTTTGCATGAACTAACTGTGTCTCTCCTCTAAAGAGGGCAAGCTTAGACCAAAGAATCAGAGATGATCAGACCAAAGAAGTAGAGATGATCAGTGTCTAAAGTTCAGTCTCTTTTGTATGAATTGGGCGACGGAAACCCAAACAGGAAAGGAAAGTGGCTAAGTTTTCAAAGAATGTCTCTGGCACCCTCAGATTGAAAAATAAGGGTTTCTGCTGTCAGGTCAGTTCCGGATGCCCCTTTTAGCTCAGGCATTCTTTGACCTCAATGATTTTGACTCTCCCTACTATATACTGGGGACAGTGGGACCAAATGTCCAGAATCTATTTCATCATCTCTGATTTCACACGCTAGTATTTATCTTGCAGGTGCTGACACGCTAGTATTTATCTTGCAGGTGCTGAGAGCTGAGGGGCTTTCTGAGCACTGACCAGTTTTCTTGCCTATTCCCAAGTCTGTTCCACACTGCTGGAGACTAGCTTTGTACAGGACTTTTACAGAGCACTAGGGAAACGTATGCAAAATGCTCTGGACACTGTCACTTTGCCCCATGAGACTCTGGTTTTGCAGGTTGAAGGTTTGTCAGCTGAAAATTTAGGATTGGATTTCTAAGGTAGTGAATGTTTTAAGATTTGGACTTTGGTTTGTAGGTTGCAGCCCTGGCGTAATCTGTTAAGCAACTAGAGCAGTTTGGTTGTTTTAGCATGAGTAATTTGGGGCAGACAACTTTGCATGTCAGTGATTGTGAGGGGCTTGAGCAATTATTATTTGCATGAAAAGCATTTAATCACCTTGGCCAAGGCTCTCTTTTTCATGCGCATTTGCCTGCTGGTAGAATCCCTAGAGAGTGTAAGCAATTTACCTGGTGTGCTCCAGATTTCAACCTTTGTGTTCAAGGAACACTTATGTGCACGCACATGTGCGCCTGCGCTCGCACGCGCAAGTGCACACACACACACACACACACACACACACACACACACACACACACACACACACACCTCCTGGCTATTTATATATGATTATATACCAGAATACATGTGTCTGTTATTGTGAGTCCATTTCTGAGCAGTTGTGATACAGGGCTCTAGAAATATTGTTATTCTGTGTGCTGTGCTAGTGGGAACATTTTTCTTCTTTTAATTCAGTGTCTCTATATAATCATGTGTCATGCTAAGTCATTGTGTTCTGTCCCTTGACCACTTCTTCTGATCATGGATCTCTATGCTTTTCTCAGTTTAGATAAATGGTTGGCTCACTGCAGACCCTCGTGCCACTGTGTCTAAGAATATAATATTTCTGGATACTTATGTATGGATTTCTTACTTGGTCAGTGTGGTCTTTATTTGTATGTCTGTACAAGCCTGTTTTGGGTGATTGTTTTTGAAATGTAGTAACCTTTCTCTGTGTTTACACTTTGATGTGTGTCTGTGTATTTTGTCATGTTAGTTCATATTTCTCAGGGCATGCATCTCTGTCTTGCTATTCTGGGCTCTTGAAGTTTGGAGCTCATTTATGCTTTCTATATATCAATTAGACTTGACCCCTTCACGTTTTGGGTTAACAGTGTATGTTCCTTCTTTAGATTGACTTGGCAAAATAGAATTGTCTTTGTTTATAATCAGTTGTGTGGGTTGTCACCAAGTGTGTTGCATGTGCTCATCTGATTGTGTATCCCTTCACAAGTCTTTGTTTCTGTGACCAGATTATCTCCATGAAGCTGTGTCTATGTGTCAAATTTTGCTGTTTCTGATTGTTGGTTCAAGTCTGCACATTTCATTGGCCTCCTAAGCAAGCTACCTGATTTCAGTGGCATCTACTAGATTATTTTTCACCTACATGCTTATCTGATTTGCTAGCTACCATGGTATAAGGGTGTTTTAGTAGTAAGGTGTACACAGGTGTTCATTCATGATGTCAACAGTGTCTGTTAAAATTGTACATATGGGAGGAGCCATTCCCTTCCCACACAGGACTGAGAGGGGACAAATGGGAATGGGACATCCCCAGGTTCAAGAAGAGGCTGCCTTCTTTCTCACTGGTTAGGCCCAGGTAGAGACTGGGAAGGGGAGGAGAAGTGGGGAGCAGTGTCCCCCCCCACTTCCACTGTGCAGTCTGGAGCTCTTCTCCTGGGGCTCCCAGAGCCCAGTGTTGCCAGCTCCACACCCTGGGCCTCCGGGGTCCCTGGGGCTGGGCTGCCTTAGGAGGCACAGATCCCTGATGCCACCTTCTGGCTTTACTGGGGAGGGAGGCACTGGGGCCCAGCTCCCCCGATCTCCACATCATCACCCAGGGTGGCCATTGTTCTAGCCCTGGCCCCCAGGGCACCAGAAACCCCAGTTTAGCCTGGAACCCCTGAAGCCAGGCATGAGAGACCCCAAGGTGAGAGATCCCGAGGGACCGGGCAGTTGTCTGGCCCCTCCTGCCAGCGCCTCTCATTCCCATGGTAACCAACCATCTCCGGGGAAAATTTTTTTTTAATTGTACATATGTTCTCTTCATTAACAGGACAGTTATACATGGAAATTTACTGGGAAGTGAGTGGTGTATAGATTAGGTCTTTTCATGTTAATTTCAATGTCAGTAAATGTAATCTGAATGGATAAGTAAATGTTTCTAGATGGATAAAATATCCCCTTACAAAAATTCATCATAATAATGGCAAAGAAAACATTTGTTTGTACTGTGACATCTTACTTGTGTTCCTTATTACTGGGTTAGAAAGTGTTGCATTTCTGATTGTGTTTGTTCATTTGGTTGGTTTTGAAGAGTCACCACAGATGGCCTCTTAAAGGGCTTTGGAAACTTGAGGTTGACAGCACACACAGAGTATAGACACAAATGAAATATTATAGACAGATAGTCATATTCCTTATCTGTGTGAAATCATCCAAGGTCCTAGATCTCATTCACAGGAAATGGAAAGATGAGGGTTATATAAAGAGGCCTAGCAGAGTCCCACTTTTCCTTATTTTAGGCTCCTATGTCTGTCTGAGGAAGGTGGTGGGAAGGGGACAAGGTTGAAGATGAGAATACCTCCCTCATTTCCTTCTGGTGAAAAGTTATCTTGTGTATGTAAGGTTTATTTTTTGTCATGGCAAGAAGAAAATTCCCATTCCCATACATGGCTCACCCTATGTCATCTTTATTACTTTATAAGATATTGAGATGAGATTGTTATATGTCACTGGGACTTTCATACAGAATTATCCACTGATATGGCTGGGATCCCTTAGGGCCAGTTCTGTACCTTTGACAGAATATCTGTCAAAGGTAGAGGCAGTCATAATTCTTCATTTATCTATATGGATGCAGAATTCTTCTGAGCACAATTTAACTTGGCAGTGCTGAGAAGGAAGTGGTCATGAATGAAGATTAGGGTCAATGGAAACATCTAAGTCATCATAATGGAATAAATTAATTTGATATTCTACTAAAGAACTATCTATCTAGAAATCAATTGCTTTATGCTTAATAAAGAGAATAGTTATTTCAAGAGTACTTTGATCCACCTATAAAATTATTGGTGGGATATTTAAAATATTCAAAAATGTAAATGTAAAAATTGTTAAGTATTCTAGATATACTATTTACCTATAATTGAAATGACACCAAACGTATCTGTTTTTAGTAGGCTTTCTTAGCTTAGTTGGATTTATTGAGTGTTAAATAATGCAAATAACAAAACCAGGAAGAGTAGAGGTGAAGAATCTATTATATTTTCTAATTTAGGCATGAGGGAATCTATCATATTTTATAAGTCAGGTAGTTGAGTATTTTATTATGCTGATTTAAATACAGAGGAATCTATGGTACTGGATTCCAATTAGAAGATGAGAACTTCAAAGATAATTTCCTTATCTATAGATGGTAATAACAAAACTTGTCTCAGGCACTACAAGTACTTTCATATACCAAAGATCTCACAAAGGGAATATAAGAAAAATAAAATAGAAAAGTATATTTTTCATAATGCAAAATATTTTTAGTTAAGCTACATTGTATTCTGAGATTGTCTCTTGCAGCAGACCCCTGCTTTTCTGTTTTCATTAGGAAGGCATTAATCAGATCTGCTTCTGCCTCCTTGGGGGAGAAAGAGTGAGTATTGATTTATACTGTAGTTAAAATTTTTCTGAGGTGGTGTGTGTGTGTATGTGTGTGTGTGTGTGTGTGTGTGTGTGTGTGTGTGTGTGTGTGTGTGTGTGTGCTTAGCATATGTGGTAGTTTTTCTGACCTCAGGTGTGTATTGACACCTTTATTTTCTTTTACAATACTTGTATGAAATAATTATATTTGGTAAGAGCCACTGGATCACACCTTTAATGCTAGCTATTCAGGAGTCTGAGATCTGAGGATTGTAGTTCAAACCCAGCCCAGACAGATGAATCCAAGAGACTCTTATCTCCAATTAACCAGAAAAAGCAGGAAGTGCAGGTATAGCTCAAATGTTAGAGCACCAGCTTTGCATGAAAAAAACAGCAAGGGAGAGTGTGCAGTCCTGAGTTCAAACCTCGGTACCGGCACAGACACACTTATTTTATTAATATAGTATTTCTAATATTTTCCAAGTGGAGGTCTTAGGTGTTGTCCTATTTATAGATAAAAAGTTAGATTTAAAAATACAAGTATACCGAAAGAAAAGACAGCCTTTTGCACATTATTGTGATTTCCTATGACTTTCTGTTTTCCTGTTTTAGTGGTGTTTCACACAGGTCTAAAAGCTAGATAATTATTCTGCAAGGTAAAGTCTTGTGAAATGAAAGTAATACAACCAGTCTATTATCACTTTTTAGCTAGGAAGTTGCTGTGTATTTGTCTAGCTTAATATCCTAATCAAAGATACCTAAATACCCAAGTCAGCATTCTAAAACTTGTTCATTTGTACTCTAAGTGCTTTCCAAGACCACCCTCAACGGTTTTTTAATGGCTAGGCTATTTATGTTCATTCAAAATGTTCTGATATTTTGATCCTCCCAACAACTCTACGAGATAGGTAGCAATCTTTAGCCTCAACTTAGAGATATCAATTTATTTAGGCTTCTGTCACTGGAGTATGATCAAGTGAAGATTTGAATCTAGTATATGTTTATCTCCCTAAAGACATTTGCTTTTTGAGTATATGCAAATCTCCTTAGTCTACTACCTGCAACCATTCTACAACTCAGAAATTGGAAGATCATTAAGATCAACTATCTAGACTTTGAGAGAGCCATTAGCAATGCTCAAGTAAAAGGAAAGCAAACAAATCCAACTGAAATACTTCAACTAACTTACTTCAGAAAGTACTCAGAAAATGTTTAGCCTTAGATAATCTGGCTTTGCGATGGAAAGAAGGTGTAACATGGAGGAAGCAGTTCTTCTCTGGAATGGTATTTATTATATTCTTCTGACTTTGAAGCCAGCTGTCATATTTGTTCTGAATGCCCCCATAATATTTCTGAATTGGAGAATTGCAAATTTGGCACAAATAGATTGATTTTCTAAGGTATTATCTAAAAGGCTATGCTAACTGACATTTTTTTATTTGTTGTGTCAGTACTGGGGCTTGAGCTCAAGGCTTCAAACTGTCATGTAGCCTTTTTACTCTCAAAGCTGGTGTTCTACCACCTGAGCCACAGATTCACTAATAATTTTTTGCTGGTTAGTTGGAAATAAGAATCTCACAGACTTTTATTCCTCCGGCTGGCTTTGGACTGGGATCCTCAGATCTCTTCCCCCTGAGTGGCTAGGATTATAGGCCAGAGTGGCTTCAAAACATGATCCTCAGATCTCATCCTCCTGAGTAGCAAGGATTATAGGCATGAGCCACCAGCACCTGGCCTCTGACTTACTTTTTAAAGTCTTGTTCAGGCTACAGATCTGTGACATTTCTCAGGAGCTCTGATCCAAAGCTTTGATTGAGGCTCCTGCCTCAGCCCCCTTTCACTTACAGTTTGAGGATGGTGTGAACTCCTGTCATTATATACAGGATCTTTTGAGGATCCTTTGGTACTTTCCTAGAGTCACACAGGTAAGTATTATCAGAGTGCATATCATGCTTCAGTTTGTAGAACGTATGGCTTTATACCAAACATTGAAATTGTAAAAAAAAAAAAAGTTTTAAATATAAATTTTAAAAATAAAAATTATAATTTCTGGCTAGTAAAATAAATTCACAACTAATTTTTAAAAGTTTATTTCACCATCCTTTCAGCAGTAGTTACTTCACGAATAGTTAGCATTGCTGTGGCTCTTCAACCTATCCCAAATCTCCTACTCTTTGGCTCCAGTTTTTCTCCATTTGTGAGACAAGAATGGGTATAGAGAAGACAGGAGTTGAGGATCTCTAAGCCCCTTACCTGCACAAGAGGACAAGTATTGGCTTTACATAGGTGTCTGCACCTATACAAAACCTGTGGGACACTACCCATGCAGGGTAGTTTGACAAAATTCTAATGACTAAGTGTACTTCTTTTTGACATATCTTCTAGAAGGTGATGAGTCCCAGCTTTTTTGTCAGAGTTGGAGTTAGCTATCATTCACCTTCTCCACCCACCCTTTCAAACAGTAGAGGTATTTTTATAGTTTCCCCTGAGTCCTAACTATGCCCATTGTCAAAATGGAAGTATACTCAAGTATCCCAGTATCTTATTGGGCTAGTTTGAATGTCCACATGCTCTGTGCTAGGAGTTTTGGCTCAGGCCTGCTCCTTAACTTGTTGAAAACACTTGTGTCATTCAGCCATGGAGCCTATGACTACTATCATGTCTTACTCTGTTGCCTCTCAGATTTCATTAAGTAACTTTGCAGCCTAAGCCTAGTCTGACATACCCAGAACTCTGGCAGTAGTGTTGAATTAAAGAACACTGAGCCTAATGTCGTGATTCTCACTGATTTTTCAATAGCCTTTAGAAGACAAATTCTAGCTGGGCATCTGTGGCTCCTTCCTGTAATCCTAGCTACTCAGGTGGCTTAGACTTAAAGAATCATGGTTTGAAGCAAATCCAGGCAAGAAAGTTTGTGAGGCTCTTATCTCCAAATAACCAGCCAAAACTCAGATGTGCAGCCATAGCTCAAGTGGTAGAGCACCACCCTTGAGCTAGAAAGCTAAGGGAAAGCACCCGGGCCCTGAGTTTAAGCTGTAATACTGACACACAAAAAGAAAGGCAAATTGTAGAGAAATTCTATGATTAATCCAAGCAAAGGAAGAGAGGTCAATAGGACATCCTTCATGTAGGTATGACAACTTCTGACCACTGGCATTAGGAAAGATAACACTTTTTAATCTAAAAATTATGGATGGCACATAGGATCTCTGCTGATTGCATTCATGCTGTTCTTATAGTAATTAAGCCTGCTTTCAAATGCTTTGAAGGTATCAAGTATAAGACAGTTCTGATGTGGGTGGGAGGATTAGGCCAGGAATGAATAGATTTCATAAGTTCCATAAAGAAAATAGTAGCTTGTAGATAGAGATAATGTGGAGATAGTAAAATCCTATGTGTAATTTATTTGTTATAAAGCTGAGGAAATGAGAAAATGAAGCTGGACAATTTTTCCATTGAAACCAAAAAGCTTTAAAAACCTTTAATGATGATTGCTTGTGGGTATGTATGCTCTTGCTCCCACAATTGTAGAAGTCAGAGAGTTTTCTACTGTAAAATATGGAGAGCACATAGAAATAATTGTAGGTAGCTTAGGTTTACATGTGGTGGGAACTTTAGCAATTGGAATTGTCTGTCACAATTTGTCAGATACCCCAAACTTCGTGGTCTAATAAATTAAATAATATTAATATAAATATTGTAAGTAGTGGTGGGATGTCTTTGGTTGTTTATTTGTTCATGTGAATGCCTTGCTGTTTGTTTTCTGCTTGCTTGGGACCAAACCCAGCACCTCATGCATACTAAGTAAGTATTTAACCACCATACTATACCTCCAGCCTCACAGTAGAGCTTGTGGCCAGGCTAATACTAAAGCAGGAAATTAAGGACTTTGAAAGATGCAGACCTTAAGTGCTATACTGAGACACTGCTAATGGTAATAAAATTAATCTGAAGAAAAACAACTCACCTTTCACTTCCCTGTAAGTCAAACTGAAAAGCATCTCAAAACTATCTAATTTGCCAAGCTCTTGGCTTGCTAATAACTTCAAATGTCCTTTCCTTTACCTCCCATATTTGAGATGTCTCTTTGGGGTGGGTTTTATTCCTAACTAGAGTATTTTATTGTCGTGTGCATAGGAAACAGGCATAGTCATTATTTTTAGTAGGAGTTATATCCATTTTCCTGGAGATTTTTGGTAGTACGAGTGGAGAAGAAGGCTAGGCACGATGACTCACACCAGTAATCCTACCTACTTGGGAAACTGACATCTGAGAATCATGGTTCAAAGCTAGCCCAGGTAAGGCCCAGGCCCAGAGTTCAAGCCTCACGACCGACCAAAAATTAAAAAAAGAAAAAAAATTAAAAAAAAAAAAAGCTAGCCCAGGTAGACAAATTCAAGAGACTCTTATCCTCGATTAACCAGCAAAATGCCAGAAGTGGAGCTGTGGACTCAAGTTCTAGAGCACCAGCCTTGAGTGAAAAATCCTATGGACAGTGCCCAGGCACTGAGTTCAAGCCTCTGTATGGGCACATGTTAAACAAACTGATAAAACACAGTGGAGAATACAACCAGGCCTTACAAAGTTCCATCATCTAGCTGTGAAATATAATTTGTAACTGATTAGCACCTAGCTTTTTTTTGGCAATGGGGAAGGAGGAACTATGCATAGACAGCATGACCAGGGGATTTTGCTCATGATTTTGATTATGAATTGGTGTCTTGGGAGTTACAGCTTACACTTAATGAAAATTTTCTTTGAAAAGAAAACCATAGAAGGGGGGAAAATGACCAAAGAATGAATCTCCTCTTGAATATACTTTTCCAAGGATAAACATCTTGTCTCAGTCTCTGAATTCTTGTTTTCAGCAAGATGTCCACAAGCAGGAGAGATTTTATTTCTCAGAGTTTGGTCTTTGGAGCTGATGTGCTGAAAGCTGAAAGAGAGGGTTCCACACATGCAAATGTGTCAAAGGAGTTAGGCTCATAGTGGTGACAGTTCTTCCTCTGTGCTGATTTCCTCCTTATTCATCCTGACTGAATAGCCCTTACTTTCTTTCATATTTTTCTTCTCTCTCTGGGAGTAAATATTGGTGATCATTTTCATATGAGCATATTGTCTTTTTATAGTTTAATTGGTAGCAAATTTGCATACCATAAAGCTAACCATTTAAAATGCACTATTCAGTGCTTCTTTAATATATTAATAGAAAACCATTACCAAAGTCAAATTGAGAACATTTTTATTACCCCAGAGAAGAAACCTTTTACCCATTAGCAGATACTCCATGTCCTTCCCCTTGCTCCAATTCCTCCAGCCCTAGGTAATCATTAATCTACATGTTGTCTTGACATATGTGCCTGCTCTGAACATTTCATACAGAAGAAATAATGCAAGATGTTGTCTTTTGCATCTGGCTTCTTTCAATAAACATAATATTGCCAAGATTCGTACATTTCATAGCAGGTATTAATAATTCATTTTTTTCTTTATGGCTGAATGCTATACCATTTCCTGAATGTAACACATTTGATTTTCTATTCATCAGTTGGTGGCATTGGATTGTTTGCACTTTTTGCTATTAGAAATAATGCTTCTGTGAGCATTTGCATGCAATTTTTTGTGTGAACACTTGTTTGTGTATATTTGGGTATATTGCTAGGAAAATAATAGTTGGTCAGTAGTAAGATAACATTTTATCTTTTGACGAGCTGCCCAATATTTGTAAAGTAGTTGAACTATGTATATTCCCAAGAACAGTATATGAGAGGTTCAGTTTCTCCACATCCTCAACGTTTTTAAGTGTTTAATAGTAGCTACCCTAGTGGATGTGAAGTGGGAGCTCATTGTGCTCTTGGTTTGTAATTCCCTGTGAGTAATAGTGATGATCACATTCTTACATATTTGTGGGCTGCTTGATCCTTGATCAATTCCAATTGAGCTTTTTGATGATTGAATTGGAAGATTAAGAAAATGTTTTGTGTAGTACTGGGGCTCAAACTCAGGGCCTTACATTTACTTCGCTTTTGTGCTCAATCTTGATTCTCTACTACTTGTCTCCTTTGTGCTACAATTAGCAAATATATTACAGCCCTATATGATATAAATCAAACTATATTTTATTTGTGTGAATAGTTTTATATAACCATTTGTTAAATCACTTAAGTGAAGCAAAAAGGAAATATATACATTTATATTTTATAATTATAGTTATCTTTGCTAGTGCTGTCTTTATTTTTTGTGTATGTATATGTATATTTCAATGAAAATCTAGGGTCACTTGCTCTCAGCCTGATCAACTGAACATCTTGACCTCCAATTCCCACTTTTTACTTACCTGGAATGTCATAATTTCCCTATTTATTTATTTATATTTGGTGCAGTACTGAGGTTTAAACTCAGGGCCTGGGCTCAGTCCCTGAAAATTTTTGCTCAATGCTAGCGCTCTATCACTTGAGTCACAATTTATTTACGGCTTTTTGCTGTTAAATGGAGATAAGATTCTTTTTTTTTTCACTTTCTTATTTTTTATTGTGAAAACACCGTACAGAGGGGTTAAAATTACATGGGCAAAGTAATGAGTACATTTCTTATCAAGCATTGTTGCCTCCTCCTCTATTTCCCCTTACCATCCCTTCCCATCACCACCCCCTCCCGCCTGCCTCTCCCCCCCCCCCGCCCCTGTGCCAAAGTTGTAAACTTTGTTTTTCAACATAATGTCTTGTACATCTCATTGTTGCAATGGGTTCACCTGTATCCCTATTTAAACAATTTGTTTTTTCCTTTCCCCTCCCCAAATTATACCAACATCAAATACAGTGAAAACAGGGGTTATACCATGGGGGAGGGACATACAAAGCAACAAAAAATCATCTTATAAATATGTTAGAAACAATTGCAAGAAAGAAAAACCATTTGAGTCCTTATCTTGGGGTTCATTTCCCTAACATCAACTTATCTGACCTTTTCTGCTTGTCTCAGACATATACTAGTTATTGCAAATAAGGAAAACCATGGGACCTATGTTTCTTTAGACCTGGCTTACTTCACTTAATATAATTTTTTCCAAGTCTTTCCATTTCCTAACAAATGGGGCAATGCCATTCTTTCTGATAGAGGCATAGAATTCCATTGTGCATATATACCACATTTTCTTGATCCATTAATCTACTGAGGGACATCTGGGTTGGTGAAGAGGAAGGAAGGATGGCCAATAGACACATGAAGAAATGCTCAACCTCCCTAGCCACAAAAGAAATGCAAATCAAAACAACACTGAGATACCACCTCAACCCAGTTAGAATGGCTATAATCAAGAACTGTAATAACAACAGATGCTGGAGGGGATGTGGACATAAGGGAACCCTACTGCATTGTTGGTGGGAGTATAAACTTGTTCAACCACTTGGAAAGTAGTATGGAGGTTCCTCAAAAGACTCCCCTATGTTCCAGCTATCCCACTTTTGGGCATTTACCCAGATGATCACAAACAAGACCATACTAAAGCTACCAGCACAACTATGTTTATTGCAGCATTATTTACCATAACTAAGATATAGAGATAAGATTCTTACAGTTGGTCACTGGTGGCTCATGCTTGTAATCCTAGCTACTGAGGAAGCTGAGATCTGAGGATTGTGGTTCAAAGCCAGCCCGAGCAGGAAGGACCATGAGACTCTTATCTCCAATAAACCACCAGAAAACTGGAAGTGGTGTTGTGGCTCAAGTGGTAGAGCACTCGCCTTGAGCTGAAGAGCTGAGTGACAGTGCCCAGGCAACCCCCCAAAAAATAGATTCTTAAAGATTTTCCTACCCTGCCTGGCTTTGAACCACAATCCTCAGATCTCAGCCTCCTGAGTAGCTAAGATTACAGGCATGATCCACCAGCAGGTAGCTTAAATTTATATTGGATATGTTTATCATTTTAAGGGTGATGCTTTCAAGTCATGTATGATTGAAGAGACATTGTATGGCTCTAGTGGTGTTAAATATTTTAGTTGTATTTGCCACTTTGCCAGGTATTAATGCTGGCAGAATTAGAGTGATCTTACCTTCTCTGCTGAGAATGTCGCCTAGATACAAAATCTACCAAAAAAGAATTAAAAATTGAACATTGAAGCCTCATCTCCACCCTTGTATAAGACTAGGAGAATTTTATTTTAAAGGTTTGTACCTTTAAATGTAAATTTTTCTCGTGGATAGAGCATATTGTCTTGTATGCATGTGTATAATGGAATAACATCCTGAATGGGAATTTCAATATTTATAATGTTATTGTAAAGGTTTTTCTATGTATATTCTTGTATATGTGGCTCATTGGACATATGTTGAAATCTATTTTGTATATAAAATTATGATTCAAAATGCTGGATCATAGAGGCTACTCTATATGTAATATCTCAAAGATTGCCAGTATGTTTAACAAACTGACAATATCATTTTAAGTGCCAAGCAACAATGTATAAGGATTCCAATTTCTACATAATGGTTGTGAAGGGCTATCTTATTGTTTCTATTTCCACTAATCTCTATATGTATGCATATAGAGACCCTTTTTTCTCTTTTGCCTTGAGGAAAAGTGAAGATGTTTTATTGAAATTGGCATATTCATGTTGGTCTGTGTGATGGCTCATTTGGCTGAAGAAATCTCATTTCTTCGTCTCTGGGATGCTTCAAGGACCAACAAGACTGATCCTACATGTATTTACATTAAGTGTGGCCTCAGTGTATTTCTGGGTGATACAATAGGCTGAAAATTGCAGGGGTTTTTTTATGTAAAAAAAATAACTAACTGCCAGGTGCAAGTGGCTTAGGCCAGTAATTCTAGCTACTCAGGAGGCTGAGATCTGAGGATTGCAGTTCAAAGCCAGGCTAGTCAGGAAAGTCTGTAAGGCTGTTCATTTTCAATAAAATACACACAAACAGCTGGAAATGGACTTGTGACTCAGGTGGTAGTGCACAAAGGATTGTGAAAAAAATAAGCCCAGGCCCTGAGTTCAAGCCCTAACACAAAAGAAAACATAAAACAAAAACCCTAACATGTGAAGTCATTGGACCCTATATCAGAAGAAAATAGGTTTTACAATTACACAAATTTCCATTTTAAATATTGCTTTTGCTCTTGCCTAGCTGTGTTCTTGTACTGGTTATTTTGCTTCTCTAGATCCCCATTTCTTTGCTGGTGAAGTAATATAAAGACTTACCCAAAATTCTTGTGAGGACAAACTGAAATAATGGTCAAGTGCTTGGCACCTAATAAATGCTCAACAAACTAGTTTCTATTTTGTGTTTGAGGATAGGGACAAGTAGGCTTTGAATTGGCACTAATGATGCATTTGCTTCTGGAGTAGTATTAGAGAGAACACAAATCGAATAGACTAGGAAAATAAAAGCCACTATTTCTTTTCTGTCTTTTCTAGGCATTAATGCTTAGTAATTATTGATAGTTTTTCTCTTTTTTGAAACAACTATGACCCAATAGAAAGTTATTATAAATAATATTCTTTTGTACTGTTTTATTCTTTAGAAGAGTTTATAATATCCTTCATTTCACTGTCAGCTAAAGCAATTCTTCTTTTCAGGTGTAATAACTAAGATCCAATGATGTTTTTAATAATGTGTCTAAATTCACACAGTAGTTCACTGACAAGTCTGACCAAGAATCAAGACTTATTTTTACCTATTGTATTAGTCATAATGAAAATATATTCCTTTGCCAACTTTTTATGTAGAATGTCTTCATCCTCCTCCTTCTTTTCTTTCTTTTTTGGAAACTAGGTCTTGTGTCAAATTGCCCTAGTTGGCCTCAAGCTCATGATCCTCCTAGCTTCATCCTCTTGGATAGCTGGGTTTACAGGTTTGCTCCGGTCTACCTGGTACAAGAAAGTCCTCTTAGAGTGTAAATCCAACGTTTTCCTTACATCAGTGTTTGTTAGTGTGTCTTCATCATCTATTATAATACACCTGCTGGCTTTGGAGAGTACTCTTTCCTTCAGAACTGCGTAACACTAGGTAAGCAGCCACCAATCACTTTCAGGGCTAGTTGACTTTCTATTGCAGCTATTTACAAGCTACTTTGTATTATATAAAAGCACCACTTCAGAAGAGTGTTGTGAGGTCAAAATAAGCACTTTGGGATGAGATAAGGGCTGAGTGCAAGGACTGAAAAGGTAGCAAATGATTCTTTTGCATTATTTTCATTAATGTCAAGAAAGCAGTCCAATGTCAAAGAATCTGTTATAGATTTCCATCATGAAGCTCATAAATCTGCAATTCCATGTCATCCTAGGCACATGAAGAAAATTTTATGAGCTTCAGGTTTCTATGCACTTATTAAAGCATATTGAGTCTGCTTCAAGTTAGCTTTCACTGGTTTGTTCCCCCTTCTCTCTCTCTCTCCCTCCTTCTCTCAAACTCAGGCACTAAGTAGGCTTGTTTTCTTTCAGTATTCATTATTGCAAACATTTGTAATTTTTCATCTGTTAGGCCATCCCTTGCAAAACAAAATGGCAGCACCCTGGTGGTTGAAGGAGTTGGACTGGTTCCTTCTGGAAGAGGCAGCATAGATTTTTAATTTATTCATCTTCCTCCCAGTTGGCACAAGATCCTGATCCCAAAACACTAATGCCATGGCCATTTTTGTCTTTTATTTATCTCTCCTCGTACCCCTCATGGGTGTTTTCATACATAGTTGGTCAAAGCCTGCGTCCCTGACTCCACAGCAGTTTTTAATTCATCTTATTCAGATCCCTAAGGAAAAAACAACCCCATGGCCCAACCAGAATCCTCCCACCACTAACTAAAACTCATTCTTTCCAGTCCTTCTATTTACCTTTTAGATTAATTATTGCATATAATAGTAACAATACCCCTTATCAAAAATATACAAAGTTTTGGACATTTTCCATATAACAATTCATTTAACTATGGTGTAAGAATGGCTTTGAGGATTAATTTTGTAATAATTTTACCCCTAACATGGAGACTTATGAAATAGCCATTCAAACTCTCTAGTTTTCAGTTTAACTCTTCTATCTCAAGCTGCTTTTGTTATTTTTCCCTGTTATCAAACTTGGTTTATTTTCTTTGAAATATTTATTCCAATTTGTCATTATAAGTATGTTTATTCATTTATTACCCATTTCCCCACTAACATGTCAGCCTTTTTTTTTTTTTCAAATTACGTGTCAGCCTTATGAGGGCAGAAGACCACGATTATTTGGTTACTGCTGTATGTATTCCCAACACTATTCGGCCACTTTGGAACATAGAGGATACTCAGTAATATTTGTGGAATGAATCAATCTTATAAGAGAGTTCATATATTTTTGTACTAGTACTGAGACATGAATTCAGAGCCTCACACTCCTGCTTGGCTTTTTCACTCACAGTGGGAACTCTACGACTTGAGTCACAATGCCACTTCTGCATTTTTGTTGGTTCATTGGATTCATTGGAGATAAGAGTTTCATGGACTTTTCTGCCTAAGCGATCTATCTTTGAACCCAGAACACTAATTTCTCAGCCCTCTGGGTAGCTAGGATTGCAGGAATGAGTCACTGGTGCTTGGTAAAGAATAGATAATTTAATCTCTGACTTGAACAAATCTAAGTCCTTAATGGAGTTGGAAAACAATGCCAAGACTGTCCTACTCTTTTCTTTTATAATCCTGAGGCCTAGACTCCAACATGTATATTTTTTAAAGGTGCTGTAACTGATTTTGTTGCATATCTAGGGTTAAGAGCTCCTGATTAAACACTGTGAAACCAACTTACTTCCTGGATGGCTTTAAACAAATCACTTCCCTCCACTTCTTCCAATTCCCTCAAATGTAAAATGTGAATGGCAGTACTGCCAGTATGGCTTGTGTTGTTAAAGGAACTATCATCGATCCAAATAAACAAAATGTTTGGCATATACCAAGTAATCATTGTTAGCAGTAGTCAGATCAACCAGAATCAATCCTCGTCCTGTTCTCTGCCCTTCCTCTCCACGGTTGCCTCTCTTCTCTTCTCACCTCTTCTCTTTCACAATTGTGAAATTAGTATGACTCAACAGCAAACTAATTCATATTGCTAAGGTTTCTCATGGAACATCAACCAAATTTCCTTCAAGAGGCTTTCAGATATCTCTTCTACAGTGTGAGCTTTTAAGAAGCATTACTCATTGTATGAAATTTGAAGAGTATTATTCAGCCATAAAGAAGAATAAAATTATGTTTTCTGCCAGAAAATGGATAGCACTGGAGATGATCATTTTAAAAGACATAAGATAGACTGAGAAGGATTATTGTATATGTGGCATCTAGGGCAAACAAATCTGTAGGCAAATAAACAAATGGAGTGTAAAAGAAGGAGACTGTGGGTAAAAGTCAGCAAGAGAGATTAGGGTGAAAGGAGAGGGTGAAGGGGGGATTAATATTATTGAAGTACTACATATACATATATGAAATATGATACTGAATTTCAATAGAAGAATTGTTTTGAAAAGTGGGAAAGAGGCAAGAAGGACTAATAGAAGAGGTAATTTTCTTTTTGTGCCAGTCTTAGAGTTTGAATTCAGGGCTTTTTTACTCAAGGCTAATGCTCTACCATTTAAGCCACAGCTCCACCTTTTTTGGTGGATAATTGGAGATAAAAGTCTTAGGGATTTTCCTGCCCAGTGTGGCTTTGAACCATGAGCCTCAGATCTCAAACGCCTGAGTAGCTAGGATTATAGGCTTGAGCCCCTGGCACTGACTAGAAAGGTTGATTTTTATCAAAGTACATTTAAGGAAAAAATACAGTGAAACACCTTGGTAAAATTAGTATATACTAATTAAAAAAGACATTTCAGGTCTTGTGATGTGGCACCAGAGGTAGAAAACTTGCCTAGCCAGCTTGAGGCCCTGAATTTAATCCCTAGTAACACAACACACACACACACACACACACACACACACACACACACACACACACACACACACACACACACACACACACACAATTTCAATGTAGAAAAAAAATCATGACTGAATATTCATAAAATTGTGAGTAGAAAATTTAACATTATGCAACACCTATATAGTTATATCATTTTCAATTCTTGTTTCCACCATGTGACTCAATCCTGGTACTCTCTTTGTAGGAAAAGGATTGTTGCTATTTTCATTCATGTACCAGAACACATAATAATGGCCCTAGCTATGATTATTGAGTACATATGTACCAACTATTGTGCTAGACATTTTGAAGTAATCCTCATAATAAATCTTCGCTTAGTTACAAATCAAGAAAATATCTAAAGAGATTAGTTTGCATAGCCAATGGATAGCTAAGCCAAGATAGGGCTAGGGGTGGGATGGGGATGAGAAAAACAAAACAGCCTACAACAGAAGTAATAGAGATGATTTGTTAGAGGTAATTTTACAGGACTCCAGAAAAGAAGGAAGTGCAAATAGATTTCCCAGCTACTGAAGCAAGTGTTGACAGTATCTGTCCTACTAGGCTTAACCCCTTTGCTACCTCAGATCTTCATGTGATTTGTTGAAAGATCTCTCAAACATGGGAATACATTTCCAGAGCTGTTATTTAAATGTTTGTAAGGTCAGGTTCAGTTACAGTTTACTTTCCCTATGGCATTTTACTTTCTTTAGAATATTTTAGGATCAAGTCAGTTTTGAGAGCTCTAGTAAAATTAATTTAACTATGAAGTTTTTGGCTGTGCAAATGTGACGGATTCTTTGAAGGAAAAGTTCAAGATATTCCCAATTCAGGAATCAAGTCTCCTCATCTTTGTTATTCCTCTTTTTGGCCAATGGCCACAGCAACACCACATAGCACTCTTTTGTTCTAATGTTATCTCTTCATCACATTGATTAGGAGACCTGGCATCCCCAAGAGAGCCCTAGGAAAGGACTCTGGCTGTTGATTATCAGCAAGGATCAGGTGATATTTTCTCCACAGGAAAATGCTGTTTAATATGTGTCAGTTTTGGCAAAGTAAATCTTTTGGACTCAACAAGAAGAATTGCCTTTGACCTCAGCTGTATATATAACAATCTTCTTGCCTCAGCCCTGAGTGCTAGGATTGCAGATGTACATCACAAGGCTTGGTTTTATATTAGCTTTTATTCTAAGAAATTATAATTCATTTGATCAAGAATAAAGGCCAAGGATCTGTATTTTAAAGTTGCACTTAACTAGTGGGACATGGTGATACCTGTCAGTAATCCCAGCATTAAGGAGGCTGAAGTAACAAGATTACAAATTTGAGACTAGCCTGGACTATATAATCAGAAGCTGTTTCAAAAAATATTCACAGTGATCATTTTCAGAATTCAAATATTTTCAGGATGAGCAGAGTATTGATTTCTTTAATATGCTATCCTATGTTGCTTCAATGCTGTGTTAGTATATATTATCCTGATATTTAGAAAAAAAGCAAAGGTAAATTTATTTATATTTTGAAAAGATAGCAGTGACAATTCATCTGAAACATCTTCTTTGATCCATAATATGCACCTTATAGTAACATCATCTGCTCTTATTGACCATAATGACGCATTGTCCTAAAACTCATGAAAGAAGCAAAATGTACTCAAGTGATTTTAATATACAGCTAAAGTTGAAAACGTATGACCAAATGTGTCCACCCCACATCCACACAATATTCCCAAAGATGGTATTTAAGCTTGATCTTGAAAAAAAAATTAGAAAAGATGGAGACAGAGCTGGGAGTGTAGCTCAACATGTACAAGACCATGGATTTAGTTGCCAGCACTAATGAAAAAAATAAACAAAGTAAACCAAACAAAAAATGTGAGCATAAATGGAAACTTTCCACATGAAAAAAAAAATGTCTGTAAGGAAAACTTTCATAAACATGACAGCAGGTTGAATTTGAATTTTTTTCTAATAAGAGAAATGACACCTTTACCTTCAGTTATTGTAAATAGGAGTACCACACATACACAAGGAAAGTAAAAAAGTGGTACTCATCAACTTTGAATACTTTTATATAAAACTTTTGATATATCTCTCTGCTTACAAAGAAATTCCTTAATGACAAGAGTGGTTTTATTTATGAACCATAAGTCACTGTGAAATCTGTATTCCAAGAGAGAGTTTGTGAAAAGTAAGTGAATTAGTTATTTCTTCATTCATTTTTTTCTCTGTACCAGGTGCCTCCAGAAGAACCATAGTCTTCCCTGTTTCATTTTGACTTAGAAAAATTTCCAACCTTCTCAAGTGGTACTCCTTAATAAGTCAGTGATATCCAGGTTTGTTGCAAAAGTCAAGTATATGTAGAAAGAAAATGGTACTAGCTCAAAAATTCTTTGATATTTGTTATTAACATTACCATGGAGCTGCATGACTGTGTGAGTCCCTGATGTTTTCCTTGTTGATAGATGAATCTGTATTTTTGTTACTGGAATGATTTGGGAGGTAAATGTCTACTATGCATTAAGATACTAGGTTTGAATATTGTTTGACTCGGGTTGATCTGATAACCATTTTGATTATCATTTATATATATATGTATAGTATGTCAACCATAGTATATGTTATACACAGTGTAGTATACATCCTATACACAATATATGATATATTATATATGGTATATATGGCCATATATACTACACTATAGTATATATATGTTTATATATATTATAATAGACTATATATTATACTATAATAGTCATCTGGAGGTTAGAGTGTGAATGGCGTTATTTTCTGGTTCTTAGCCAACTTTATGGCATGGGTCTCATTGGATTCACCTAGTGAGAACTTACCTCTTGTGTTAAAAATACAAGAACTGATAACAAAATAGCTTTATTATGGGTCTCAGAATTTTTTTCTTATTCAATATCAGCCTTATTAACAATAACAGTAAGTAATAAGGATTGAGTTTTGTGGGTGGGAAAAGTCAAATGGATCATATTGTAATATAACTGGCTAAATACTATCAATTACCTGAACTATATCCATCACTTGGCAAATACATGAGGAATATTACTGTGATTCAAATGATTGGTCTGGTCTTTTTACTGTTTTTGTAAAGTGTATCTTTATCTAAGAAGTCTGAGATTAAAATACTTAGCGTACTGAGATTACAGTATAGTAGTGAAGCCAGGGAATTCAAGGTTTTGAGTCATGCCTGAGACCTCTCATTCCCTCTTTTCTGTGTGATAGTAGACTATTCCTGGCACCAGTAAACAGCTTTAGAAATAGCATGCTAGAATTGGGGACAAGTGTTTGTATATGGTAGAGAGTGTGTGAATGGGCCAAGGTAACTCATGGTAGCAACTAGCCCATGCTGTAGCCAGTGAGCTTTGCTGCACCCACATCAAGAATCACCACCATTAGTATATTGGCTCTATAATTCTATGTAATCACTTGTCTTCTGTAAAAAATAAGAAACAGGACAAAAACTAGAAAGTTAGTGAAAGGCATCCTTGTTAAGCATACTGCTTCCCATATCTTCATACCATTTCTCTTGTCCCATTCTTGTAAAGTTTTCCTTGTTGTCACCTGACTATGATTCATATTATATTCTAGGTGGTTGTCCCAAAGGTATTTGTATTTTAATTCAGTAGCACATCACTTGAAGACAAGTATATGCTGTTAGAGCTACACTGTTATGTTCTTTGGGCATTTTGCAAACTAAGATGACTACAATCTTGTAAGACCGTCATCACATAAATACAGCTGCTGATTGCCTGAAATATCATGGTTCTGTGCATAACTGTAGAAGATTCCTGATTGATACAGAAAACCTTCAAAATCCAAGCCGGGCGCTGGTGGCTCACGCCTGTAATCCTAGCTACTCAGGAGGCTGAGATCTGAGGATCGCGGTTCAAAGCCAGCCCGGGCAGGAGAGACAGTGAGACTCCTATCTCCAATAAACCACCAGAAAACCGGAAGCGGCGCTGTAGCTCAAGTGGTAGAGCGTTCGCCTTGAGCTGAAGAGCTGAGGGACAGCGCCCAGGCCCAGAGTTCAAGCCCCACGACCGACTAAAAAAAAAAAGAAAAGAAAAGAAAAAAGAAAACCTTCAAAATCCAAAGGCATGAATTATTTAGGATGGAATTAAAAGAATTAGCAAATGTGTGAGAATAGATATTTTGAGGAAGGATAATCTCCCATGTGCATCTAAAACTATTGCTGAAAATTATAACCTCTTTTTCCAACCTTATAGAATTACATTGTATGTCACTTCCCCTCCTTCATTACACACACACACACACACACACACACACACACACACACACACACACACACACACACACACGTACACATACACACATGTGTGTGCACACACACTGTACTTTACTCACTTAAAATTGTTGTATTTCATGTCTCCATAGCTTTGCATGTTCTGTTCTTTTTGCTGAGATTTTCTTCTGTTTGCCCTGAAAAAGTCATAATTCAGATGAAACCTACCATAGCTTTACTTTGTCCATAAATCCTTTACTACCCTTTCCTCTGTAGTGATTTTGGACCTGTCTTGCTGATGTATTTCGAAGAGGGAAGTAAATGTCTTCTGTCTCTCAAGATCTCACAACCCTTCACAACCCTGGTATTAGTAGGTATTTGTCAGTATTAGAAGGTTGAGTATATGATGTGATGAATGATGTTCAACTTTCCAGGTTTCCAGTTGTCTCTGTTAAAAAAAGATACAGGAAAATCTCCTAATTTTGGATGAGAGTTGATAGATAGGTGCAGAGACCATTTATTATTGAGGCAGTTTGGATATATGTATTTTTTCTATTAAAAATTTGGGTAAAATGGTTTCCTACAGAGTTAAAATCTACTACAAAAATAGTTGTCATAGAGTAGATTCCAGCTACATTACTCCTCTTTAAAGACAGGGTTAAAAATGACACTCTTTGGTTTGACACCAGTGAGTGGCTAATGCCTGTAATCCCAGCTGCTCAAGATACTGAGATCTCAAGGTCATAGTTTGAAGCCAAGGGGAATGAGAGATAGAAAACTTTGGTAGAATCTTACCTCTAATTTACCAGCAAAGAGGAGCTGTGGCTTAAGTGGTAAAGCATGAGCTTTGAGCAAAAAAAAGCTAAGTGCCAGTGTCCAGGCCCTGATCTCAAGATCCAATACTGGCTCATGCAAAACAAACAACACTCCCTATTTTTTTACCTTGTTAAAAAGGTGGGGACTTACCACTGTCAATTTCAGTATGCTTGTTAATTTCCTAAGCTTCCTGGTGAGAATATTAATTTGATTTTATAATAATTTCATTTTCTGATAACCCTGTCACTTATCAGAACAACTCTGTTAAATAGACATTCTCATTTTTCTGAAGAGAAAACTGAGGCTCACCTAGGTAACATTATTTATTGAAGATATATAGCTCATCGTAAGTAATATAGCTAGAAATATTAGTGAGGCAGGAATCAAACACAGGTCTCAAGTCCCAAACTGTGGTTCTGTTTCCTGGAACACTGAATCAGCAAGTAGACAGTCAAATCAGTGGAGGAGGGGATGCCAAGTGAGATGCTTGCTTAAATGAGTGAATCCTTACCGGAAAGCAGCCAAATTTATGCTGGGTAAGTATTCAGTTATGTTACTTTCATTTATTTGGCTACCCATATGCTTTCCAGGGGGAAGGCAAGCTAAAGCAAGTAAAGACAAATAGATGTAAAGTTTAGATGTTTTCCTTCAGAGCTGCTGTTGTTTGAAAAAAAATACACTTCTTAGTGCTCAAATTTTTTCTCCAATACTGCACCTACATGGATGGATATTTTCCAGAGAATCATTGAAAATGTGTGCGGGTTCTCGGACATTTTCTGATTGGAATATACTTCTTGAATATCATCACTGCATTTGAATGATTAGGGAACTCTAACAGAAGGCTATAAGGAAGACTACCTGTTTTAATAGGGAGAGGGATGAACTTTAAAATGGACTTTACAATGTGATCCAGGGCAAATGATTTAACTTCTTAGAACTTCACTTTTCTTATCTTTTGAAGTGAAATTTTACAATGTCATATTGCTCTATTGTTAGGAGAATGAAAATGAGATTCAGAACCAAGCACATAGAAGCTACTCCGAAAATATTACTTTTCTCTTTCTTCCCTACCCCAGTTGTGTTCCCACTATTGGTAGTAGACTTATATTTAATGCTCTTTACCAGGATTCACAGTTCCTATAAGGACTGATTCTTTCTTCTTTTTCTTTCTTTCTTTCTTTCTTTCTTTCTTTCTTTCTTTCTTTCTTTCTTTCTTTCTTTCTTTCTTTCTGTCTGTCTGTCTGTCTGTCTTTCTTTCTTTCTTTCTTTCTTTCTTTCTTTCTTTCTTTCTTTCTTTCTTTCTTTCTTTCTTTCTTTCTTTCTTTCTTTCTTTTTCTTTCTCTTTTTCTTTCTTCCACCCTGGGTTCTTCACTTCATCCAATGCTGGGGGCTTCAGAGTGGGCAGGTACAGGATATAGTGTGACACATCAGAGGCTGTTACTCAATCTCCTGGCCAGCAGTCCCAATTGCTCTTTGCACATACTCCATGTGAAGGCACACTCCAGGTCTTGGAGCTCACATAGGTGCCATTGCTTTTTGCATCCAAAGCCACCTTAAGGGTGAAAAGACCAGGCTCAGACTTGTCCAGGAAGATTTCCCAAACTGTGGTTGTCCTCACACACTTATTTGATAGAAGAGAAATGCTTGAAATTTATCAGACTATATAGACTAGAATCCAACTGCTTGGTGTAACATTTTGTCCTTGAGGAATCCCAAGGCATTTCCTTTGCAAGGCCATGTGACAAGAACTGAGGCCATATAGGCTAGTACCACAGTCACCACCCAATACATCACAATTAGTCATACCAAGCCTGGGTTCATCAAGCCTGTTTTTACTGGAAGAGCAACAGAGGGAGGGAATGCCAGTTGCCTTTTCCCCATATATCCCTTATGAAAGTGCCCTTAGCTCTTCAAATGTCACCTGAATAAACAGCTCAAACAAAATTTTTATTATCCCAAAGTAGAATGGACAATGTCTACATAGGCTAAACCTTGTGATTGTTTTTTTTCTTTACTTCCGTTTAAATCTTCTGTATTTTTTGCAGCTTCTTTGGTTTCTTTTTTCCCCCTTTCCTATCTGAGGTGTATTCTTAGGTAGAGGTCAGCCAAGGAGTAGACAGTGTGTCATTTTAAAATGTTCCTTATTCTTTCTCCTTTTCTCATTGGTCACAAGCATACAGTGACATTTTTCTTATCAAGATGAAATTTGGCAATAAAACTGCAGTCGCACTCTGGGCTTCGTTCCTACTAGTAGCACTTAACATACTTGTAACAAGTGCAAACTTGTCTTTCTGATTCCACTAATATTTATAAAATCAAGGCCATGTCTGTCTTGCTCACTCTCTCTTGTCAGGCGCATATAAACAAGTCCTCAAAAATGTTTGTTAACTATAAATTAACAAATATTTAAGAACTCCCTAGCTAGTACCTTATTGGCTTGCCTTGCTTATAACCAGACTGACACATTTTACTTATAGTCTGCCTTGCTTTCATTTCCATATACCCCAGAGCAAACTTTAACTAATGGCCTTATAAAGAATATATGCTTTTAGTATCTGTGTATGTCTGTGTGTGTGTTCCAATCCACACTCTGTCTTCAGTTAAATCCAAGCAGAAATTATCCTGCCAGAAGATAAATTTCCCACCTTATTTTCTGTGGTGGTGATAGGATTAAACAATATGGAGAGACTAGTTTGGGAGATAGAAGATTTTTCAGATTGTGACTGCTGTTGATATACAGAAATGGATTGAGTTAAAAATCATTTGAGAATGATTTCTTACAAGGGTCTTATGGTAGATTTAAAAAATGAAATCATACGATTCAGTATATAACTGTGGAAAAATGGACTATGTAACTGGTGGGCAAGAGGGAGAAACTGGACAAGGGGGAAACTATTAGAGGGGAAAAATGGAGGAAAGCTAAGGAAGGAGTGACATTGTCCAAAAAAAGAAATGTACTCATTATCTGACTTATTAATAACAACCAAATTATATTAAAAAAGAATATATGCTTAACGTATGAAAATGTCACAATGAAGCCCATTATTTTGTAAAATTAATTTATGCTAATATAAAAGCAAAACAAGGGGCTGGGAAGGTGGCTTAGTAGTAGAGTGCTTGCCTTGCATGCATGAGGCCCTGGGTTCGATTCCTCAGCACCATATAAGCAAAAGGAAAAAAGCCGGAAGTGACGCTGTGGCTCAAGTGGTAGAGTGCTAGCCTTGAGCTGAAGAGCTGAGGGACAGCGCCCAGGCCCAGAGTTCAAGCCCCATGACCGGAACCCCACTCCCCCCCCAAAAAATTTGAATTTCCCTTCTCCAGGCCTTCTAACTGGTGTGGATTTGAGCCTATACTTGCATTGGCCTTTGTCCTGCCTGTCAACAGAACTCTCTTTTATTCCTGTTGAATTTACTGCTTTGTCCCTCAGAGCAAGTGTGTCTTTGATACACATTTGAGAGCAGACTCAAAGTAGATTTGAATAGATTGAGCCTTCCCCATCTGGCTCCCAGAGATCTTTGCCTGCACTCTGCTAAAAAGCCCATTAGAGACACACTCTCAAGGCAGAGAGGCCTAAAATTAGACATGGCAGCTGTATTTCTGGTATGCAGGTGGGATACAAGCAGTCAGTTTCTCCTCTCTCCTCATTTGCTTACATAGCGGACGGATAGAGTTGAATCTCTGGAGGAGGAGTTAGATCCTCAAGCCTCTCTAATGGTTATTGGCCCTTGTCGAGTGCTTATAAAGCTTCTGGTTTACCATGATCATTTGAAGTTTGATATTTCTAAAAGAGAATCTTGGAGATTGAAGAATTTTTTTCTTTAACCTGAAGTTGATTTTTGAGCTTTCATGAAAGTGTCAAGAGTTGGGGCTGGGAAGGTGGCTCAGTGTTAAAGTGCTTGCCTCACATGCATGAGGCCCTGGGTTCAATTCCTCAGCATCACATAAGCAGAAAAAAGCCAGAAGTGGAGCTGTGGCTCAAGTGGTAGGGCTCTAGCCTTGAGCTGAAGAGTTGAGGGACAGTGCCCAGGCCCAGAGTTCAGCCTCGACGACCGACAAAAATAAATAAAATAAAATAAAAAAATAAAAAAGTGTCAATTTCACTACTGAACACAAATTATTTATTCCTTCAACTTTACTTTTTGTCTTCTTTTCTTAATATTCCTAGGTATTTGATGATCAGCATGAGCTTCATTGCTGGAAGAGTTTGCTTTAGGCTACAAAAATTATAAAAAATATAAACACTATATAACTATAAAAATTATAAAAACTCAAGGACTAAGATCAGACAGGAGAGGGGAGATCTTTTCTCTTTTAGGGTTAAGCAGAAAGAATTTAGATCTCAGGGTGAAAGCCTTGACTTGTCACATATATTACTAGTTATTTGCTGTGATAGCAATTGCTCAGACTCTCTCATATGAATATTAGAGGGCAAAGTCGGGTTATGTCATTTAATGATCTCAAGGCTACAATATAACCTCTTTACACTTGTTTTTTGTTAGTGCCAGTACTGGAGATTGAACTCGGGGCTGGGTGTTGTCCTTTAGCTTTTCACTCTACCACTTGAGCTATAGCTCTACTTCTAGCTTATAGCTAGTTAATTGGAGTTAACAGTCTCATTTCCCTGCCCAGGCTGGCTTTGAACCTTGATCCTCAGATCTTAGCCTCCTGAGCAGCTAGGATTACAGGCATGAGCCACCTGCTCCCAGTTTAGTTTCTTTAATCTGTAAATTAAAAAATGATGACTAATTACTACTTCACAAAAGTTGATGAGAATAGCTATATCAATAGAGATAGTTGCCTTTTGTGCAGCATGGATAATTTAAATGTGACTCCAAGATGGACAGGGTAAACTCTTAAGGTCTCTTCTAGTTTTAAGACTTTGTAAACTGCACATTCCATCTCCCAGACCATTCTGAGTAAAAGAATAGTTTTGTAAATCAGAGTAGAAAACTAGAACTCCTCAGTTTTGATTAAGTGTCTTCAAATGTAATCGGAGATAGTGTCCCTCCCTTAAATGTTGGTGTCTGACCATTGTTCAAGTAAAGAGTAAATGCAAATGACAGGAAATTGGCTCAGTCTTGAATCCTATTTTTACTTGGGGGTAACAATAAGACTGTAATGGTCACTGTGACCTTTGATTTTTCTATTTCTGCAGTTTCACACGTATCTTGGGATTTTTCTTCTGCTTTTATATTTTTTGTCAGAGTTTCTCCAGATATCTGATTAAATTTTAAATCATTCATGGATATGTACATTAGATGTGACCCAAAAGAAGTGATCAAGTTTGTAGGAAAGAAACATGCATGATACTAAATACCAAAGACAGAAGGTGGGACTGGAAAAGAGTAGTAGCATGGATTGTTAAAATATTTCAGTGATTGACTATATAAAATAGAATCAGGTCAAAACAAAAGTTCATATGATGCTGAGAAGAAAAGAAAGCACATGGAGGGGGAAAATATAAGCTCTTGGAGTTAACAGGATATCACAATTTAGGGTGTGAGAAATAAACTGGAGATTTTGATTCCTGAGTACAGGTTTAATGTAGTACTCTTTTTTTCCCAAATGCAATAAGCTTGATTTTCTTATCCCACTCCCAAAGCAAATGAATACTGAACCTATGAGATGTCTAGGATAGTTGTAGCAAATGAGCAGAATAGCTCAATAGCTATGACCATATAAGATGATGCTAAGCGAAATGTAATCCAAGGCATGGAAACAAGAGGTTTTTTTCTTTGTTGTTGTTGTTGTTGTTAATGTACTATGTTATTTGTCTTTTTCTTTTTTTCCCTATGTTTTATACTTTTTTTTCTTTGGTCGGTTGTGGGGCTTGAACTCTGGACCTGGGCGCTGTCCCTCAGCATTCCAGCTCAAGGCGAGCACTCTACCACTTGAGCTACAGCGCCACTTCCTTTTTCCCTATGTTTTAACCCCTGTTGTCACTGTATTTGATTTTAGGACCCAGAGTATTGTATATATATTTATCTGAATTAAGGAAGGGAAGGGGAACAACAAAAAGGTGAGACAAAGGACAAAGGGCAAACCAATGCAACAGTGATCTTCACAACACAATATGTGGAAATGATCTGTACAACTTGGGTGGGAGATTGGGAGGGAAGAGAAAAAGGGGGGAAATGAGGGAAGGGGTAACAAGTTCAACAAGAAATGTACTCACTACCTTATGTATGTAACTGTAACCCCTCTGTACATCACCTTGACAATAAAAATAAAATTTTAAAAAGAAACCTTTGGGAAACCAAAGAATAAAAAAGAAGATGATCTATTGGCCATCCTTCTTTCCTCTTCAGACAGCTTTCTCTTTAAGTCTTTAGCTCACTTATTTATTGGGCAGTTGTTTCTTTGAGGATTTGTTGTTGGGGGATTTAATTTTTTGAGTTCCAGGTATATTTTAGATATGAGACCCTCTGTACAGTATTTTCACAATAAAAAAATTTAAAAATAGAAGATGATCTTCCCTAGCTATATTGTGCCCCTTGTGAGTACTGTGTGCTCCCAGTAAACTTTCCCCAGCAAGGTTCAATAAGGCTCTCCAAAGAAGCAAGCAAGGTCCTCAGTGGTAGAGCACTTGCCTTGTTTGCATGAAACTGGGGTTCAGTCTCTATCCCAATAAAAACAAAGCAAAATAAAATAAAACAAAGCAAGAAAAGAGAGGCAAGCACCTGAGGATACATTTCTATTAAAGAAAGCAAGCAAGAAAAAATATATTTCAGGATCGATTGTCCAAACATAAAGTCCTCCAAGAGACTTGGTAAGAAGGTTCCAGTGGTGGGTCTGTGAGGTGAAAACCCTAAGCAGGAAAGAATATATTGTAGCATTACCATTCTTTAGTTTCCCTCTGAGTTATGATTGCTTCCTTCTTTGTTCTCAGTGTTGACTGACACCACTTGTAAACTAATTTCTTCCCTTCATTAAGCAAGATGTACAGTTCTGTACATGACCCAAGAGGAATTCTATAAATGAGGCCGCAGTGGGAGATGTGGTTCATGCAGAGACTTAAACAATCAAACAAGGAGAGTGATGCAAGATTTGAAAGATATATCCAGACCAGGCATAGCTGGTTCACACCTGTAATCCTAACTCTCTGAGAGTCTGAGACCTGAGGACTCAGTTCAGAGCCAGCCAAAGCAGAAAAGTCTATGAAATTGTTTAATCAGAAAAAGCTAGACATGGATGTATGGCTCAAGTGATATAATGACAGATGTAAGTGAAAAAAACTAGCAAAACTTAAAAGGCCCTGAAGGCATTATTATATCCAAATATGAAACTAATATGTTCAAGTGCAATACTGTGTTGATATGCAGTCCACTAGATTACTTACTCTTCTTTAATAAAGAAATGTACTCATTACCATGCTCATGTAATTGTAACCCCTCTGTACGGTATTTTCGCAATAAATAATAATAAATAATAATAATAATAATAAAGACCTATTCCCTGAAATCAGCCATCTAAGGCTAATACAACCTGGAAAATCTTTGAATTTGGTCCGTTCTAACTAGGAAGAAACACCCTGAATGCTTGTTAAACATATTTGGATTTAAATTTTTTATGTACTCTTGCCTTTCTAGATGTATCTCCAGTGCATAAAAATATATAATTCTGCAACTTTTAGAAACAGAGAATGAGCATTTCTTACATTTGTGACTTGAGAGATTGAAAAATGAATTTACTACATTTCATATAATATTCTCTGTTGACTTTTTTTTCCTTTTCCTTTTCTTTTTTCTTGTACTGGGGCTTGAACTTAGTGTCTGGGCACTATCTCTTAGCTTTTTTTGCTCAAGGCTGATGCTCTATTACTTGAGCCACATCTTCACTTATGGCTTTTTGGTACTTAATTGAAAACAAGAGTCTCAGGGATTTGCTGCTCAGGATGGCTTCAAACAGTGATCTTCCAATTTTATCCTCCTGAATAGTTAGGATTACAGGTGTAACCCATAATGTACCCGCTCTGTACTTTTAACAATATTCCTAGGGAAAATATTTTAAGTCTTTAGATATTTTTTGCAAGTTCTGGGGCTTGCACTCAGGGTCTAGGCACTGTCCGTGAGCTTTTGCTCAAGGCTAGCACTCTACCACTTGAGCCACAGTGCCACTTCTGGCTTTTTCTGCTTATGTGGTATTGAGGAGTCAAACCCAGGGCTTCATTCATGCTAGGCAAGCTCTCTACCACTAAGCCACATTCCCAGGACCTTAAGTCTATTAGATATTATAGGTAAGACTGAAGATTAAACAATTGAATTTATGGCAATATCAATTACATATAAAGTTTCTGTGGTATTCTTGTCACACTGGAGTTTTGGACCTATCCTAAATAGATTGCTTTGAATCTTCCATAATTGGTGCCGGTAGTAAAATTTTTTTAAGTAATGCCTTAATCACTTTTTTCTTTTTATTATTATTTTTAAGTAGTTATATAAAGGAGTTGCCATTTAACAAAGCAGTTAATGAATATGATGTATGGTAGTCAATGTCACCCCATTCAATATTCTCACCCATTCTTCCCCTTTACCACCTTTCCTTTTTTTTATCCATACTGTTTATTTTTCAGATGGGCAGAAGAACATTATGCAATTTTATAAAATCATGTCAATTATAAGGATTTTTTCTTAGATAGAAATTTTTTTCAAAACAGGAGACCAATGACCTTTGTAACAAATATGTCTTTGCAGATATTAGGTATAATTTTCATTGTTAAAAGGGTACATTATAAATTTAAAACAATGGCTACTTAATTTTTTCAGATTAATTTTTCAGAAAAGTTAGTATTTCTGTCTATTCATTTAACCTCAGGTCTTTTAATCAGAGAGCACTGAAGGGTGATTTGTTTATTTCAGAGTTCTGTCAAAATTTGGGAAAAGAATAATTTCTAATGTGGAAGAGAAATGAAGGATATTTTGCACATGTTTAGCATAGTGTAATGTGGAAACTCATACCCCCATTAAAAGGTCTTTATAATAGTATTACTTCTAAATAAATGAAAAGATTATCTTTAACTTGCAACAAATAAATATGTTTTAATGAGGCAAGCATCTGTAGATTAACATTAACAAACCAAACCAAACTAAAGCCTTACAATAGTGTTTTTTAAAACACACAGATACAATTACAATAAAAAATAATAAAATCACTATGTAAGTTTTCTTACAAATCAGTGTGAAATTTTAAAAGTATTAATGTTTGGACCAAGTTGGTCTTCAGCCTCCTCTTCAAGACCAACTCAGTCTCCAGCTTACCTATCGGTAATCAAGAAATAGAAACCCTTGTCTTTTCAATTCCTCAAGAATTTTCTAGGATACAGTAAAATAGACTCATAAGGAAGGGAGTTACCATTTCAAATCTACCAAAATTGTGACTTTGATGTAGACAATGTCTGCTCATTGAAAATTGACCTCAACAAAGCTTGGACTTGATACTAAAATACTGACAGTAAATGAGTTTTTTGAAAAGTTTAGCTTGACCACTTGAGAGAATCCTATTGAAAGAATTCATAATGGGTGCTTTGCTATGGTTAACTCTTATTTACTAATTGAAAGCCTTCAATGAATTTTGACAGCTTTGCCAACAAAATGATCTTGAAAAGAATCATTGCTTGCTGTGACCTAATCTTTAAGCCTTTTTATTAAAAGTTGTGATTCTGTATTTTCTGTGCATACTGCACACTGAAGATTATATAGCTTTATAAAGATATATTTACATTTTAGTAAATCTAAATGTTTCTTATCTCATTATTATTTTATTCCATATTTTCTATGGAAATCACAGAGTCCATTAGAAAGATTTTTTTACTTCCATAGATCATAAAATTTTAGACTTAGTAAGAGATTTAAGAGAAATGAGTTTTACTTACATTTAAAAAGCTGCTGGGTGCCAATGGTTCACACTTGGAATCCTAGCTACTCAGGAGGTTGAGATGTGAGGATTGCAGTCCAAAGCAGCAAGAAAACAGAAATGGAGGGATGGCTCAAGTAGGAGAGTGTCAGCCTTGAGCAAAAAAAGCCACAGAGAGGGGGGGGGGAGGGGGGAAGGAGGGAGAGAGAAATTCAAGTAGCAAAGCTTTTGTTTATTCTAATTACTACAGAAGAAACTTTTTGTGCTATACTAAGGATTAGTACAATCTAGACAATCTTCATTCTTTTCTTTGTTTTGCTCCTAGTAGTGTTGTTTTTTGTCACTGATGAGGCTTGAACTCTGAACTCTGTCCCTGAGCTGTTTTGCTCAAGGCTAGCAGTTGAGCTTTTTGAGCCACATAGCCACTTCCAGTTTTCTGGTGGTTAATTGGAGATAAGAGTCTCAGGGCCTTAACTTCCTGGACTGGCTGTGAACTATAATTCTCAGATCTCAGTGTACTGACTAGGTAAGATTACAGGTATGAGCCACCATTGCCTGGCTAGTTAGATTTTTTTAAATACATCTACTCATTTCCTTACTCATGTAACTGTAACTCCTCTGTGCAGCATCTTTACAATAAAATTTTAAAAACAATCAGAGTCAAAACACTTCAAACAAGGTAATGAAAACATTGTTACTCCTAAAATAATGTAGCTGAATGGTTTGAATTCTGTCTCCCTGCTTCTGGGACACTTTTCTGTGTCTGGGGATATTTTTGCCAAAATTTATCACATGGAATGGTCAGTGTTAATGACCTCTAGAAAGTAGAGGTCAAGGATGCTGGTAAACATCCTACAATGCACAAGACAGATCCCACAACAAAGATTTACCCAATTCAAAATTTCAGTAGTAGTGACCACCAAATCATTTAATATATTCATGGGCCTCATGTGCAAGTGATAGTCTCAATGTGTCTTTAACCATGAAAAGCTTATAAACCTATGTCAGGAAGATTAATTTAGTTTTTTGGGGGGTCCGGTCGTGGGGCCTGAACTCTGGGCCTGGGCGTTGTCCCTCAGCTCTTCAACTCAAGGCTAGCGCTCTACCACTTGAGCCACAGCGCCACTTCCGGCTTTTTTTTCTGCTTATGTGGTGCTGAGGAATTGAACCCAGGGCCTCAGGCATGCAAGGCAAGCGCTCTACCACTGAGCCACCTTCCCAGCCCCTTTTGCACATTCTTATAGATGATGGATGCATTTACTTTGTTTTCCAATTAATTTTCACTTTTTAAAATAGCTAAGACATAAGTTTAAAAACATTGGAAACTCTGTATTATATAGAGAGGTTGGGATTTATATTTCCCTTCAATTCTTTTAAATATCTCAAGTATACTATATGCTTTGGCAGTTCTCTTTTCCTTGATGTGTTCAGGTAGTCAGATGGATAAGTAGATTATTATGCCACATGATCTTTACCACTTCATTTTAAGAACACGTAGATTAGCAGGCATCACCATCACATGTTGTTTCTTCAGAGGAACTGGTTGCATCATGGCCTCAGGACCACATGTGTTGATGATTTTTCAGGGAGCTTAAGCCATATAGCAGTCCCTTATTTGTATAGGAAAGTAAAGATTCTTCGAAGGGAAACAGTTCTAATTCTCTGTGTTTCTCTAGGTGCCATATACCACATATGGTTGGACACACTGAAACTAGAGCTACCTTTTGAATTTGACATTACATACCATGTCACACCCATTTCTTTGTGTAGCTGGTCATGGGGCTTGGATTCTGAGCCTGGGCACTGTCTCTGAGCTCTTTTGTTCAAGGCTAGTGCTCTGCCACTTTGAGCCACAGCGCTACTTCCAGTTTTTTGAGTAGTTAATTGGAGATGAGTCTCACGGGAACTTTTCAGTCCAGCTGGCTTCGAACAATGATCCTCAGATCTAAGCCTCCTGAGTGGCTAGGATTATAGGTGTGGGACACCTGTGACCGAACACCTATTTCTTAGGGATAGGAAGCCAAAGTGGTTTGTCCAAAATTACATAGTTAGGAAGTGGATTGCTCAGTGTGGAAACTTGTTCATAAAATCATTTCATTGAAATGTTGGAAGAGCTTCTGAAGCTTCCTTTGAGCAAAATTCAATAAACATTTTCCCTTTTCTTTTTTTCTTTTTTTCTGCAGTGGCCTAGATAGTAAATTTTAGTCCTTGTGGGCCACATAGTATCAGTCAAAACTGCTCTAATTTTGTTCGTGGTGGTCATGGGGCTTGAACTCAGGGCCTCAGGTCCTGGGCGCTGTCCTAAAGCTCTTTTGCCCAAGACTAGCAACTCTACCACTTGAGTCACAGTGCCACTTCCAGTTTTCTGGTGGTTAACTGGAGATAAGAATCTCACAGACTTTCCTGCCTGGGCTGGCTTTGAACCACCATCCTCAGATCTCAGCCTCCTGAGTAGCTAGGATTACAGGCATGAGCCATTACCACTTGGCCTCAATTTTTTTCTTTTTGTAGTACTAAAGCAACTGTACCAACAGCGAATTGAATGGGTATAGATGTGTTCTAATATAACATTACAGAACTGGCAGTATATCAGATGTGACTTTAGGACTATAGTTTGCAGATGTAGCAGTTAAATATTTCCTAAAGTTCCAGGCCCTAGCTTGCTATTTCCATTTGTACCTCTTATTACTATCTCAGAGGCTCCAAAGTTCAAAATTGCATTTGATATATTATAATAAGGACATTTATGACATTGGGATCCTCAAGTCATTACCCATTAATCTCCTTTACTTTTCACCCCAGGACTCTGTTCTCCACTCAACTTTAGACCCCTTGGTAAGCTTGCATGTAGGTTTTCTAGAGAGACATATGATATCAAATGGAAAACAGTTGTCTCATGCTGGCCTGTTGATTATCTGTTCACTGCCCTTCTAACTATTTTCCAGGTGAGTATATGTTCAATCTTCTCAACAGAACCTAGAAACCATAGGTATTTACATCAGATCAAGTTCAACAAGGTCAACTGGAAAAGGAAAACTAGAATTCTCCAACTGCCATTTTATAACTAGACTTCTTTTGGTATAAAACCAATTTTAGCAAACCAAATAAACTTTGAGTGAAAAGTAGTTTGCTGCAAAGATGGAATAGTTGCATGGAATTTCAAAGTCCTAATTGCTTTTACTACCAGGTTAACTATAGTGATTTTGGCCTTGGACAAGTAATTTGTGCTATAAGCCTGGGGTTACTCATCTTTGAAACAGGTGAGTAACACCTGTGTTTTGAATATTAAGATATATACTTGTCTTCCACTGTAATATAAACTCCTTCCTTGAAATGAAAGAGGGAGGAAATTTATTAATTTCTGAACCTACACTAGCCCTGTGATTGTCCCTAAGTAGTTGCTCAGTTAATATTGATTTAATGGGATAAATAAGAGTGTACAATGTTTACTATTTGACAAAAAATTGATTTAAAGTCCAATTTTACCACTTGGAACTACACATAGAGTGTTGTTTTACAGATTTTACAGTACTGAATTTATATGAAAATTAATTTGAGGTTAGATGAAAAATCTGAACAAACTGGTCATACTTATTTAGTTTTTTAATCTAAATTTATGATTTTTACATATTACTACCTGGAGAAGTTAGTACAAAAATTATAATATGGAATTCCATGCAGTCCTCAAATGAAGCAAATATGTATATATCTACATACGATATTAAGTAAGAAAAGTAAGTTTTAACTCATTATTTTTATTAGTACACTCTTGAAGAAGAAAGTTACTACATTTGAGTGAACATATAGGTGTGTGTGTATGAAATGTACTTCAAGTTGTTAAAAGCAGATCCCCTGGGAATGGAAATGAGATATTTTTGGTTTATACACCCGTTTAGTTTGGGATATTTTTATGTAAAAAATGCTTATAAATTATTTTCATAACATTTCAGCGCACTTATTTTTGAAATTCTCATACTAAAAATTGAGATTCACTCCAAATTTTAAACAAAAGCAAACATAATCTGGAGGAAAACCATCTTTAATTAAATTGACTATTTAGAGATATTTTTGTGTTATTCATCAGTGGTTCCCTTGAAAAAAACTTTTTAAAAACTGCTTATTTCTGCAGTTGTTTTGTGGCAGGACCTATGATTTTTTTTTTTTTTGGTAAAGGTATATGTATTTATGTAAGCTTCGTTTCAAATGTAAGTTCTGTGTATCTCTTTTTAAAGTAAATGAAATAAATGGTCTCATTGAGATCATAATGAAAAGTCCTGTGATAATTGATTGTTAATAATATGTACTTTTTACTTGTTTATTTATAAACTGGAGAAGACAAACATGTTTTAGAACCGTTTACTTCACAAATAATTCCCTGTTTCTTTAGTAGACTTGGAATTTGACTGATAGTACATGCTATATATCTCATATCTTAGAATATATGCTTTAGGAACTCAGGGCCCTAAGTCTTAAACACCAATTATGTAGTATAGACTGCTGATGCTTGAAGCCTTCCTCTCAGTGAGAAACATTAAGCATGGAAGAGGCACTCAGTTATGCAGGAAAGTCTTTTGAGCCTACAGTAAGTACTTTTACATTGATTATTTTGTCCTTTTCAAACCTGCAAAAAAAATCACAAGGGTTTTTTTCCAAGCATTTATTTAGCCAGTTGCCAGTGGTTCATGTTTGTAAGCTTAACTACTCAGGAGGCTTAGATCTAAGGATTATGGTTTGAAGCCAGCCCTGGCAGAAAAGTCCATGTGCCTCTTATCTCCAATTAACCATAGAAAAGTCATAAGTGGAGCTGTGGCTGAGGTGGTAGGGCACCAGTCTTGAGTGAAAAAGCTAATAGCACCCAAGTCCTGAGTTAAAATCCATTTCTATCACACATGCGCACGCGCACACAAACACACACACACAAACACACAAATTAATGTAATTAACTTTACCATTGGTTTTAGTATTTGATCTCTTGCATGAGAGATACATTCTTACAAGATTCATCTTTAACTCAAAGAATAGTATAGAAGGGTGAATCTGAATCATTCAATCGAATCCCCTTATTTTGCAGATGTAGAAACGAAAGCCTGAGAGGGGGAAAATGCTTCCTCAGAGCCAGCAAGTTAGAAGGGGACCTGATTGGGCACCCAGTCATCCATTTTAGTGAAATTCTTATGTTGATATTCACACCAGTGCCAAAACTCCTTCCACAATTATAACAACCAGAGTAACTTGTCCTAAAAATACATCAGTAAATTAAGTTGGAGGCAGGGCCATGACCTTTCTATGAAATTTTTGCTAGAAAGTTTAAATAGCCACAAATTATATATACTTAACATGGATAATATTTTTTGTATTTACCTTATTATTTTAGAATAACAACAATCTACCTAGTTCATTGTAGTATAAAATATTTTTTCTCTCAGATTAAACTTTTTTCAAAAACACTTTTCTCTTATTCATGTGGTTAAAATGCTAGTTGCAGTAATAAACTATAATAGACTAGTGTGGTAGGAAAAATTCTAATATAACCTCCTTAGCCTTGATCTTGTTTGATTTCTTCCCCTTTAAGTAGGGGTATGATATCACTTCTATGAGTAGGTTATATTATGTCGCATAGTTGACTGTATTTAAGAAATAACTAATTATTTAAGCTTTATAAAAGCAAAATTTCTTACCTGGTAATAGAAAAGAAAGTGAGATTTTTGAAACTGGGGGTGAGATTAATGTGACACAACTAGTTTAAAGATGGATATGGGAACATGGATAGACATGTTCACTGACAAGCAAGAAAATGGGGTCCTTAGACCTATAGCACTAAAGAAGTGAACTCTGTTAACAATCTTGGAAATAGAGTCTTCTTCCAGAACTTGCATGTAAGAATCCAGCCTGGATTTGATTTCGACCTTGGTTTTGGCTTTGTGAGATTCTGAGGATAGAGCTTAGCTGAAGGGGGCTGGGAAGGTGGCTCAGTGGTAGAGCGCTTGCCTTGCAAGCCTGAGGCCCTGGGTTCGATTCCTCAGCACCATATAAGCAAAAAGAAAAAAAGCCAGAAGTGGCACTGTGGCTCAAGTGGTAGAGCGCTAGCCTTGAGCTAAAGAGCTGAGGGACAGCGCCCAGGCCCAGAGTTCAGACCCCACGACCGGACCCAAAAAAAAAAAGAACTTAGCTGAAACCTTCCAGGACTTCTGGCCTATAGAACTGTGAGATAATAAATGAGTATTATATTAGGCTGGTAATGTTGTGATCACTTTTATACAGGAGTCAAAACAATACACGTACTATACAAAGCAAGTCATTTATTCTCTTGTGCTTTGACATGAGAGGTTTGTTTTAGCCTATTTTAGAAATAATCAGTACTAGTTTGAAATTGTGGTTATAAAACATGTTCAAAGTAGAAGGTGACTTGGATTATTATATTTTGTGCTGTTAATAATGGTTGAGATTCTAGCAGGCCTATAAAATTGTTTTGTTACTTAAGTATTGAGTAAGACTATCAACTAGGTAGAATTTCTCACAGTGGGATGTTAATATGCTCAGCTCATTTACCTATCCTTGTGCTGTTTGGAGCCTGGGAAACTGTCGGTTTGTCTTTTATGCATTCTGAAAGCTCACTCTGTACTTGTCACTGTAGTAAGCTTTGTGACACAAAGAAGAATGGAATTAGACATGGTCTGTACCCTCAAGTATCTCTTAATGGAATAGGATATTGGCATTGTAGTTCACACTAACTGTACTATAAAATAGAATGTGCTTGGTGCCTCGAGTTAGAGGTTGTCTGTGAACTGAGCCTTTAAGAATAGTTAAGATTTGATTAATAAGAGATGGAGAATGAAAGCATTCAAGTCAGAGGGAAGAGCTAAAGGTAAGTTAACTTTGAAAGTCATGTGATGACATGATTAGTTCATTACAATGGGAATTTTAGGGTACCTGAAAATAAATGTAATAGGAAATAATTTTGAAAAGTCTAGATCTGGGCTAACCATAAAAAGCCATGCTTGCTAGTCTTAAGAGTTCTAACAATGTCATGCCTTTTTGAACAGAGGGGAATTGGTTAGACCTGTGAGTTAGAGAATGAATACTGGTAGCAATGTAGATAAGGGTTGGTAGTGAAGTACAGAAAGTGGTAAGGTAGAAATTGGAGACAAAGAAACCAGTTAAGATAGACAGAAAGTGAGACATGATAAAGGCATAATTATAAGAGCGGAGGTTGGGGAAAAGGAAATGTTTCAGGAAAGTCACAGAGATAAATCAAAGTGTGGCATAAGGGTTTTTGTAAGATGCTGAGACAGATGTGAGTTAAAAACTAGGAAATGTAAGAGTTGGGACAACTTGGCTCTAGAAATCAGGCTGAAGAATTATGGAATAATGCTAAGAGGTAGACAACAATAGTCAGGAAAGAGGTCTTTGTATGTAATATCACAGCTTACACTCCCACCTAACCCTGCAACTGTTGATAGACTAGGAATTGGGGTGGGGAGAGAGAAAGAGAGACAGACAGACAGACAGACAGACAGACAGACAGACAGACAGACAGACAGACAGACAGACAGACAGACAGACTGAGACAGAGACAGAGAGACTGGAAATGAGTATGGGACTCGGATTAGACAAAGGTGTTGCAGTGGGTCCTACAAGATGCTAACACTCACCTGCTTTCAGGGAACACTTCAAATGCATGGATAAATTCCCTTGAGTATTGTCTGAGAAAATCGCTGACTTTTTTGTGTATGCTGGTACTAGGGCTTGAACTCAGGTTCTGAGTATTATCCCTTAACTGTTTTTCTCAAGGCTGGTGTTCTGCCACTTGAACCATACCTACACTTCCAGCTCTTTGTTGTTAACTGGACTGGAGCCTCATGGAATTTTCTACCCAGGCTGGCTTTGAACCACGATCTTTAGATCTCAGCCTTCTGAGTAGCTAAGATTTCAGGCATGAGCAACCAGCACCTGGCCAAATCATTGTTGTCCTTTGAGAGATTTCATTTCCCTACGTCCCAAGTTTACATTAAGAATCTACATTTGTGTTCCTAATTTTATTCTAAAGATTTACCAATTTTCTTCTGATCACTCCTTTTGACTCAAAGCACTTATAAACAGATCTGTTGGGAAGTGTGTACCATTTACAGGATGGCAGGATTTGAAACATGTACCCCCAATAATATTTTGAATGTACAGAGTCTTGTGGCCTGGAACTTGTTACAGATGCGTATTTATGGACCTCATTTCTGGCTGTCCATTATTATGAATAGTTGCCAACATTTATAATAAACACTGATCTCTCTTCAATAAACATGAAAGTTTCATGCCGTCTTTTAATGTTTGAAATCCCCAAATAAATTATTTCTTGTGCCAGAATATCAGAATTAAATGTCTCTGAATGATACCTTGTTCAAAGATTATGGCTTAAATCCTTCTGTACCAACTCTATTACAGTACATGAGCACACCTGAAAAATATAGGTAAGACTCTATTATTATTGAAAAATCTTTCTTTGCATTCCCAACAACTTATGTGGAAATGAAATAAGTTCATATCTTGTAAACATCTAATAATACTAGTATATTTAATCATTGGATGATGAAATTGAGGGATTCCAACAAGGCGTTTACATTTCAATTTCATTGGTAAGGCTTTTTTTTTTTTTTTTTTTTTTGGTCAGTCATGGGGCTTGAACTCTGGGCCTGAGCACCATCCCTGAGCTCTTCAGCTCAAGGTGAGCATTCTACCACTTGAGCCACAGCACCACTTCCTCTTTTTTTTAAGACTTTTTATGATTGTAGTACTTTCTTTTCTCTCTTATTGTTGTTGCTGCTGCTGCTATTGTTGTTGTTGTTTTGTGTGTGTGTGTGTGTGTGTGTGTGTGTGTGTGTGTGTGTGTGTGTGTGTGCCTATCTTGCGGCTTGAACTCAGGGCCTGGGCACTTTCTCTGAGCTTTTTTGCTCAAGGATAGCACTCTACCACTTGACCCATAGCACTAGTTATGGCTTTTTTGCTGGTTATTTGGAGATCAAAGTCTATTTGACTTTCCTTCCCAGGCTGACTTTGAACCACAATCCTCAGAACTCAGCCTCCTGAGTACCTAGGATTGCAGGCATAATCCACCAGCACCTGACAAGTAAAGTAATTTTGAATGTGGATCACCTTTGCCTTAAGAGGAAGGACCTTGACATGCTCATAATAACTGTTTCTCCCAGTTTCTTTCATAGATTTGATGGTCATGGCATCTCTGAAATAATCTCAGTGACCCATGTAATAAGAGAACTGTATGGCCTGGAGCTGGTTAAGTGATGTCCAGAAATAATTAGCAAGTCATTGCCTTTCCTGGGAATGAATTTGGTAGTAATCTATATGCATTATAAAGCACCAAGATCTCTCTCTCAGTCATTCCCCGAAGATTCTCCCAATGGCCTGCATTACAGAGAGCACAGTTAGAATTGCCTTCTAGTTTTGAGAGGAGATTTGCACATGGTTATGGAATGATTCACTCTATTTGCTTAAATGATTCTACTTTCATTGTGGACAGATTTTCTAGAGTACCAGCTTGGCATGCACTTATGTATTCATTCAACCCAGAACACTTTATATGAGAAAGCATTTGCTGAGTGGTTGCCATTTGTCTGAGAAAAGCAGTTTTCTATTTCTTATCTTCATGGCTACCAAACAACAGAAGGTGTAACTCAGAGAAGCTATCCTTCCACCTTTCTGTCTTATAATGCTGATGGGTTAGCCTTGACCTTTTATCAAATGTGAGGTTTACTGTTTTTTTTAAAAATTTGACCCAAAGTAGATATATAATATTGTTTGTTTGGTAACATCATAGACAGATTATTATTACTGCTTCATTGAAGTGAATTAATACAATAAGCATGTGTTATAATGTGTGTTGAACATTCTGAGCACAGTGCTAGGTATTCAGTTCACACAGTTCATAAATCTCATTTAGGAGCGTATAGTCTCACAGGAGAGACAAGCAAATATTATCATTTGTATGAGTATGGTTTTCTGAATATATGATTAATTGTGAGGGAAAGAGTGAGAAGGGAAGGTTCTCAGAAGAAGCCAAGTTAAAAAAGTAAAGATACCAGAGACATTAAATTTCAGGAAATGGTGTCTAGTGTTGCTTCCACAAAAAGTTAGTAATATTCTGTTAGGTTTTCTATTCTACTAAATAAATCAAATTATATATGTATATATATGTATATATATATGGGGGTACAATGTGATGTCTTCATATATACATACATCCTGAAATGACTGCATCAAGCTAATTAATATATCTGTTGCCTCATACATTTAATTTAATTTAATTTGTTTGCAGTGAGAGTAATTCAAATTCCCTCTTGGCAATTTTAAAATATACATTATTACTGACTAGAATTCTCAGGCTTTAAAGTTGACCTCAAAACTTTTTCTTCTATTCAAACTGCTATTGGGGCTTAAATTCAAGGCCTGGACACTGCCAGATAGCTTTTTTGCCCAAGGTTAACACTCTACTACTTAAGCCACAACTCTAGTTACAGCTTTTTGCTGGTTAATTCAAGATAAGAATCTCACAGATTAGGCTGGCTTCAAACCATGATCCTCAAATCTCAGTTTCTGCACTTGACCTCTTAAAAGATTTAAACTTTGTCTCATCATTTTCAAAGGATTTTTCTTAAAGATTTAACTGTTTATTGCACAAAATGTACACTTGCACTGAAATGACTTTCCATTTGGAATATTAGTTTTCTTCATTGAATATTAGTAATCACTGGTTTGTCTTTGTTTTGACATCTTTATTGGCAAGGGGGAATGTTTATAAAGGTTAAGTCAGTTGGCTTCTTACTGAGTTATTTAAAATGCAATTTCTTTTAAAGTTTTCAAACAGTGTACCTTGGTAAGATTTGCAGTTTGCAGTTTGTAACTATTACTAGCAGCATGATGAAACAAATGTGAGAGAGACCATTCAGGAGGCTGTTGCTTGAACTGAACTGAACTGTGAGTTGGATAGTTTAGGGATTGCAAATGCATGGAATTTTAGTGAGTCTAAAACTTCCATTTTCTCTGTGTATCAACAACATACTTAAATATAGAGACATGGTGTTTTTGGAAGAACTTTGAGCATGGAGTTAGAGGAGGAATGATTTTTGAGCCCTGGTAATATTGAAGAACTAGTTGTGAATTGATCAAAATCTTTTTGCCCTTCAATTTCCTTGCCTTTATTTTCCTCAGTTATAAATTGGGAAATTGAAACTTTCTGGTTACTTCCTTGAGTTCGGAGGAACAAGTGAGCTAATACCCTTGAAAGACAATGTGCTTTTACAAAGATTGGTTTGTGAGGCAGCTGTTGTTAATGGACTGAGTATTGTGCTTACCTCAGAGGGTTTTTGTGAGTATCAAATGGGATAATGGGTTGAAAGCATTTTGCTAACTTTAAACTATGATTCAAATGTTAGGAATTAGTAAAAATAATAAAAGAGAACAATCCAATCCTCCATCCAGATGTTCTATCTTCACTATGACTCATAGGCTCATTCAGAGCTGTGCAGATGGAACCCTCTATTCCATTTCTGCAGTGTAGAGTTGCACATGGAACTGAATCAAACAGAACCAAAAGATGTGCTGTGCATTGGCTTCTCCCATGTCAAATTTTGGCTGTGGGACTGATAAGACACCCATTTTGTGTGAAGCTGCTGCCAACTTATACTCACATCAAATTTTGTTACCCATTGCCCATTGTACATGCTGAATTTGGGCCCAAGTCCCCAATCTAACAGAAATCCCAAGTTTCCTCAAATTGGCCAAACACACCAGTCTTCAAGTTCAACGCCCAGCAATGCCACAGGTTTTTTACAGGCCAACAATCAGTATGAAACCAGATGTGATCTGTAAAACTAGTTTCATGCTGCTTGTGGTCAGTGGAAATACCCTAGCAGGCAAACTCCACCACACTTCGCTATTTCATTGGAGTTAATGACTACATAAAAACTTTGCCCTTGGTATCTATGAGATGGAAGATAAAGGTGAGAAATCAGTGCTGTTCCCACTCCTACCCCCCAAATTCCAAGATAAAGAGACCTTGAGTAGCCTTCTATCCTTTGTTTAGTAACACAAGTATATTCCTAGCACATAGTCATCCTTTGTCCATTCTCCTTTATTTTTATTTTAGTGAAGCCAGTGTAAGATGCTCTGGCTTTGGCTTCCATGAACCATGTCATGTTTTTAAACTGTTACTTTTAAGTACAAGAAGGCTGGGGAGAGTCTAGTTCCATATCTCTCTGCTCTTGGCAAAATAAGAGATTAGAATTGTCTAAAGAAATGCCATATTTGTTGGCATGCTAAAACAAGAATAGTGAATTAAACTCACTTGAGAATTGTGTCCTAAGAGTTGAAATTCAAACCTACACTGTAACTCTTTAAAATATTAAAAATTGACTAGAGGTAAGGGGCAAGATTCCAAATTAAAAGGATTCTCAATCTTTACTCTGTAATTTAGAAGAACTGGGGTAATAGAGACTACCTTCTGAAGAAAAAGGAAGAGCATATCAAATTATGAAAAAGGTGTCAGGACAGGTAAAAAGCATGGAAAATCAGAAAAGCAGCAGACAAAAGTAGAAAACAGTATTTAGATGGAACCTCAGCTCCCAAGAGTTAAGGCGAAGCTGAAACTAGGACCACAACTAAAGCTAGGTGGCTCAGGCAACAAATATGCATTTCTAGCTGCAGGATAAGTCTGCACTTCCTGTAAGCCTTATACCCAGTGTAGGGATTTGATGTGACAGTGAGTTTGGCATTGTAGGCTGGCTATGTAGAAGAAAGGCATGTCACCCTTCACACTGTGGAGAGCTATCCCAAGACGCTCTCTTTAGAATGGACCTACTGCTTGTGGCTAAGATACTCTGGAGACTTCCAAACAAAGGATAGTTGTGGTTCAAAGATTCTGATGACAATGTACCACAGTGTCTGGGTGAGAGACAGCCACTGAATAGGTAGTCATAGAAAAGGTGAGGATCTGACAAGGACCAACTGAGAAATTTAAGTAGTGGAGAGCCTGAGTAGTGCAGTACCATTGCAAGGAGCAATCTCCATCACTGTGGAGACTGAGCCCATCACAGGTGGAGTGGTCATCCTCTAGGAGCTGTCACCAGCTATGTGTGTATGCTGCCTTATGAGACTGAGATCTTGAATACAGGTCTTTCTGAGCATGCCATTTCTTCAGATTTCTCCTTTCCTTATGGTGGCTTACTGCAGAGTGAGGCCCTATACCTATACCATTGAAATCAGCGTCCAAAAACTGAGTCCTGGCTAAACATATCTGCTGCCAGGCAGGACTGAGAACAGATTACGACCTTTTCCCAGCCTTATCCATCCCATAGAGTAGTGAACTGATGGTCAGCATCAAAAAAATATTGAGCCTGGCAAGCAAGTACCTGAATCTCTCAATTCTCCCTTGCCAGAGTAGAATTCAGCACTCTGTTATGCCCATTCTCGAATACATTGAGGAGACAACCCATTCCCCCTGCTTGCATTCTTTCTATCCCTGGTGTTACAAACTATGAGAACTATGGAACAAGTAGGAACCAGAGGTTAAAGATCTCTAGAATGCAAACTATAAAACATCAAATAACAAATTGGAATGCAAAACACAAGATGGAAAGACTTCCCATGTTCATGCATCAGTGGAATTTATATTATAAAGTGAAATGAACCCCAAGATATGGACACAAGTGGTTTTTTTCTTTCTTGCTATTGTTCCTAATGTATTTATAATGTACCATGTGAGTAAAACCCCTGTTTTCACTGTATTTGATGTTGGTGCCCTGCATCTTGTATATACACTTCTCTAGCTTTGGGAGGGGAAGGGAAAAGACAAAATGCTTAAATAGGGATACAGGTTGACCCATTGTAGCAATGAGATATACAAGACACTATGTTGAAAAATAAACTTTATGGGGCTGGAAAGGTGGCTCAGTGGTAGAGCGCTTGCCTTGCATGCCTGAGGCCCTGGGTTCAATTCCTCAGTACCACATAAGCAAAAAGAAAAAAGCCAGAAGTGGCGCTGTGGCTCAAGTGGTAGAGTGCTAGCCTTGAACTGAAGTGCTGAGGGACAACACCCAAGCCCAGAGTTCAGGCCCCACTACCGGACCCCCCCCAAAAAAAAAGAAAAGAAAAGAAAAATGAACTTTACAATTTAGGTGGGGGGAGGAGTGGAGTTGTGGAGTTGAGAGGGAAGGGCTGGTAGGGGGAAAACAAAGGAGGAGGTAACAATGCTTGATAGGAAATGTACTCATTACCTTGCTCGTGTAACTGTAACCCCTCTGTGCAGTATTTTTACAATAAAAAAAAAACATTTAAAAAATCACATGGGTATAAAAGGCAGATTGTTAGCTTGGCGCCGGTGGCTCACACCTGTAATCCTAGCTACTCAGGAGGCTGAGATCTGAGGATGGAGGTTCAAAGCCAGGCCGGACAGGAACTCCGTGAGACTCTTTGCTCCAATAAACAATGAGAAAACCAGAAGTGGCGCTATGGCTCAAGCGGTAGAGCGCTCGCCTTGAGCTGAAAAGCTGAGGGACAGCGCCCAGGCCCAGAGTTCAAGCCTTACAACCGACCAAAAAAAAAAAGAAAATAGCATTACAAAACCCACTAAAAACTGTTTAAAGTGAGGGGGGAGTAGAGAAGAGCATTAAGAAAGAGTAATAGGGGAGATGAATTTGATCAAAATACATTATTCATAGGTAGTAACATCATAATGAAGTTCTTTTGTATAATTTATAATACAAAATAGATTCAAAATTGAAAAATAGTGTACAAAGACAAGTATGTCACTAGCTATCTAACCATCCTATCAGAACTCATTTTTCTATACACCTATTTAACCATTTTTTTCAAAGAACATTTAATTTTGTGGCAGTGACCCAAGAGACCACACTTAATGTTCATACATAGGGGCCTGCTCAATAGTGTTCAGAATCCAAAGAGGAACTCAGTACAACTGCAGCATTAGAGCATTTCATTTCAAACTAATGAACTGCTATGCCCAAGATTCTTTTCAATAGGAGGAAAGGCTGCAAAAGGGACCTTTGAGTAAGGTGATTAGAGTTGCTTTTAATGTATGATTTTTTTGGCAGTATCAGGGTTTGCACTCAAAGCCTTGCTCACTGGGCTTGCTTGTTCAGCTGGCACTTTACCACATGAGCCACGCCCCCTGCCCCATGATTTTTTTATTTATTTGTTTTTAACTAATAAAAGTAATACAAGTTTAAACGGAGTAAAAGGGTATTAAATTATGAGCGGTCTACTCCTGAACTCCCCTGTTCTGTCCTTGATAAATTTCACTTTATAGAGTTGACCACAGTGACCATATTTTTGGGGGCCATGCAGACATTTTTCTGGGGGGTTAAAAATATGCTTATAGTCATATGCTGATAGCTTATTCCTGTAATCCTAGCTACTCAGGAGACTATGATCTGAGGGTGATGGTTTGAAGACAGCCTAGGGAAGACAAATTCGAGCCTCTTATCTCTAAATAACCAGCAAAAAGCTGAAAGTGGAAGCATTGCTCAAGTGGTAGAGTACCAGCCTTGAGTGAAAAAGCCAAAGCAGAGAGTAAGTCCCTGAGTTCAAGCTCCAATACCTCCAAAGATGCTTATGTAGTTAAATATATGCATTTTCACAAATGCTATTTTATTATAATTACTCTTCTCCACTTTGATTTCTTCACTTATATCAGTGTAACTGTATATGTCAGTTTCTATAGATCAGTAGATATCAGTATATAGGTATTTTTCTATATAGTATATAGAAATCTATGATACTTTTCTTAAAGATGCATTAATAAACTATTTTCTTTTGTCATTTCCTCTGCTGGTGACTATTTAGTCACTTTTTCCAAATTCTTTTTTTTTTTCTTTCTTTTTTTTTTTTTTTTTTTGGTCCGGTCGTGGGGCCTGAACTCTGGGCCTGGGCGCTGTCCCTCAGCTCTTCAGCTCAAGGCTAGCGCTCTACCACTTGAGCCACAGTGCCCCTTCTGGCTTTTTCTTTTTGCTTATGTGGTGCTGAGGAATCGAACCCAGGGCCTCAGTCATGCAAGGCAAGCGCTCTACCACTGAGCCACCTTCCCAGCCCTCCAAATTCTTAGATATTAAAAATAGTTCTGTCCAAAAATTATGATGGAGACCCTGATCTCAAGCTACATTACCAGGGGAAAGAAAGGAAGAAAAGAAATGCGTGCATGTGCACGCACGCACACACACACACACACACACACACACACACACACACACACACACACAGAACAAAAATAAACCATTTGCCAGTGGCTAACCTGTGTAAAACTAACTACTCAAAAGGCTAAGATCTGGAGGAGCAGAGTTTGAAAACAGCTAGAGAATAAAAGACTGTAAGGCTCTATCTCCAATTAATCAGCAAAAATCCACTCTGGATGTGGGGCTCAACAGGTAGAGCATTAGCTGTGAGCAAGTAATTTGAGCAAGGGCAGAATGCCCTGAATTGAAACCTTGGTACTGACAAAAAAAAGTGCTGTGATCAGCATTCTCAAGAGGCAGTATATATGATACTTAGAGAAATAGCTCTGGAGCCAGCCTAGTTTGGCTCATCTAAAGGTGCCACTGCTGCCTTACTTCATGACCTTTGGGAAATAACTTTATTTCTCTTTTCCTAAGTGTCCTTGTATTGAAAGTAAAGATAATGACAGTCTCTACCCTGTAGTATGGTATGAGTCTTTAATGAGTTAATGACATACATTAAGATCTGAGATATTTATACATTAAGAAGCATTGTTAAGTACTGTGTAATTATCAGTTAATACATCTGAATACTTTTATTAGCATGCTCTTCAACATCAAATAAATACGAGATATTAAATAGTTGAATAAAAGTATGTTTTTAGTTTGCTTTTGAGTCTTGCTAACTTTGCCTGGGCTGGTCCCAAGTTCTTTAGCCTCCTTCCTCTGTCTCTGGGGTAGCTGGAATTACAGGCATACACCACTATTTTGGGCTAAAAGAGTGAATACATTCTAAATCCTGGTTAATATTACTTCTTTTTCTGCCAAAACAACAAACACTGAATGTTATTGAACTCTTTAATCTTTGAAAATCTGATAGGTAAAGCAACAGTTCATCATTATTTTATGTTGCTTTTATTCAATTATGAGCAAAAATAAGCATTTTTCACATTTATTGGGCATTTATATTTGTTTCAATGTAACTGCCTGTTCTTGGCCTTTGTCAATTGTTGTTGTTTTTGTTATTTGGCTCTTCATCTGGCTCTTATTGACTTATGAGGCTCTTTGTATATAAAGGAATTTGGCTCCTTGTCATATGCTTTACAAACACTTTCCCCTATTTATTTTTCAACTCTGTTCTTGTGTTTCCCTGCCCAGTGTTCTTAAATTATATACTTAAGTTCATCTTTTTCTTTGGGAGGTCATATTTCAAAGGCTCTATTTCTAGGTTAATTTGATTTAAATTATACTGAAAGTAATTTTGAAAGTATTTTGTCAAAATACTTATTGAACCTTTCCTCATATATTTTCAATTTTTCTTTACACAAGAAAATAAATTTCATCTCAAGGAAGAGAATGAACTCTAATGGTTCCACAGTTAGCTGATGATACATTGACTACACTCTCCACACTCAATTCATATTCCAGTGATCATTTAGTTTAACAACAAAAAAGAGCTTCCTTAAAAATACATACTTAAGTGACTCAATGACAGGATTTATTCTGAAGAAAGTACATGACAATTTGAAAATGAGTGTTTAATTTTACATTTCAGTTTATTTTTAATTTAGAGAAACAGCATATATACTGTCTCAACATAAATCACAAACATGCTTGAGATGCAAATAGTCTAACCAAAGCAGCAATCCATTCTTCATTTTCTTTACTCTTTTAATTATAAATCCGACATGTGTATGTATCATTACAAATTATATAGATTTCTGATCTGATAGATGTGAGAACTGGAAAGCTTTGGACTGGCTGCCTAGTATATTCTAACCTTTTCCCTACGTGCCAAAGTCTGGGATCAAATCTAATTCTTTTGGAAATATTTAAGAATAACACATTAAGAATTATAGTGGGCCCTTTACCCAGTAAAACATCACTGAACTACTAGATACTGGTGGCTCACGCCTATAATCCTAGTTACTCAGGAAGCTGAGATCCGAGGATCTCAGTTCAAAGCCATACATTCTGGGCAAGAAAGTCCCTGAGACTTTGTTTATTTAGTTTGTTTGTTTTTTGTTTGTTTGTTTATGATCTCCAAGTAGCCAGCAAAAAGTAGGAAGTGGAGCTGTGGCTCAAACAGTAGAGAACTAACTTTGAACAACAAAGTTTAGGGACAGCACTCAAGCCCCAAGTTCAAGTTCCAGGACCAAAACACACACACACAAAAAGGCTATATCATAGCATCTTGATACTGGTAACAACACAAACAAACAACCAGTAGGTCATAAGAGTCATAGGGGGGCTGGGAAGGTGGCTCAGTGGTAGAGTGCTCGCCTTGCATGCTTCAGGCCCTGGGTTCGATTCCTCAGCACCACATAAGCAGAAAAAAAAGCCAGAAGTGGCGCTGTGGCTCAAGTGGTAGAATGCTAGCCTTGAGCTGAAGAGCTGAGGGACAGTATCCAGGCCCAGAGTTCAGGCCCCACGACCGGACCCCCCCCCCAAAAAAAAGAGTTATAGGGAACAAGATGGCTAAAGATAAGACTCTACATTCATTGTTGTATGTGTAGAAAGCTGCACACATATGTTAAATGGTATCTACTCAGAAGCAATATGAGCAGAATATAGGTCTATTTCTAAAGCATTGTTCAAGATAGTCATGGATCCATTAGCAATATATAGAGGGTACAAGGCTGAAAAGACTCATTCTCTAGCCAAATATTTCCTAAATGATATGAAACTTGAACCTAAGGGCATCTCCTACAATGCCAGGCCTAATAATTAACTCACCTCTTTCTCTCTAGTGTAATAGAAGAAAGTGCCTTCTGAAAAGTATCTAGAGGAAGAACTTGTGAACCATTTTTCCCTTGCTAAATTGGGACAAAATCCAAAATTCTCCAAACTATGAAGGTAGTATCTAATGGCAAAAGGCAAAAATCTAAATGACTTAAAGAACTTAAAAGTAACTTTTGATGTAAAATTTGTTCATGTAAATTCAGACTTGATGAATAGTAAATTAGTCTAAAAGATTAAAAACAAGGAATCATGTGAACAGAAACATCAGCAATCTCATCATGTCAAAGAGACTTCATAAAAGTGGTTCAGCTAACCAAATGACAAAGCAAAAAATAAAAAAAATGAAAAAAAAGACAAGCACAAATCCCAGAGAGGAATTAATCAGTGTCTATAGTTATTTAGATAAAATAATATATGCAGTTTCAACCAAAATTTATTAAACATACAAAGAAAGAGTATGCTCTAGACATCATATTTTTAAATTTTATTGTAAAAGTGATGTACAGAGGGGTTATAGTTACATGAATCAGATGAGTACATTTCCTTTTGAACAGTGTTGTCCCCCTCCCTCATTCTATCACTAGACACATTTTTTTAAATGATCATGAGGAAACCTAGATATTGGGCTTACTAGAGAAATACTTTAAGTCAATGATTTAAAATATGTTCAAAGAATTGAAAAAATATGAAAGTATATTTCTTGCCAAATAGAGAATACCAGTAAAGAAAAATTATAAACTAAAAGAAAATGGAACATGTACAGTAACTGAAATGAAAATTTTACAAGAGGGGCTCAAAAGTAAATTTAAGTTGTTAGAAACAAATTTGATCAAAGATCATAATGAAACAAATTTGATCAAAGATCAATAAAGATTATGAAGTGTACAGAAAAGAAAGAAAAATAAAGAGCCTCAAAGAAATGTGGGACACTTAGGCAATGTCACTAGTCTGTAATGGGAGAATGAGAAGACAAGTCAAGAGGACTACTTGAAGAACTAGTAGCCAAAATCCTCAGAAATTTAATGAAAACATTTAATAGCAAATGAAGAATGTAAAAACAGAAATTATATGCAGGAAAAAGAGATCAGCACTCAAATTTTGTTACAGATATTGAAAGCCAATAGAGAGAATTTTTAATTCAGCAAAATAAAAATGATAAGGGCTTAGAAAATAAGAATAAAACTACCACCCAAGCCAGGTGCTGGTGGCTCACAATTGTAAACCTAGATACTCAGGAGGCTCAGGATCGTGGTTCAAAGCCAGCCTGGGTAGGAAAGTCTGTGATAATCTTATCTCCAATTAGCCTCCAGAAAACCAGAAGTGGTGCTGTGGCTCAAAATGGTAGAGTACTAGCCTTGAGGAAGAATGTTCAGACAACAGAGCCCAAGCCTTTTCAAGCCCCACCACCATAAAAAAAAATAAATAAAACAAATCACCCAATAAAGCTTGGACAATTACAAACATACATATACCTAAGGAGCCCTAAAGTACATGAAGAGGGAAACAGTTTAGTAGTAACAGAGTTGGAATTAGATAGTGGTAATATGATAAACAACTTTGTAAAGACACTAAGAATTCTCCTTTTTAGCCAATGGAAGGATTATTTAGTTGCCACCTTTTGAATGACTGGTAAAGACAATGAGCAAATACAGGATCAACTCCATTGTTAGGACTCATTGTAGAAAATCTGCTACACACATTAGCATGTGGGAGGTTAGGTACAGTTCATCTTGATTCTGCTTTGCTTTATGCCTTTATGAGTATGCTTTTTCCTTCCAAGATCTAAAGAATACCTTTGATGAATTTTTCAACATCAGCAATTACTCTAGCTTATCAACTAGTAAAAATAATCAAATTTCAGGGTATTTGATTTAAGTACTTTTGCTTCAAATATTTGTAGGCAAATGAAAGTTGTAAATCAATCAGAATTTCTGACCATCTACCACTAGTTGTTAGTAGTAGGGCTTTATTTTGGCCTTGTATAATGCACTGTAGGGCTAGTCAGAACATCTGTCTTTGAATTCTTGGACCTATCTTCTGTTTCTTGTAAGTTGTACATTCTTGGGGAGGGTACCATGCAATACATGGGGAGTATACATATGATAATTGTTAGGAAGTATACATATGATAATTGTTATATGACCTTTAATTGCACATACATGTTAATGATAGGAATGGTGGTGGTGACAAGCTATTGAGTTATGCAATGCCTACATATTACATGCCAGACACTGTGTTGAACACTAGACATAGATAGGTCATTTAATCTACATAGAAAACTGATGGATAGATACTGGGAATGCCGTATTTCCCAAATGAGAAGATGCCATTGCTCAGCAAATGTGCTTGTCAGTACTGCATTGGTGGTATGGATTAAGAGTAAATACTGACTTACTTTCTTTCCAAAAGAATTATTTTCTCTCTCTCTCTTAGTTGCTGGTGTCCAGACTTCTCTGCTTTAAATATGTGTATAGCACCCTCATCTCATTAACTGTAATTAGGACACTAATGGCAGTGAAGCAGATGGGCCCAGGCAGCTCACCATTACTTATCCCTGAGGAATGTTTCCAGATAATTCTAGTCCTCATGTGGCAATATTTGGCTCTTTTGACTTCTGAATTGTACAGAAGGCAAGAATCATCACATTTCAGATCTGTTATTTCTTCATTACCTAAGATGTGAAAGGTACAATGTATAACTTTCCAGGGGTGGAGAAGAAAAGTATACCATAATTCTCTGCTAAGCATACCTTGAAAAAGAAGTTCATTTTTACTTTGCCTGTTTTGCTTTGCTTTTTAAAGAAATCATTGACAATACTGGGGTTTGAATGAAGTACTTCAAATTTGCTACTTGAAACATCCCCCCAGCCTGGTTTTAATGTATTTTTGCCTTAGTGAATTTTCACTTTAATGAATTCTTTTAAGATCTCATATTTTTGTCCAGGATCTGTAGTCTTCCTATCTGTCTTCTATGTATCTGGGACTACAGACATGAGTTTCAATGCTCAGCTTTTTGTTGTTGTTGAACAGAAATTTTGCTAACTTTTTGTTCAGGCTGCCCTCAAACTGTAACCTTCCCATTTTCTGTCTCCTGAGTAGCTATTCCCTCTCTTGCCTGTTTTGTTTCTTATATGGTAATGTTCTGTTCTCCTCCCTGTTGGCTGCCCATTATCACCTAACTCTTTGGTATGCCCATTTGTTTCCAGAAAACAGCTAAAGCTTTGCCAGAAACACACCAACCCAGACTTCTGCAGGTTGTGTTACTTTATTCCCTCAGTTCATTCATTCATTCATAAACTGAAAATAAACCTTAACAAAATACTAATTAGGAGCCATTTTATGTGTTTGCCAGTGGGGTAGAACAGTGAAGAAAATGAGTCCTAGCTACTATCAAGGAACTGTGGAGGCAAATAGATCAGCTGACACTCTAGTCCTAGTTTGAAGGCTAAACTTCTGGTGGTCTAAACTCATGATCACAAAACATTTCATTTACATCTCATCTTCCTCCAGAGATAGGGCCTTATTGAATCAAGTATTCCAGAGTCAACCTTGTGTAGACTAAATACTGGAATCTAAATACTGGAACAAGTCAGTAGAATAGAATGAGCATGGAATATCTGGCCAGAACTTATGTAGACTCAGATCTGTTGCTCACTGGCAGGCTAAGTCACTTCACTCCTCTGTCTTCTTTTGTTTGTCTGGAAATGAGACTAATAAAAATCTCTATGTGATAAGCATGTTGGGAGAATTAAATAAGATACTACTGCTGTTATTCAGAATCCCTTTATACTGCTATACTTAATAGTATGTGAAATTATTGGTTTTCTATTTCTATGTTGTTTATGTATCATCCCCCACAAATGGAAACTTTCTTAAGACAGAAACTTTATCTTACTTGTTGACTGGTGACTTGTCTGTCATCAGTGTAATGGTGCCTGGCTTCTGGCAATGTGGCAGCTATCTAATACAGTGTGTGTGTGTGTGTGTGTGTGTGTGTGTGTGTGTGTGTGTGTGTGTGTGTGTGTGTGTGTGTGTGTGTGTGTGCGCATGCACACATGTGTTTGCCAATACTGGAGCCTGAACTCAGAGCAAAGGCACTGTCCTTTAGCTTTTACACTGAATGCTAACACTCTACCACTTGAGCTACAGCTGCACTTTTACCTTTTTCAAGGTTAATTGGAGGTAAGAGTCTTACAGACCTTCCTGCCTTGGGCTGGCTTTGAACCGTGACCCTTATACTTCAGCCTCCTGATTAGCTAGGATTACAGGTGTGAGCCACTGTCTCTTGGCTCTGAACAAATCTTTACTGATATAATGGATGATGATGAATGTGCAGACATTTTTGAACTTACAAAATGTTGTACGCATTGTTTCCATGGCTGGTAAAATTTCCAGGTTAAAGATTCTTTAATCAAACAATAACAAAAGATAGTTCAATATAGTAGGAAAAGTTCAAATTACAATCTTATTTCTTTTAACCCAGTCTACATTAAAGAGGTTATTTATCCTCCTCAAGCTTTTTCTGACTCATTTTGCCTCACAGATATCATGAGATAAAAATATGTGAATAAGCTATGTGTTTGTAGTGCCCTACAAATACAAATTTTAGGAGATGAAAAAGCTGGCACTCAAGAAACAAGGTTATCTCTTTGTTGCTTTGTATGTCCCTCCCCCACAGTATAACCCCTGCTTTCACTATATTTGATGTCAGTATAACTTGTGGAGGAGATGGGGAAAAACCAGTTGTTTAAGGATACAGGTGGACCTGTTGCAACAATGAGAAGTACAAGCTGTCATGTCCAAAACGAGCTTTACAACGTCGGTGCGGGGGTGGGGGGGGGAAAAGGGGGGGAAGGAGAAGGATTGGGATTGGGGGGTAGGGGGGAGGCTGGGAAGGGATGTGAAGGGTAAACAAAGGAGGAGGCTGCAATGCTTGGTAAGAAATGTACGCATTATCCTGCCCATGTAATTGTAACTCCTCTGTACAGTATGTTCACAAATAAAATAAAATTAAATTAAAAAAAAAACAAGGTTACTGAAACCAAGCATTGGTGGCTTATACTTGTAATCCTAGCCACCTGGGAGGTTGAGATGGGGAGAATCATGGTTTGAGGCCATCCCAGGTAGAAAAATTTGTAAGACTCTTCTAAACCCATAGCTGGGTACAGTGGTGCATACCTGTTATCCTAAGCTAAAGGAAATGCGGTGATTGGGAGGATCATTTTTCCAGTTCAGCTAGGCAGAAAAGTCTTAAGAGACTGTCTCCATGGAGAGAAGTTGGACATGGTAACTCCTATAATCCCATCAATGATGTAGCTCAAGCATGCTCAGATGGGAAGTAGGACCCTAACCCAAAAATAACTTGCAAATTTGTATGTTCTTCCCCCACGATATAACCCCTGTTGTCACTATATTTGATTCCGGTATCTTGCATCTTATATATGCATTCTTCTAATTTGGGGAGGGGAAGGGGAATAACAAAATTCTGAAATAAGGTACAGGTTGACCCATTGTAACAATGAGATACACAAGACACTATGTTGAAAACAAACTTTACAGCTTTCGGGGGGGGGGGGGAGTTGGGGAGGTGGCGAGGGAAAGGATGGTAGGGGAAAAACAAAGGAGTAGGAGGAGGTAATAATGCTCCATAAGAAATGTACTCATTACCTTACTCATGTAACTGTAACCCCTCTGTACAGTATTTTTACTATATATATATATATATATATATATTAATTTCAAAAACCAACAAAACAGGAGTGGGTGTATGGTTCGAGTGGTGGAGTGCCCAGTCTATAAATGTTCACCTCTGAATTAAAACCCCAGTACCGTGAAATAAAAACAAGAAGAGTGTAAAGAAAACAAGGTTGTGGGCACAAAGACATGCAAAGGGTTGGTGTAAGAATTCAAAATGGAAATCTCAGGCTTCCATTTCTCAATCTAGTATACTAAGGTAAATTCTAGAAAAGAAACAATGAAAAGAAGTAGGTATTGGCTAGGGTTAAGAGGAATTGGGGCCTTTCTGGCTGCAGTTTGTAACCTCATTCATACTGGCATAAAGGAAAGAAGAAGGTGCCATGACAAGTACCTAAAGATCATTTTGCAGAATGAAAAGATGTATTTCATCAAATTAAGCAGTTTAACAATGATGACTTTCACTGCATCACTTTACCTAGCTCAAAAAGATGCCAAGAAAGAGAAATTTTCAGGAGAAATGGGTTAGGTAAAAATAAAGAATGTGCCAGGAGCCAGTGGCTCATGGCTTTAAGCCTTGCTACTCGGGAGGCTGAGATCTAAGGATCACGGTTCAAAGCCAGCCAAGGCAGGAAAGTCCATGAGACTCTTATCTCCATTTAACCACCGGAAAACCAGAAGTGGCACTGTGGCTCAAAATGGTAGAGCACTAGCCTTGCACCCAAGCCCAGAGATCAAACCCCATGACCAACAAAATAATAGTAATAATAAAGAAAGTGGTTGCAATTGGAATTAGCTATAAGGAAGAACATCTAAGTATTGAGCCCTGGATATTGTGAAACCTTTTGCACTTGTAGAAAAAACAAATACTGTTATTTGTCTGATATAATTTAAGAATGCTCCAATTTAGGGTTCAAGTTGCTTGGGAAGTAAGGTAACTTTTCAAATTCTGTTTTGTGGCTTCAGTGAGGGAAGGACAAGTTAAAATGAAGAGATCTGAAAAGGAACTTTCCAGACAGTGTCTATACATGAATCAATGAAGGCCATGTGGTGGATGGGAAGAAGAAATGTGCATAGACTATTTGTGATTACAAACACCATCAGTTCTTTGAAAGTAGACTGCACAAGTAGGGGTGTGATCATATTCTGTCTAGGGAATGCATACTTAGGAATGGCTTCATGAACTAAACAGTGACTACTTGCATTGAGTCCTAAATTATGACCTGTACATGTGGCAAAAGATATAGATAGTTGGAGGCAGAGTGAAGAAACTCAAAATGTAGTGAGTCACAGTGGGACTAGACTGGGGACTGCAGCAGATAATATGGGAAAGGGAATGCAGGAGGGAGGTGTAAAACTAGAAATAAACATTTAAAATGTTTCTGTTGATTAAGTGGTTGATACATGCATAATGATAGGTGGGTTGCATTGAGGAAGCATATTACATTAATTCTACAATAGGTCAGGTTTTCCACATTGAGTTATTATGATTGCTGTAACAAAATATAGTCTGACCATTAAAAATATACTACAATTATTATCTAATAATTAATCTTAAATTCAGAAAAATTAAATCCAATTTTATGCTTATGTATAAAATTTCAGGACCTCAGTGCTCCCTTTTATAAAATGATGAAGATATCTATAGCTCATTCATTTGGTATAAAGATTAATATATAATGTATAATAGAGAAGTTGGGAAACATAAGCAGCCATTACCAGCTATAATTATTGTGCTATATGTTGTAATATATATTGGGGTGAAATGGAGTCTGCCAAAGGTCCATTCACCACAATCACAATTAGTCTTTTATTAAGGATGACACATTTTTTCCAAGTTTCCAGTTAATATTTGCCTTTGTTTTGGTCCTAGACAAGGCTTCACTGGACATCAGTTTATAGAATCAGCGTTGTTGATGAGTAACAAAATGGGACTGTTTTCCTGGCTACTGGAGGGCCTCTGGGCCAATGTGAATTATCTAACCTTGGTTTCCTGGTTGTAGATTGAGCTTGGAATCTCATCAGCATTTCATTGCTACCCAAGTTGTGTCTGCTCAGATGTGCTATCTTCCTTCTTTGGGTTTCTAAAGCCCACAGACACTTGTCTGACATTTTTCACATTTCTTAAAGCTATATCATCTGTATTTTCTCTATCTCAAAGTCACAAAAGGACTTTAAAGATAGACTGTTTTCCCAAGTTTGGGTAATGGAGTTTATAGTGGCTGCTCTTTTCTGCCATACACAGTACTATTTGACATACAAGTCAGCATGAAGATTGTAAAGTTCACTGAAATAAAATTCAAATACCCTAGATTGTAATTTCGAGGGGAAATTAGGATAGTTAGGGGAAATTATCATTTCTTTTTAGTGTGCCAGGCTTTTTCCCATGTATTGTCTAGTGTTCTTGTTACAATATCCCTTTGAGCCTGAAATAATATACTCCTCATTTTATAGTTGGAAAAAAAAAAAGAAAGCGGGAAGATTGGGACAATTGGGCCCAACATTACATAATCAGTCGTAGTAGGATTAGAACTCAGGTCTCTCTGTCCCTAGAAGACTTTGCTTTTTTCCTCTTTGGATGATACAGCTTACTAGAAAATGTAAACTTCATTCACCTCACTCTTTTAGCACTTGGTCTGAATATGTATCTTCAGAGCTGACTGAGGATAAGAAAGAAGACTATTTGTATGTTTGTTCCTTTGGTATATTCTAAGTGTTAATTTCATCCAGTAATAGAGTTGGACCAGAATTAATGAAGCATGTTTTGATGTTTGTTCTATTGTTCAATTCTTTCAGTGACTTTTGAAAGGATTTTGGAATAGAGTTGACTGATAAAAGTTTTTATAGACGTTTTTTTTCAATTTGCCTGTTTCTGAATCCAAGCTCAGAGAATGTAATAAGAAAAATAGGGCTAGAAATATCATTCTACAACAGAATCCTGGCATAGGAATCATAATACCTGGTTCTAATGTTGGTCCTGCTTCTGAATAATTTTCTCCTGCCTGGTCCTTTGACTCTCTCTGGAGCTGAAATTTAAACCCTGGAAAATGTAAGGGCAGAATAAGCCATTGAGTTCCAACCCTATGAAACATTAAATCATTTGAGTAACTTCTAAATAAATGGATGCCCAATCACCACAGAAGTTCAATTAAGTCAAAATAGGAAAAATGGAGGGAAAATAGAGTCCCTTGTGACTTCATTATGGAGCCTAAAATGAAATCTACTGGATTAGATGATCTTTTCAAGGGCTTCTCAGTTCTGACAGTCAATAGGGGTAATGTTATATACATGGTGAAGATAGGGAGGTATTCAGATCCTGGCTCTGCTACCTACTAGTTGGGCAATCTTGAAACCATCACAAATGTTTCTATATCTTCGAGTCCTTCATTTGGTAAGTAGACATATACTATGTACTCCTATAGTAAGAATTGTGGAGATTAAGGACTTTTACCAGTGTCTAGAAAATAGTCTTTAGTAAATAGTCTCTTTAGTATCAAAGGATCAAATGCAGGATATGAGGATACGAGTGGTACAGTAAGATTTAACATGTAAATCGAAACTAAGTTATTTACTTTTAATATCCTGTTTCCTTGACAATGGATTCCGGAAACAGAATGTAGAAACAGCTCTTGCCTTAAGATTTGATGACACTACAGGAAACAATCTGGCTAATTCTTCCATAGCTTATTGGCTGTGATGGCTAGCATGCTATTGGAAAATTTTTGGCACATAGGAGATAGCAGATGTGGCTTGGGAAATGAAAGGGTTGACAATAATAATGATATGTCTGTTCAGCTCCATTTCTAAGAATGATACCATGAGTAAAGAACAGATTTGTCATGTTGATTAGATACTGATTTAAGAAAAGCTCTTGTGATCACCCTACCAACTGTCTTGGTGTGCTTGTCAGTGATAAAATACTTTGAAAAATGGAAAATACCAGTAAGACTATAACTGCCTGATGCATAGAAAGAAATCATTTTTCTAAATTATGTTTGTATGTTGTACAAAGCAGTTACTGTGTACCAAGTTTGAGGATTTACTATGATATAAACATCACCATCTGATATCTAAATTCTAGATTAAATATTTGGCAAGCATTAAAATGCCTAGCTTTATAAAAAAAAAAATAGGGTTCCAGGGCTGGAAAGGTGGCTCAGTGGTAAAGTGATTGCCTTGCATGCATGAGGCCCTGGGTTCGATTCCTCAGCTCCACATAAGCAGAAAAAGCTGGAAGTGACACTGTGGCTCAAGTGGTAGAGTGCTAGCCTTGAGCACCAAAACCCAGAATTCAGGCCCCACAACCGACCAAAAAAAAAAGGGGGGTTCCATACATGGAGAAAATTCTCCACTAATACCTGCAGGCAAAACAAATTTCCTCTTTCAACAGTAATCACCAATTTGGCCCCCTTTTCAGCATTTCTGTTGCCATACTTCCCATTAATTAATTTTGTGCTTGACTTATCCCTAGAAGAGCTTAAGGAAGTTCCCTGAGAGCAGAGACAATGTCTTCCTCATCTTTACATACCTATCATTTACTGATTTGTCTCTTTATAAAGAAAGAATTTTTGAATGAAAGAATTACTGGATGAATAAATGAATGAAGTCTGTGTTTTTTCTTCTTTCCTGAAAAGCGTTACTGAATATATTGGGGGGTTGCTGTGTTTTCTATCACATAAACTACAATATGACTTGAGAGATTACAAGAGTGACAAAGACTTTCTTACATCCACCATTTCATAAAAGCAATAAAAATGCTAGCAAAGGTATTTTTTAACTCAATGATTTCAGAACTCTGGAAAGGAAATAAAGACTTACAAAAATATAAGAAGCATTTTTTTGAGAAAAACTACTTTAAGTTCTGTGTTCATAATGGAAATAAGTAGAAATCAGTAACAGAAGGAGTTTTACATATTAGGGAAATTTATAGCTGCAAAATGCCAATATTAACAACAAAGACAGAAGATCTCAAATAAGTAACTAATTATCCACCATGGGAAGCTAGAAAAAGAATGGCAAATTAAAACAAAGAAAGCAGGAAGAAAAAGATTAATAAAGATCAAAATTAAAATAATTAAAAGAATAAAGAATAAAATTAATGAAATAAATTGTTTCTTTGCAAAGATCAACCAACTTAACAAACCTCTAGTCAGGCTGAATTAGAAAAGAAGAGAAAGGATTTAGATTACTGAAGTGAACAATGAAAGTGGAAAATTCAATTCTTACCACAGAAAAAAGTTTCTGAAAGACTAAAAGGCAATACTATGATTGACTCTATGCCAAAGAATTAGGTAACCTGGAAGAAGTGGAAAAATAAAGATTCAAACTAAACTGACTCGTGAATAAAGAGAAAATCTGAATTGTCTCATGACAGTAATGAAAGTGGATTAGTAAGCCTCCAATGAAAGTCCAGATCCAAACACCTCCACCAGTAAACTATATAAAATGTTTAAAAAAAGATTTACTAGCAATCCTTCAGAAATTATCCCCCAAAATAGAAGGGGCAAGAACACTTTCTAACTAATTCTAGGAGCTCAATATTATTCTGACACCAAAACCTAAGGTATCTGTCTCATAAAAAGAAAAAAAATACAGGCCAATATAACTTTTGCACTTAGGTATTTTTTAAGCTCAACAAAATTCAAAGTATTAGAAACAGTAGCCAAGAAGTATTTATCACAGTGCTTTAAGGGTGGTCCAAGTGGGATTTACTCAACATCTAAAAGTTTGTTAATTGATACACTATGTTAAGAGTAAGGAATCAGATAAAGGAAAAACATAAAAATAAAAATCCAACACCAATTTACGATTAAACATTGGGAAAGCTAGGCTTAGGAGAGAATTTCCCTAACCTGATGGACATCTATAAAAAGAGCTAGCATCATACTTAGCAATGAATGGCTGAGATCTTTCCCTGTAATATCAGGAACACACAGGTGACTTTCCTCAGCATTTATGCTCACTATTGTATTGGGGCTTCTAGGAAGGGAACAAGGCAAGTAAAAGAAATGAAAGTCATCCATACTGAAAGGAAATTCTTTTAAAACAGATCTTTATAGATGATATGCTCATACTTCAGCTAATTTTAAAGAATCTACAACAAACCATTAGAAGTAATAAAAATGAGTTTAGCAAGGTTGCAGAATACAAAACCAACATGCAGAATTCAGTTGTTTTGTATACACTGGCAGTGAGTAATCTGAAAACAGAATTAGGAAAGTACTACATATCACCAAAATGCCAGAACACTTCAAATACATTAAACTAAAGAAGTGCAAGGCTAATTCACTGAAAGCTCTTAGAAACATTATAGAAAGATTTCCAATCCAGATAAGTAAAATTATCACCCCGTTTTCATATGTTAGGTGACTTAATACTGTTAATTAAGATGGCAATACTTCCCAAAAACTAAAGGAAATGTCAGTAAAAACATTGGCTTAAGAAAGTAGGGAAAGCATGGGTAGAAGGGAGGGTGGACCCAAACAAAGCACAACAGAATGAAACTAATTTGTAAAACTGTGTTAATAATGTTAGTTGTAGAACTCCTAGCTGACTTCTTAACAGAAATGAAAAACTTGACCCTGAAATTTCTATTGAGATACAAAGAACCTAGAAGAGGCAAAACAATCTTCAGAGAGAACAAAGTTAGTGGATTCAAATTTTCTAACTGCAGACCTTACTAAAAAGCTACAGTAATCAAGAATGTGTGGTGTTGGCACAAAAGGGGAACATAGATAAAATGGAATACAATAGAGAATCCCAAAATAAACTCATTTATGGTCAATTGATTTTCAGCAATATTATCCAAATCATTCAACAAAGAAAGTAGTATTTCAACAAATTATGCTGGAACAATTGAATAGCCAAGTGCAAATAAATGAATTTAGACCACTTCTCACCTACACAAAAATAATTTCAAATGATAGATCAAAGTATTAAGGCTAAGACAATGAATCTTGGTTAAACACCTGTAGAAAACTAAATCTAGATCTCCATATAGAACCCTGCACCAACTCCAAATGGATCAAAGACCTTGGAGTCAAAGCAAACACTCTGAATACATTACAGGGAGGAATAGGAGAAACTCTAGGGCTCCTTGGCACAGGCCGAAATTTTCTTAATAAAGACACAGAAACACAACATATTAAAGAAAGATTAAACAAATGGGATTGCATGAAATTGCAGAGCTTCTGCATGGCAAGCAAGATCAACAGAAAGCCCACAGACTGGGAGAAGATCATCCTTAGCCATATAAGAGACAAGGGTCTCATATCTAAAATATGCTTAGAACTCAAAAATTAAATCCCCCAACAACAAATCTTGAAAGAAACATCTGCCCGATTAATAAGTGGGCTAAAGACTTAAAAAGAGACTTCTCTGAAGAGGAAATAAGAATGGCCAATAGACACATGAAAAAATGCTCAACTTCTCTATCCACAAACGAAATGCAAATCAAAACAACATTGAGATTCTACCTCACCCAAGTTAGAATGTCTATAATCAAGAAATCTAATAACAACATATTCTGGAGGGGATGTGGCCAAAAGGGAAACCTACTGCATTGTTGGTGGGAATGTAAATTTGTTCAACCACTTTGGAAGGCAATATAGAGGTTCCTCAAAAGACTCCACATAGAACTCCCCTATGACCCAGCAACCCCACTTTTAGGCATTTACCCAAAGATCACAAAAAAAGGCCATACTAAAGCTACCAGCACAACTATGTTTATTGCAACATTATTCACCATAGCTAAGATATGGAACCAACTCAGATGCCCCTCAGTAAATGAATGGATCAAGAAAATTATATATATGAATTCTATGCCTCCATCAGAAAGAATGACATTGCTCCATTTGTTAGGAAATGGAAAAACTTGGAAAAAATTATATTAAGTAATCCAGAATCAAAGAAACATAGGTCCCCTGTTGTCACTGCATTTGATTCCAGTGTCCTGCATCTTGTATATACATTTTTCTAATTTTTGGGAGGGGAAGGGAAATAAAATGCTGAAATAAGGATACAGGATGACCCATAGTAACAATGAGATGTACAAGACCATATGTAGAAAATGAACTTTTTTTGTCTTTTTTACTGTAGTTGTTCTGATAGTTGTGAAATGGTCTTTTTATTATACTACATCAATTGTCGTGGGGCCTGAACTCTGGGCCTGGGAGCTGTCCCTCAGCTCTTCAGCTCAAGGCTAGCGCTCTACCACTTGAGCCACAGCGCCACTTCCGGCTTTTTTCTTTTTGCTTATGTGGTGCTGAGGAATGGAACCCAGGGCCTCAGGCATACAAGGCAAGTGCTCTACCACTGAGCCACCTTCCCAGCCCCTAAGGCTTGAAATTTTAATGTTTTGTTCCCTACTATACTTATTCAGGATCTAGAAGGGTGCCTGCTATGTATAAAGGGCCTAGTGATTTAAAAAAAGAATGGATAGCCAGTGACCACATCTGTAATCCTAGCTACTCATGAGTCTGAGATCTGAGGATCGTGGATTGAAGCCAGAGCGGGCATAAAAGTCCATGAGACCAATGATCTCCAATTAAACAGCAAAATACTAGGAGTGGAGGTATGGCTTAATTGGTAGAGAGCCAGCCTAGAGTGAATAAGCTAAGGAAGAGTGAGAAGCCTTGAGTTCAAGCCCCAGTACCAGCATACAAAAACGTATAAATACACATGAATCTTGCTTTAGTTCAGGGCTTTCAGCTGCCACTCAAGAGTTCACCAGTCTATTCTGTTTGGAGTTTATTATTCTCTTGCATTGCTGATTAAAAAAATAAGTTCCTAATAACATATTGCTTGCTTTCACTTATTTTTGAACTTTTTTCATAGAATTATAAGATGTTAGATGTACTACAAAACATTACCATGAACGATCCATAGGTTTTCTCACTTGTTTGTCATTGCTGAATTATATTTTATTGAATGAATATTCCATAATTTATATTTCCTATTCTCATTAGTGGACATTTACCATTTCTACTTTTATGAACAACTGCTATTAACATTTCTACATATGGTACACATATATATGAGTTAGTTTCTCTAGGTTGGAATTTTCATTTCTAATTCAAATGGTTAATCCATGACTCAAAAACCTCATAATGCTTTTTGCCCACACTAAGTCAGGGTTAATGAGAGTGCTGCTCAAAATATTGAAAAGAGGCTGAATGGAGAAATGGAAAAAGGAAAACAGGAGGTAGGGGAGAGGAGAGGGAAGAGGAAGAAGGAAAAAGAGAGACATGAAAGCTTATCCAATGAGACCCGGAATTTCCTCAGACCACTAGTCAGAATTAATTGTAATCTGGGCACCTGTAGCTCACACCTCACACTTGCAATCCTAGTTAGTCAGGAGGCTAAGATCTGAGCATCAAGGTTCAAAGCCAGACTGTGTAAGAAAGTCTATGCATCTCTTATCAACAATTAACTACCCCCAGTCTGGAAGTGGAGTTATGTTAGAAGTGTTAGAAGACAAGCCTTGAATGAAAAAGCTATGGGACAGTCTCTAAGTAAAACAAAACTTTTAATTAGTAAAAGTCAATTTGATTAAGGTATATTTGTATAAGGTATATGGGTCACATATTTGATTACAATGTTTACAATAATTTTGCTGCACAAAAATTTTCATAGAGGTCATTATTTATATTTCTTTAACATTTAAATATATATTTACCATGAAATATACCCTTATAACAAAATTTTACTGCACGATACTATTTTGTATAGGTATAATGTGCAGAGCAGATTTCTAGAACCCATTCATCTTGCTTAACTGAAACTTTATATCCAATTAAACATCAACTAGCCAATCCTATTTTTTCAAAGCCCTTTATCAAAGGACTTCTTATTTACTGCAAGCATCCATTTTGTATATCTGCTATTTATTTTGTAACTATGTGATAATTATCATTATCATCATTATCTTTTTCAAACATATCTTTTATGCCTTTTGAAAAATTGCCCTGTCTTTGAGGTGCTTCCTCATCATGCAGCAATCTGCACATTATTTGCTGTGTCATTTTACAATTTGGCCTTCCTGTCTTACATCTGAATTAGATGATGACTTACTGAGAGGAAAGAACATATCTTGATCATCACTATATCCTGTAGAATCTAGGACTAGATGGCAGGAATTCAGTTCAATGAAACTACCTAATCTCAACCTTCAATCTCATAACAAAATTTCTCTGTGGTCAAGAAATGAAGAACCTGCATTTTGGAGTTAGACATACTCAAGATGCAATCCTGGCATTGCAGTTTACCAAGGTGTGTAGTCGTAGACAAGTTACTTAAATTATTCGCAGCATCAATTTTCTATTCTGCAATAAATATTGGACACCAGGCAGGATTGCTGTGAAAATTGAATGATATCTAGATTGCCTAAATACCTGTCCTTCAGATTTTATGTGTACTATTTGCGTTCTTCTTAAAAAGCCAAAAAAGATGGAACAAAACTTGTGAATTTTTGGCTGCTACTGCTTCAGGACTGAGGATGGGACACAAATTGCAAGGAAATGACTGAAGAGTGAGACTCTTCACATTTGGCTGAATTGTATAGTTCCTTTCCTGTGAAATGTATGGCCCTAATAGCCTTGATTTAATGGACCGACTCTTGCTGGCTTTCTAGTTAGGGAAAGAAGGAGAAAAGCCTATCAGAGGGGGCAGTGAGACAAGCCACCATAGCCTGCCTCCAAGTTTACCTATCATCAGAACATTCTGAGTGCTTTCTCTTGAACTTGGGAGTGATAACTTGGCTTTTGGAGATAAAATACTTGTAAAGCCTTGTCTAAGTGAAGGCTTTCTTTTCTCTTGAACTTTAAGAGCAGTTTTCTTTGATGCATTTTTGGATTCTGGGAACTATGCTTAGCATGATAAATCAAAGAGCCATAGAAAGTAAAGGTGAGTACTAGAAACTTCTATAGGTACAGAAACTGTTTGACTTGGAGTCAGCCCATTCTGGGCTTATTCTCGCTCAGTCTAGTTTATTTATTCAATAGATATGCTAATGAGAAAATATTCTTGTCTCATTGAGTTATTTTGGGGTGCTAATATCACCCAACACAGCAAATAGACTCTCATCTGGTCTTATTCATTTCCCTTGATAAAGAAGTAATCATAAGTGCAGAGTTTGCATTCCTTTGAGTGTGTGAGCAATTTTCATCTATATGACTTTTGTTTATGCTAAAAGTTGACCTTTGGTTAGAAAGAGCCATGTTACATTTGTTCCAAATTGAATTAATTACTTTGAGATATTAAGAATTACCATTCCATGAAGGTTTTCAAATTGGCATTCTGGCTTTTCTCCTTTTCATCCACTTAGAGAATTTATTCACCTATCTCCTGAGAAAATACATAGTTATACTAGATACTTTCTGAAGTACCATTCATGGCCTAGGAAACTATGAACCCAAGTGTTTGGATAACAGCCCCCAAAATGTCCCACATAACTGTGGTAAGGTGACGGAGGTGGTCCCACATCATTTTATTATTCTGAAAAAATGTTATCTTACTGCCATGTTAATTTAGATACCTTAACCCTATTCTTTATTTCATAGAGACAGGGCCCAGGCCATTGGCTAATTGTACATAACTTCTGTAATCACTGGATAGGATCCAAAAATCTTTCTGTTCACACCATAAGAAGAAGTCCCAGGAAATAGTTTTATGTGGACTCACTTAAGCAATGAATTATAATGGATGCATAGTTATTCCCAAAGTCCATAAAATTCTGCTTGCCTATTTCTGCTATACATTGACATATGTTACTTATTGTTATTGTTGTTTGTGTGTGTGTGTCTTTCCAGTTTGGAGAGTGCCCGGGACCATGTTTTGCCCATCGATTACTACTTTCCACCTCAGAAGACCTGCCTGATCTGTGGAGATGAAGCTTCTGGCTGTCACTATGGAGCTCTCACTTGTGGCAGCTGCAAAGTCTTCTTTAAAAGAGCTGCTGAAGGTAAACAACTTCTATGTTCACTTCTCTATCACTTTCTCTTTCACCTCTCAGAGAAAGATGTCATTTCAGGGCCAAATGTTCATCCCAAGGTCAGCGGCATTGGCAGTGCCTTCTAAATGACCTAACAAACATAAGGAAGCAAATTTTCATACATGTCAGTCTCCCGCCTTTGACTTGCCTTGGTTATACAGGCAATGTAGGCAATGAAGATGGTCCCAGCTGGTGTTTGGTGTTTGGTGGATTCTAAGAAGAAAAGAAGAATTAATGATTTGAAAAATTTAATTTCCTACCTTTTTGTTTTCCGCTGTGCTGTCCAGTGAGGGAAAAATATTGTGCCTATTAGAGAGGTTAGAAATGGAGAAACCCCAACTGAGTCCCCAGGCTGTTCTCTTTGGTGAATACAAGACTGTTCCTTAGCAAAGGTTTCCTGGCCTCAGCCCCAGAAAGGAAGTGTTCTCACTGTTCAGCAAATCATCAGTCTCTGCACCTGCTCCCTCCTGATACTGCTGCTGCCTTGGGACCTCTCTTTGCATTAATAGCTCCTAGGCAGGTTAAGAGTCTTGGAGGAGCAGCACATTTATTCTCCTCTCCAGAAAGCTACCCTCAGGGGCTCCCCATTGGTCCTTAGTCCTAAGCAAAGTAGTATTTGCTACCTGCCTAAGTGGGCAGAAGCCTCAGCCCTTTAGTCATATTTAGCATAGACTAACCCATAGGTGCTAGCCCCAGAGATGTACAACCTATATCCTCTAGCAGGATCTCAGCATTGCCAGACTTCATATATTCTAGTGATTCCTTCTTTCTGAACTGAATCACCCTAGACTTAAGCCTCCTATTCATCTACTTCCCTTCCATTCCTGTACTACTGTTTCCTTTTCAAAGGGACACTGGTGAGCAGAACCTAGATAAGAAGCTGTGGGGATGCTGTGGGAATAGACTGAGTTGTTTAACTTCCCACCCCCACTTCTCTCTTGCAAAGGATGCACTTGCTGTCATGTATGGGCCTTTATCCTATTATGTTTCAGCTAGGAAAAGTTAAGCTCTAAGTAAAACCAAAACAGAGGGCTCTACCTTTAAATAAGGGCTATAAACTCTGAGAAAAGTCTGGAAAGATGGTATTTAGGTCACACCTTTCATGGGGAATGTACACTTACTCACCAGAGGATGACATAGCACTGGTAACCTCTTGACATTGAGGGTGAAAAGTAGAATGTGGGTGCCCTTTCACTGATCTCCTCATTAAAAGCCAATCATAGCAATGATGTTACTGAAATCTTTTTTATCTTTTTAAAAAATTTTTATTTTATAGTAAAGATGCTGTACAGAGTGGTTACTGTTACATGAGTAAGATAATGAGTACATTTCTTGTTGAACATTGTTACCCCCTCCTTTGTTTTTCTACTATCCGATGTTACTGAAATCTTACATTGCAGGTTTTACCTATGGCTCCAAGTAACCCACTATTGCAATTTATGCTAGAATAGTATGCAGTTCAGGACACCAGTGTCTAGTCTTAGACAGTATAAAAACAACCTGAGAAGATGGGTCCCATCTCTATAGCACACACCTGAAATCTCAGCTACTTGAGAGGCAAAAATCAAGGATTGCAGTTCAAGCCCAGCCACAGCAAAAAGGTAAAAACATCCTATCTCAATAAATAAGCTGGGCAGGACTGATAGGTGTCTGTAATCCTAGCTAGATGCATAGGTAGAAGGATTTTAGTCCAAAGCTGGCCTATGTCAAATATGTGAGAGCTCATCTGAAAAAATAATGAAAGTAAAATGCCTAGCTTTATTATTCAAATGGTAAAATGTTAAGTGTTTCCCTAACAGGCATGAAGTCTTTAGTTTTCAAACTCCGGAACTGCTAAAGGGGTAAATGAAAGAAAAGAAAGAGCTTGAAAGCAGTGCCTTTCCTCCCTAGGAAAGGATGACTGTAAGAAAAAGAAATAATGGAATGTTCTAGATCACCACAACTTCCCATTAATCCTCTCCTGCCTCCACAAACTCAGTCACCTAACAGGGACTTCCTCTAGAAGGGGAATAACTCTAAGCAACCATCTAGAGCTAGTGTGTCAGCAAGCCCGGCACCAGGGTAGTAGCCATATCAGATGAGAAATTAGTTGAAGTGACCAAGTTAGCAAACGAATTCAATAGCCACATAGATTAGATTAGATTTGATGCTGACTCTGGGTTTTAAAATCTGGGTCACCAAACTGTTTTCAGAAAATATGGTAAATGATCAACTGTATCATGAAAGGGAACACTTTGCTGTCGTGTTATACATTCAGCAGGGAGATCTTTGTGGAAGTTAAGAGCTGAAAGAAAGTGGGCAGAAAGACAGCTGGCAGTGTTGCCTGGGAGACGGGAGGAAATAAGGAAGTGGGGTAGAGGGATCACCCAACATACAGATCACTGAGAAATCCAACAAGGTTTCAAAATGCTTCCAGTTCTAGAGCCACTTAAGTTAGGAAAATGCTAATACATATTTTCTTTGAGAAAATTACCCTTAGTGAGCTCATGGGACCAAAACTACCAACGGAGACCTTACAAAGCCATGGAGAAGAAACCTGAATTTCTTGGTTACTTTGGAATATGTATCCCAGATTGTAGTTTTGAGCCCTTTGAAAGACAGTGGAAAGGTGGTTTTGGCGGGGCGGGGGCGGGGGGGGGGGGAGGGAGGGGTCAGGCGGTGGAGGTGGGGCGGAAACACTATTGGTGTTTCTGTCATTTCCCATGAGTGAATCCAGGTAGCTTGAGTTTACTGCTGCCTTATTACCCCAAAAGAACAATTACCAACTTGGGTCTTTTCTAATTTTTACAACATATCTTTTCCCTCACATTAAAAAATTTATTATCTTTTAAGTAGTTTTACAAAAGAAGTACCATTTAACAAAGCAGTTTATGACTGCAATGCATCTTGATCAGTCACCTCCTTCACCATTCTCACTCTTCTACCCAACCCTTCCCTCACTTTTCTTAATTTTATGGTAGCATCAATTAGATGTCCAAGGGAGTTTCATGTTTAACATTCCCATATATGCATACAATGAACCTAGACAGAGTCAATCCCTCCCTCCCTCTTTCACATCCTCCATACCCTTTAACCAAACCAGTCTCAACAAGCTTTATTGTTCCATTTCCACACATGTATATAAAGTTTTTTTTTTTTTTTTACCATATTCACCATTCTCCCTCTCCATTTGCACTCCTCCCTCACACTAGTACCTACCCTTCCCCCACCCCGCCCAGGGCCTGTTTTACATTCCTGGCATTCATTTTTTGTGGATGCTAATTGTTCAAAGAGGTTTCACCAGGTATCTCACACGTGTATATACAGCACCTTAATCAGATTAACTCTCTCATTTACTCTCTTCCCCACCACCCCCAACAACAGTTTTAGTTTCATTTTCCTATCTTCATTTACAGATGCAATCAATTCATTTTGGTATGGTTAATGTTCTAACATTCTCTTTTTTTCTCCTGTCTTTAATCCCCTCAATTTTATTTTATGGCCCAAATGGCCTTTCTGAAGATGGTTCTGAATTTACCTTGCTGAAACTTGAAATTGTACCTGCCTTTGAAAGAGTAGAAATACAAATCTTTCTCGTCCTCATTTATTGTACTTAACACAGATGGAATAGTCAGTGTTGATTATCACTTCATTCATAGTTTTCAGAAATCTCTGGACTGGGCACAGATACAAGATTTAAAAGCCTAACATGTCAGACAGAAATTCATTTCTAGCTTTGGTGGTTCATAAAGCCAGAAGCTTTCATGCTGTCACAGAGTTGGTTGTAATCTGGCCAGATTTTTTGGTTGTTGTTGGGGAGGAACAGAGGGAGAAAGTCTGACATTTTCTCTTTGTTAGTTACTCCTGGGATTGAAGTAAGCATAAGAGTGAGCAGGGAAGAATTTGCATATTGTTGAGAGTATACCCATACTGGGGCAAAGCTTACTGAAATCTAGTTGAAGTAAACTTAAATGTGGGTGTGGATATAAGTGTGGTTGTGGGGGGAAGGTTTGTCACTTAGATACAGGCATTTAAAAAAAATGTGTTTGTTGAGTAGGTAGGATAAATGGGTAAGTAAAGGACCATTTTCAAGTTGGAAACAAAGAGATCAGAAAGTCTAAGGATAGGTGATACTATGTCATACACAAGGGTTCTGAATGGCTTTAATTGTATAGTCTAAGATAAGAAATGTACCCTTTAGGAGAAAGATGGAAGGGATGGCACTAATCAAGATGCATTGTACTCATAAACTGACATGCTGAATTGAAACCCCTTTGTACAACTAAAGATAATTTTTTTGAAACACAGAAATTTTCCCCTCTTTGGGAATCAGTTTTTTGTTTGTAAAATAGGGGAGTTGAACCAGATGTTTTTGAAATGTCTTTCCAAGCCAAGTATGGTAGTGTCCATCTCTCAGCAATCAGAGGCTGAGGCATGAGGATCTCCAGATCAAGACTAGCCTGGGCTATATAGCAAGACCCTGTGGGAGGAAAAATCAAATAAAATGGATATTTTTTTCTTCCTAGCAAATGGAAAATCACAGGTTCTTAGAATAAAAATATAAACCTTCAGCCAGGGCTAGAAGTAGCTGAGAGAGTGGACTATGAACAGGCTGTGTTAAAACCTAGGCAAGACTCGAGATTCTCCCTCTTAGCTTGGTAACTTCCTTCCTTTTCCATTTTCTCATCTGGAATACCAGGATATGGAATCCCATCTCTGGCTCATCATGTTTCAAAGAGGGTTAATTAATTCATCATGTGCACTATGTGCTTAAGAATTTACTATTTTTCAGACATTTTCTAGTAAAACATTTGAGATTGTACATCCATTTGTTTTGTACACATGGAGCGCTGTTTGGTACACATCATAAAATTGAAACTGTAGTTTACATTCTGAATTCAAAGAATTACACCATCTTCACTGATGTTTACGATAGGTCCCAATTTAGTTTCTTTGGCAAATTTTATATGAGTATGGCTTTGATTCTGTCTCTTGCCCCAGGGTTTTTTGGGGAAGGAAGAAATGTAAGTGAACCTTTATTGAACTCTTTCTGTCCTTTAAATCCACTCTTTCCCACTTCAACTCATGTGGAATTGAATATTACTTCTTGATGTGCAAAGAATTTTTGGTACATGTTATTGCCCTCTTCACTCCCTGACTTTTTAAGTACTGTTTCCCAGCCTCGGAGGATCTGCTTGTAGCTTCAACAAAGACTTGATCAGTTAACTTTAGCCAAGAAATTGACTAGTCTTAGCTTTGTGAATCTTAAAGATCTTGCCACAAAAGCTCCTCTTATCTTTCAATCTCTTTTTTCTTAAATGTTACTGCCAAACCTTAGATCAGAGCTTGATAAACTTTTTCTATAAAGGGCCAGGTAGTAAATATTGCAGGCTTTATAGGTCACATTGTCTCTATCTCAACTACTCAACGTTGTCTTTGTAGTGTGAAAGCAGCCCTAGACAATACATCAAGTGATGGCATACCTGTGTTCCAGTAAAACTTTATGGATGCCAAAATTTGAATTTCTTTGATTTTCACAAGACATTATGTATTATTTTCCTTTTGACCTTTTATAGCCACTAAGGGTATTAAAAATTCTCTTAAGTCTGCCCTAAACAGGTGGAGTTGGCTTATGGCTCTAGTGTTTCTTAACTCTTGTTTCCAATGGTCTCTCTTGTGCTTATAAATCTGCATAATAAATTTTATTCTTTCCAACCTCTTGGTATTTTCGGAACTCTCTATCTAATTTTTAAAATTCTTCTCAATTTGGCCACAGTTTGCATAGTATGCCTAGTTTGGTGGCCTTCCTCAGCCTTTTTTTAACCAGACAGGAGAAAAAAGCATAAATCTAGTAATGATAAAATATTATATTTACAATATTAAGAGGAGAAATGGAAAACATTTCACACATTTCCTAAACTTCTAAACTATGAAATATATGTATACATACATACATAACTATGACATACAAACATAAATAATACATAGACACTTTCATAAATAATTTTTTGATGAATGAATGTGGTATTTTTCATGAATGAATTTTTCTCAATACCACATTATCTTCCAGATGGCAATGAGGAAGGGTATTAGGGACTATCTGGTACCAAATGTTATATAAAAACTCAGTGTCTCATACAGAGTAAAGCCAGGTGGTCATCTGAGTTATAGATCTGTCATCTGACTTCACACACACATACACTGGCCTCATTCTGGACTTTCCCACAACAAGACTAGACCACAGGCTTACAGAATAAATAATTTAGCTCTATAACTCATTGCAGTTGGTGCCCACCCAAGTCTCTGTCACAGTCCAATTTGGGAGCTATGCCAAGAGCTATGCCTGCTTATTTATAGCATGCCCATTTTATTAAACAGTGATTAACAAAAAACTCCCACAGCACTTGCCCCATTATGTAAATATCTGAAATATTTACATGACCTTTGTCACTTCCAAAAATCTCTTGAGTATATGACCTCCTTCTGTCATGTCTTACTGATTTCCCAGTCTCTTATCATCTTTGTATGTATGTATGTGGACATGTGTATAAACTTAAGTCAGAAGCTTCTTCAATCTGCCAAGAAAATCTATGGTGACTGTCAAATTCAGGGTGGTTCATTTTTGTAGTCAGCTGGTTTTACAAGTATAAGTTCTAGACCCACTTTTTGTTCAGAGATAACAGGTAGGATGTGTCTTCTTTGTACTCTATTCCTGCAGCAACAAACATACTACTCCACAAGACACCCGAACTCTGTAAGAACTCATTGTCCAAAAGATCTCCCTATTATAATGAATATGTGTGCGTACTCTAGAACCTGTTAGTCAAGTGCTCCTGCTTCCTCTCTACCCTTTCTTAGCTATGTAAATGCATTCAGCTTTCCAAGGAGGCAGGTGAGTTTTGTAACTATAAACTGCATAGGTGAAATTAGGAAGCGAATAAAGGGAGCCAGGATTTAAAAAATTCTCAATCCCTTTGCTTCCAGTCTGCTGTGACTACTGAGTAAAATGGCTATAGCTCCTTGTAGAGTCAATGCTGGTCCCTGTCAAATACCTCATATAAGTAAGCCTGATTGTAACACCATTCAATCAGTCAGTAAGCATTTATTACACATAGAGTAATCGACTCACACACTCAAGCCACAGAGAATGCTTTGAGGAGCTTAGAATTTAGTGATGATAATTCTGGCGATATTTAACATTCTTCAGTGGATGAAAGACTATACTGTCCACTCTCTGGGCAGCTCAGAGGGAAAGATCCTTCTCTTGGTTTTCTATAAGGGCCTAGTGAGGCTTTGTCAATTAGTAAACAGATATGGAGCAAGTGGTACAGCTGGAATTTGAACTTGGGTCTTCCTGGGCCAATTGCAGCATTCACTTTGCTACAACATAGTTTACCCCTCAAATATAAAAATATACTAACTCCAAATAGAAAGAAAATATTATGCCTAGATAAACAAGAAAGACAACAGTGAAGTGGAACAACAGAGTCAGCTAAGAACGAAAGAATTCAAGAAATGCTTAAGTATAATTGGGAGGAACCGAAGAGCTATCAAATAGCACTGACATCACAAGGAGCCTGTATTACTAACATAGTACTTCATACTAGAAACAGCAATTCACCAGCTCTATCTAATTATCTGGGGCCAGAGACATAAGAGTCATCATCTTCTACTGATTCATCCTCTTCAGAAGACAAGGATCTGATTCTGATGACACTAGGCCTGCTAGCTCTTAATTTACTCTCTTGACATAACCACAAAACAGGAAACAAAGTTAACCTATGTGCTCATGAGCATTGTGCTCCTTATTGCTAAGCTAAGGTAAAAGATCCCCAAGACAGGATATATGGATAGAAATGGCTGACCAATGATTCCTTGGCCATTTGCTCTTGAGCCCTCCTAGAGAAGCATGCCTTGTGTTTTCCACAGGACCAAGGACAAGAAAAATCTATTTCACTCCTCTTGGGCAGCATTAAACAGAGGTTCCTTCCATAGAGGAAGCTAAAAGATTATAGAGACAAAACCTTATTCTTTCCATCAGTGTCTTAAAATTTTATTCCTCCTTGTACTCTTGGGATAACTCATTTTGTACATAGACCTTACCTTCACTCTGGTATCTGCATGTAGACTCTGGAGAGTAGAGCTCTTCTTCTAGTCCTTAAAGGAGAAAAATGCATCCCTCCACATCACAAACAGGCTTGTTCATTTCCAAGATACTTCACCCAGTTAAAAGTTGTTTGATGAGAGTTCGTCAAAGATGTAAAGTTCTCAGAATCACAAGAGTTTTATACACTATTAAATCTTGAAGAAAGGACACTTAGGAATCTAAAATCTGGCCAAGCCATTTCAAAAAAATGAAAACTAAAGCCTAGAGAGTGAAATAATACCTAATGTTATTTAACTCCATAACAGCAGAAACAGACCATCTACCTTCATTAAATGCTTCTTGTCTGAGGGGTTTTCCCATCTCAATAGCTAATCAACAGAGCCATAGCGATTGTTACCTTGGAAACTTCAGGAGTTATGAGGAAGCATAGTAAGTATTCACCATGTTCAATCCTTGTTAATCTTATCTTCTGCAATTTGTGTGACATCATCTTCTGTAACTGTACATCTTTACACCTAGCAGAAGAATGTATGATAATGGTAGTTAATGGTTGGAAGATTTTTACTAGGTCTTTTTGAGTAAGTGCATGTATGAATTTTTAGGGAAATTTTCCATGGCATTCAAGTGATTTTAACAGGATATATTACTCAGAGAAGATACAGAACATTGGTCTACTTTTTGATATGGACTCTATATATTCATAAGAGAATATCCTGACAACAGTGACATCCAACAAGGCTAGAAAGTAACTGACAGTTTCCTCACATAGTGTATGCATTTTTATTCAACAGTTAGTGCTTATTGTATATACTGGATCTATACTAGGCACTAACAAAGAGATATAACTATAACTACAAAACCCATTTACTGAGCACTCAATACATTAGATGCTTTATAAACATTTTCCCATTCAATTCTCACAACCCTACAGTGAACATATTATTATTAACCTCAACTTAAATTTTAAAATGAGGACAGTAAGACACAGAAGAGTTAAGTAACAGCATACCCAAAGTCATACAAATAGCCACTGTGAAGTAAATGTGACATCTAGCTATCTATTATGGAATGAGAACAGTCATATACTAGAATTCAGGTAGAAAATTCTCTGAACAGAATGAAAAAATTACTTATTTTGCCATAAAAGTTTATGAAGATGTCACAAAAGAAGCATAAGAGTTTGACAAGTGTAAAAATGTAGGGAGAGAACTTCAGTAACAGGGAAAAGACTGAGATAAGGACAACGTACTATGAAAGCAAGTGGCTAGTTTGAGGAACCTGGTAGAATTGAGAAGGGCTTATGGAGATTCTCACCAGATACAGCAAACTTGTCCATAGGCCTGTGATTGACCTTTTTATGCCTGGTTCCCTTTCCATGCTGAGCTGTCTATAGCTCCCTAGTCTAGTCTCTGAGTTTTTTCAAAGCAGACTATATTATCTAGGTAGTGATATGATATGCAGTGTAAGAGCATCTTAAGTCAGGGGTTCTGCCACTGATTTACATGTGACCTTAGGCATGATTTGTTCCCTCTTAGCACATTAAAAATCTCTATCTGGGTGGTTACCAATGGCTCATGCCTATAATCCTGGCTACTCAGGAGGCTGAGATCTGAAAATTACCATCTAAAGCCAGCCCAGGCAGGAAAGTCCATGAGACTCTTATCTCCAATTAACCACCAGAAAATTGGAAGTAGTATTGTGGCTCAATGTGGTAGAGCACTAGCCTTGAGCTGAAGAGCTCAGGGATAGCACCCTGACCAAGAATTCAATCCCCACAACTGACCAAAAACAAAATCTCTATCTGACATGTAAAATAGTTGAACTGAATGATCTTGAATACTTTAACAAATATATGTATATGTATATGTATATGTATATGTACATATATACATATACATATGAACAATCTAAATCTCAATCTTTAACACTATTTTTATAATAAATCTCTAAATTGTTAAGACATAGGCCCATTGACTAGTAGACTATTTAATTTGAACGTATAACACTTGGGAAACAGGCAGACCTGAGTTCAGTCCTTACCTCCAAGACTAAATAGATATGTGTTGTTAAGAAAATCACTTAATTTCTCTTTACCTCTGTGATTGTAATAATAGCCCACAGAGCTGTTGGAAGAAGAAAACAATGTGTAATATAGTTTCCAGTAAGTTGTTGCTTCTTTCTTCTAGAAGGCAGTCTCCCAGGGCAGACAAAAAATAGAAAGTAAAATTGGGAGTTGGTATCTGTGGTATATTCTTGATAAATGAAGCCAATATTGGCATAAGATTTATAGTCAATTACTTTCCTTCAGTATGAATTAGTGAGCTGAAGAGCCAATAGTATTTGTATTGGAATATAGCAAAAGTCAGAAAGAGAAAGTGTCCCAGAACACTGTGAGTAGCATTTCCCCAGCTGGCCCATGTTTATTAACTCTCCTAGTTTCTACATTTTGGATTTGAATGTGTCAGAATGCTATCTTTGGCCCCAAAAGCATAGGTCTAGTCTCCTCTAGAAAATTCAAATATCAGACCAAGGTCATAAATTATCCCCCATGTTGTTCAGCCATTGGTTTCCCTTGTTGGGCCAGAGGCGTGTCTGAAAGTAAGCTGAGGCCAGATTCAATAGAAACCTGAGCCAGCACCTGTGTAAATAATTTTCAAGGCTTCTTTTCCTGCAGCCGGATGAGTTAAAAAAAAAAAACCCAACCAGATTATCTTTTATCTGGAGTGCCATCTCCCACATTCCTAGTGCTTTGGACCTCTTGGAGGAATGTGGTTTAGTTATATATTCTTTTGTTTGCCTTTTTTGTGTGGGGGGTGAAGAGGGAACATTTCTTTTAAATATATAGTATATGGCCTATGATGTCTACTACATTTAAAATGAAACTTTATTGATACATTAGAATTTATCATATTTCTCATAGATTGTCTTGATATCCCTCTGCCACCACCCACTCTCAAATTTTAATGCTATTCAAAAGCAGCCGACCAAAACCAGCAAGTACATACTGCTGATCTCTGACTCCTACCTGAATCACTTTCAAATCTTCTTCAATACCCCATGCGAAGAGAAGAGGTTAGCATTCTGCCTAAGGCCATCAGGGCTCATTAATAAGCTGGTATCTAGTACTTGGGGCTCCCTTAGCTCTGTTCAGCTTCAGAATAAAATGGGGTTGGTCCTTCCTTTTTATTACTTAAGACTAAATCTTCTACTTTTTACTCTCTTGCACGGCTAGCCTCTTCTGCCACATGACCATTATGTACTGTCAACTCCCCAGAAAATGCTCTGTAGCTCAAATCAGTTGAAAAGATTGTTCTCTTGAGCTTAAAACCAGTGGCTCATTCCTGTAATCCTAGCTACTCAGGAAGCTAAGATCTGAGAATCATGGTTCAAAGCTAGATTAGGCAGGAAAGTTTGAGAGACTCGTTTCCAATTACCCACCTAAAATCCAGAAGTGCAGCTGTGGCTAATGTGGCAGAGCACCAGCCTTGAGTGAAAACCCTTACTTTACTTCCGTGCGTGTATACACACACACACACACACACACACACACACACACACACACACACACACACACACACACACACACACACACACACACACACACACACACACGAGTTCTTTAGCAACTTGACAAGAACAAGGAAACAAGTTTATGTATAAATTATACAGGAGCAGAGAGAGATGTAGCAAACAAATAGAAAGGGGTATGGTGAGGAAATGTAGAACAACTTCTCGCCTAGCTAGTGAGATTTTACATTAGTTTTCTATCCTAGAGTTTTTTTGATGTAGGGGGAACAGATTTTGTCTTCAGTTCAATACCTCAGCTCATGATGGTATTATATCCAGAACCTGTCTTAAGTTAAAATGCATTTACTACACCTAATCTCTTAAGCATCAAAACTTATAGTACATGTCAAGGATGTGTTGATGATCCAATAGCTGACTAGGAGCTAGGGCTTGCTGCCATTAACCAACATCATGAGAAATCATAACCTAGGCCTAGTTTTCTCACCTGTAAAATTGTGATAATGATGAGCACTGTCAGAGAAGTTACCCAAATGATATAAGGTAACACTAGAAATTCAGACTTTTAAGAATGAAGTAAACTAAACACTGCTGCCAGTGCCTCCTAGTGCATGAAGAAAAAATCAGTCCCCCAGTAAATTACAACACTTTTCTAGGTCTCCAATGTTATTATAGAAATTTTTACAGTGGAGTAATTCTCCTGTGGCCATTCACATGGATAGTGATTATTTCCAGGCATGTACACTTTTGCAGTTTAATAGGTAACTCTTCTCCCAAGTACCAAAAACTAAGGAGATTGACTAGAACATAACAAAGTGGGTAGCACTGTGCTTCTTGGATCCTAGGCCCTTAGGCTCTTACTAGCAGAAACTCTAAACTCATTTGTATTGTCATAGTTCATAGCAGGGGGAAAGAAATCAAGACAATAGCTTCTACTCATCATTTTCTCAAAAAGCATGTTTTATGACAGATCCCAGATCAGGATGAACTAATCATGTCCTCAGGGAGCTACCAGTCCAGTGCACCTGACCTCCAAGACACGCTGCAACTTTCATACTGAAAAGTGTATTGAAGTACACCAGAAGCAATGTGATAAGATATGAGACAAAAATCTCCAGGCCCAGAACCTCTGCCCTGGCCCAGGGACAATCTTGACCATGACAAGGTGACACAATTTGAAAGGTCTCTTCCCATCAGTGGGTCTGGAAGCCTTACCAACAAACAGTAATGATGGTGATAATCATACAGCACCCAGTTAGATGTAATGGCTTATGGCAGCACTCAGAAGGCAGAGACAGGAGGGTCAGAAACTTGAGGCTATCCTGAGCTATGTACTGAGTTCTAGGCCAAAACAAAAATAAATTTAAAACAGTACCCAATGTTACCAAAACATTTTCTGTAGTTGAGGTACTATGTTACTTGCTTACTTAATTTTCACAACAGTCCTGTGTGGTAGCTCAATTTAACTCTTCTTACCTTACAAACGAGGAATACTAAAGCAATGAGGACTTAAGCGAAGTGAAAGGCACCCAATTCACCTCAGTTCAATAAATATTATGCATCTGTTTTGTGTCAGACCTCATCTCTTTGGGGAGAAAGAGATGGGTAAAGAGTTGACAGGAAACAAAACAAGACAGCACAACAAAGGTGGGAACTCAGTGATGAATGAGACACAGAGTCTCATTTTTTTTTTGGTCCAATCGTGGGGCCTACCTAACTCTGGGCCTGGGCGCTGTCCCTCAGCTCTTCAGCTCAAGGCTAGTGCTCTACCACTTGAACCACAGCGCCACTTCCGGCTTTTCTCTTTTTGCTTTTGTGGTGCTGAGGAATCGAACCCAGGGCCTCATGCATGCAAGGCAAGCGCTCTACCACTAAGCCACCTTCCCAGCCCAAAGATCTCAAATTTTAATGTGACATATTGATGTGGAAACAAAGATTAAATACCATTTTGATAAGTGCCATGATAGAGATAAGTACAAAATGAGAGATTATGCAGCACTAATTAGTTGGAGTATTTAGAATTAGACAGCAACTAATTGATTTACATAAACTCAACATAAACTGCATTTTCAAATTTTATTTCAGTGTGCTTGATAGGGGTTTTTTATTCTGGCTTTTTGCTGGTTATTTGTTTTTTGTTTTTGTTTTTTTGTTAGTCGTGGGGCTTGAACTCTGGTCTTGGGCCCTGTCCCTGTGCTCTTCCGCTCAAGGCAAGCGCTCTACTCCTTGAGCCACAGTACCACTTCCTTTGCTGGTTATTTGGACATAAGAATCTCGGAGCCGGGCACCGGTGGCTCACACCTGTAATCCTAGCTACTCAGGAGGCTGAGATCTGAGGATCGAGGTTCAAAGCCAGCCTGGGCAAGAAAGTCCGTGAAACTCTTATCTCCAATAAACAATGAGAAAACCAGACGTGGTGCTGTGGCTCAAGCGGTAGAACACTTGCCTTGAGCTGAAGAGCTAAGGGACAACGCCCAGGCCAAGAGTTCAAGCCTCACAACAGACCAAAAAAAAAAAAATGAATCTCATGGACTTTTCTGCCCAGGCTGGCTATCTTTGAACCTCAATCCTCAGATCTCAGCCTCCTGAGTAGCTAGTATTACAAGCGGGAACTACTGGTTTTTATTTTGGCATGGAGGATCACTATTCATTTCCCGTTAGCTTTATAAGGCTACTATGAGAAACTGTACAACAAGATAGTCAAATCTATTCTGCTCCCTCAATGCAATCTTTCCCCTCCCCATTCCTCATCTGTACTCCAGCTCTAATCATCTGTCTAAAGTGCTTACTCTCCACAACTCTATACCAGTCTTATCTTTCTTCTACACCACATTCACATGTCTCCTCCTCCATTAAGCCTCTACCCCATAGAAAGGTGCCCCTTCCTTTCCCATACTACAGCCGTTCCTGGGTGTCTTTCGTGGTTGTTACCACTTCCTGTTTTATCTTTCAGTAATACACTAACTGATCTTTTGCCTCCAATACTCTGAGCTCCTTAGAGGAAAACTCCTTTTTTGAAACCGTAATTTTATTTCAAATGCATCAAAAGTAGCTTCTGGAGTGCATTGACCCTGGTAAGCTTCACCTTTCATTCTTTAATATGTGCAATTTTATCACTTGGTTAGAGATACACACTTTCTACTAGTGGCTTTTTGAAAAGTTCACCACTCTAACACAAGTAAAGCTACCTTCATTTCCTCTAGGTCTGACCCCACCCCCTTGCAGAATGTGTGCAGTCATTGTTATTTTTCGTTTTGATAGTGCCTGTATTTTTGGAAATTTCGGTTGTTTCCATCCACTTAAGTTCTATTCTTATATTTTTCCTTTTATTGTGAAATTTTCCTTAGGCCCCATTTCCATCAGTGGAAATACTAGGTCATAGGTTGATAAAAACAATAATCAAAAGATGCTGTAGGTGGGAACATGTAATCAGGTTATGACTTAAGAACTGAGATTTGAACTCAGGGCCTTGCCATCTCCCTGGCTTTTTGTTTGTTCAAGGGTAGCACTCTACCACTTGAGACACACCTCCATGCCCAACCTTTTGGTGATTAATTGAATAAAAGAGTCTCATGGATTTTTCTTACTAGGTTGGTTTTGAACTATGATCCTCAGAACTCAATCCCCTAAATAGCTAAGATTACAGACATTAGGCCTTAAGACCAGTATGCTCTCTCTTCTTAAAAGTATGTTAACAACCATGATCTGTCATAGTTTTGGAAACTTCTATCCTATACTGTCAAATCCCTTAACATGGAATTGTTTTGGAAGACCTTAGTTCTTAGGATATACTTAGCCATCATCAGGACATATTATGGGGAATCAGACTATCCATAGGTTTCTAAGCATGCTTCTGGAAGAATGGGGTATTCATCTCCTATTTTGAAATGAATAGGATTCAAAGTAAGTTCTGAACATTAGATGTTTACCTGCACTAGGAAGGTACAGGTATAAGCACTGAGGAACCAAGGCTCAAATGAACACATCAAGCACTTGGTAAGATTTAAAAAAGAAAAAGAGGGAAGTAAAGGGAAGGTTAAGGAGAAGAGATGATTAAGTTTCACCCACTTGACTTGGAATTATGCTTGGATTATGAGCACAACAGAAGCATGGAGATTACTTTAAATAAGGCAGTGTATATTTGGCAACATTGGTAGGAGTCGTGGCCTAAGGGGACATTTTGGTATAAATCATCCTCTTTGAGACATTAAAAAACCATGAGAGATTTGGAAATGAGAAAAACTTGCAGGAGAAGGGCACTGTGGCATGCTCAACACACAAAGTAATCAGTGCACACCAGTCATCAGACAGGATTATAAGTTCCTCTGTAAAAGCTAGCAGGCCCTGCTGTATAGTGAGCAGGTGATTAGGAAGGGCTTTTCATTCTCCCTTGGATGCATCTTTGCTTTGTATATGCATCATGATTATATCTTTGATATACCTCCCAATGCTCTTCAGAGTGAATTTTGCATAACCCTCCACCCAATAGTATACTGCAAAGATAACCTCCAAATGGAATGACAGTATAGCCAATCTCTTGTGCATAATGCAGGACTAGACAGATACATAAATTCATTATAGAGATAATTACTGTCTCTCAGAAAGTAAACAGTGGTCAGAAAATGGCCAGGAAATCATAAGGAGTGCCTTCCCATGGAGGCTCAGCTTTCCATCTTAGCTGAAAGGTTACTAGAGAAGCTTGTGCAGATCAGTTACAGGATTTATGACAGAAGCAAAACTTTCTCCAAGAGCAAGTCTTTGTTTCATTGTGTAGTGTTTTAAATTCCAGCACACATTACTTTGATCTGACATTTGGCAACAGCATAGTTTCCCAAGTTGCTGTGTACAATTGAAGTTACAGTGGTCATCTTACTGGAATTAATTTATTTGTTCTACTTATAAATACATGGGCTTTTCAAATCCCATCACCCTTAAAACTTTATCTGTGCTCCACAGTGAGAATGCTTCTCAGCCTTTAATGTGCCTGTTTTGACTTCATGGATAGATATCCCTACTGGCAGACACATGGATCTTGTGAAATTGTTTTGAAGGTCTTTTTCTTTGTTTGCTCTTGCTGCCCAAGTGGCTTGGAGCAGTAGTGGTGGTAGTGGACTGACAAGAAGACAGCAAACTGACATTTGTCCTCTCATCTCCCTTGACCTATTCCATCCTTCATTCCAGGGACACCTAGTATTACATGCAGTGGAATTTATTAAACTTTAAGACTGACTGAAAGGGAGGCTTTCAAACAGCCATCATAGGGCAAAGGGATGAGACTTAAAATTTTACAAATCCAGGTACTGCCTATATTGGTTATTTTCACCCCAGAAAGATACTATAGGAAAATACTAAAGCCTCATGATCTGGCAGGGCCTGGGCTACTGCTTAAGAAGCATACTCTCTCGGCCAAAAACCTATTGAAATATTAATCCATCAATCACTAAATTTTGATAGTACACATTGAGGAATTTATTTTCGAGTATTTTTCTTTTAGAGTATTTTATAACTGAAACAGACTCTTGATAGTGTTAGTTAAATAACTTTATATTAAACCAAAATCTCAGTGAAAATGTCATTTTAAGCAACAATTCAATAAAATTTTAGGTCTTGAAAGTATAAAAGTAAATACTATGTTCTTTAGGGAGCTTAAAAAGTTGAACCTAATCGCTTTTTACATAAAAGATGAATCAAACTTGTCTCTTTTTGAAGCAATTCCATATTCTAAAATACTACTCAAAAGTTATACCATGAAGTATACTGTGATTATTAGGAGAGTGTTTCATGTTTTTATTTATGGCAGTACTGGGATTTGAGCTCAGGCCTTGTCTTGCTAAGCTAGTGCTCTGCTATTATGCCACACCTCCAGTCCTTTTTCTACACTCACTGATTTTGAGATAACATTCATACTTTCTTCCAGGGTGTGTGCCTATTTGCAATTCCTAAGAAACTAGAATGACACTTGTCAGCACACCCCAATCATTTTTGCCCAACATGTCCTTAAACTATGATCCTCCCCATCACAGACCCTCAAATAATTAGAGTACAGGTGTGAGACAGTGGCATCCAGCAAAGACAGCCATTATTACAAGTGATTATCACAACATTATGGGTAGATATTCATTTCCCAAATGATACAATCATCTCTCTCAACCTCAACAAAGAAATTACTCTTTTAAAAGGGTAATTTCAGTGAACAGTCATGACAGATAGACAAAAGGAAAATTTTGAGTATATGATAATTGATTCTTTTACCTATAAATATATCAAAAATTTGGCTGAAATAGATCTCAGATTAAAGCATAAACAACACACGTGTAGTTGAGAGGCCTCTTGTAAAGTACAAGTCAATTCTTAAATATCCAAGGAACATAAAATTTTACATGTGCTGGCAAATATTCCTTGGTCAGCAAAGGAGAAAGTACAGCAATTACTTCATTTAGACTGAAGAAAAGAAAACAGCTAGAAAATAATATGCAGCTTGTATTGATAATTTTCAGTATGCACAACAGTGGGTGATGGAAAAGAATCTGCCATACACTTGTCTTTCTTCAAAATGTAATGAGGAAAAGGGCCATTCCTGCAGTATATAGTGACCTGTAGCATTTCATACACCGCTGGATATCCTCACATGGTAATGGCACAAAGTAATGACTGAATAGTGGACTGAGGCCAGAGGAAGAAGGATTGAATGTGGATATAGCCATTCTCAAGGCTCCATTTTGAAATACCAGGATTGCAGTTTCAAATGGCTATTTTGAAATCCCACCCCATTGCACTGCAGATAATAGAATCTTCCTGTCAGTAGATGCGACCAAGTGAGTAATAGAATGAAATGAATGAGATGAGAAATCCAGAAGAGTTAGAGTTCATTTTCTTTTAGCAAAGAGACTACTTTATGAACAATGGCAGAATAAAGTCACAAAGGAGACACAAAGAAAGGCAGTCATGTGACTCCAGGCAAATAATGGAGCATCTTTGGACTTCTGCTTCCGCATCCACAAAGCCATTAATGGGTTTTGTCCTTTCTACTTCATGAACGTATTGAGAGGTGATATATATGGAAGAATTTGTCAATGGCAGCCTACCTTACAAAATAGGACTTTGAAAAGGTAGAACACCTTCATTAATGACTGGAATGACCTTAAAGACCTCTGGATTCTTTTAAATGAGGCCAGTTATTCTAGCTTACAAGGTTCTCTTGATTTCTTTTTCTGACTTCTCTCCCAGAGATTAAGAATTACTGGCACAAGAAAGGCACTCTAGGATGGTTTTAATTTAAGAAATAATTTATATGCCATAATATTCACTCTTTTAAAGTGTACAGCTTTTTAAAATTATGTTCAAGGAGTTTTCTAAACATCACCACTGTCTACTTCCAGGGGGTTTTCATGACCACAAAAAGACATCTTGTGTTCATAAGTGCTTACTCACAAATCTCCGTCCTCCCAGCCCCTGACAGCAAGTAATCTAAACTCTGTCCTACATTCTAGAAATTTCATATAAATGAATACATGTAATACATGGCCTTTTGTATCTAGCATAACATTTTCAAGGTTCATTGTTATAACTTGTATCAGTATTTCATTTCTCTGGCTGAATAATATTTCATTATATGGCTATACAAAATTTTGTTTATGTATTCTTTGGTAGATGTCATTTTAAGCCATTTCTATTTTGCCTATCATGAATAATGTTTCTATTAATATTTCACTTGCCAATGTTAAAACATTGGATGTTTGGCTTTTATTATTGTGGCATCTGTGTGTGTGTGTGTGTGTGTGTGTGTGTGTGTGTGTGTGTGTGTGCGTGTGTGTGTACATTATCTGTTTCTACAAGTCTTTATCAAATACATGATTTACAAACTTTTCCTCCCATTCTGTAAGTTGCATATTCGTTTTAAATCCTTCATTTCACTTATTTCTAAGTACTCTTTCTTACAACCTGGTGCTTTCTCTTTAGTTTGCTGACCTTTTACTGTTGGGTTATTATTTTAGATCTCTGTGTGTGTGTGTGTGTGTGTGTGTGTGTGTGTGTGTGTGTGTGTGTGTGTGTGTGTGTGTGCTGGGGTTTGAACTCAGGGTTTGGGTGCTGTCTCTTTTTTATTTTTGTAAACTCTCTCCCAAAAAAAGTTATTCACAATTAGAAAGTTCTAAATGCAGTTAAACACATCCTCCAGAGTGGAGTTTTCCAGGGAATCAACAGAAAATTACCTGCTTTAAAACTGTGTTTTCTACTGCTGCCACTGGCTCATTTCTATAATCCTAGCTACTGGGGATCAGAGTTTGAAGCCAGTTCAGTCAGTAAAGTCCTTTACACTCATCTCCAATAAATCACCAAAAAGCCAAAAGCGGAGCTGTGGCTCAAGTGGTAGAGTGCCAGCCTTGAATGTAAAAGCTAAGATACCGCATTCAGGCCCAGAGTTCAAGCCCCAGTACCAGCACACACATATAAGGCTGGTGCTCTAACATGTGATCCACACTTCCATTTCTGTCTTTTTTGTGTTTAATTGTTAAGAGTTTCACATACTTTCTTGCCCAAGGTAGCTTCAAACCACAATACTCAGATCTTAGCCTCCTGAGTAGCCAGGATTACTGGCATGAGCCACGGGTGCCCAGCCCATGTTTTTTTTACATAGCACTTGTTACTTTGTAGCATGCAATTTAATTTTCTAATTTATTCTTTTTTTGGTGCATATACTGGTGCTTGAACAGAAGGCTTTGTACTCTTAATTGGCTTTTAGAGAGCTCAAAGCTAGCATTCCACCACTCTAGCTATATCTCTTCTTCTGGCTTTTTGCTGGTTAAGATTAGATAGGAGTTATTTGTTCTTATCTGACTTTTCTGCTCAAGCTAATTTTGAATCAGCATACTCAGATCCAAGCCTCTTTTGTTTTTGTCCGTTGTGGGGCCTGAGCTCTGGGCCTGGGCACTGTCCCTCAGCTCTTCAGCTCAAGGTTAGCACTCTACCACTTGAGCCACAGCACCACTTCTGGCATTTTCTGCTTATGTGGTGCTGAGGAATCGAACTCAGAGCCTCATGAATGCAAGGCAAGCACTCTACCACTGAGCCCGCTTCCTATCCCAGATCCAAGCCCTCTTGAGTAGCTAAAATTATAGGCATGAGACAAGGTGCACAGCTTCAATTTGTTTTTTATTAGCCGGTCCTCTTCTGGACTTGCCTCTTCTCCTGGACCTTCTCCTTCCATACATGCATTAAAATGAATATTATTCAAGGCAGATGTATTTAGTTCTTTGTCCAATTTTGCATAGAATTGCTAGGCACAGAGTGGGTTTTTGTAGGTATTTATTGAACAAATAATGAATAAATTCATGAATGCATGAGTGAATGAATTTCTTAAGCATATATGATATTTTTTCTTAAAGTCTTGTCTGTTTTTTGTTTGTATAAAAACAGTATCTAACATAGATCCTGGCATTTAGTAGGTGTTTAGTAATTTTTCATTGAATAATATAATAAGCATTTTGCCATTTCCAACACTTTATTTAGTCAGTATTGTCAGGCAAATCAGATGTTCTACCAAAAGTGAATTTTCAAAAAAAAATCTCTAAAATGATCCATTTTAATAATTTTATATATCTCTTAATGAAATACGTAAATTACTTCTCATGCCTTGCAGAGCACAGCAGAGTAACTGCAATTTAACATTTTCATTGATATTTAAGTTATGAAACATGATAGGAATGAGAGTCAGAATACTTGGTCATAATAATGACTTCCTCTCTTCAGCTTCATCTCTTACTTAACTGTCTGAACATGGCAGTTAGACAAGTTTGATCATAATTATAACTACCTTGATTAAATTTGTATAAGGCCCAAGGAAGATAATTCATAGGAACATTATCTGAAAGTAGTAAAGTTACCTATAAATGCAAGTGATATAAATGTTTATGATTCACAAGAGAACTTGTCTGGTGCTTAGGTAACAGAGAAGGGACACACTCAATGTGATAGTGGCTCAGCTTCAATAATTCCATTATTATTGACATTAGTAGAATGTAATTTTCCATTCCTGATATTTGCAAGTATCTTTTAAAATGAAATTTCACAAGTTTCCTTGCTCTGGATTGTTAATAATTATGATGTTTTAAAGCCAAAGATGACTCTTCTAATCTCCAGGGAAATCTCTGGTACACTTTTGGTGTTGAAAATATAATGTAGAATACATTCAGATACCTAGGTACTCTGAGGACAGTGAGAAAAAAATAACAGGTGAAGTCAGATCTCAGCTGATGCTATTCAAGATGGCTATGATGTGATGGAGGGTTATATTTTTCCATCAAGGAAATCTTACTGGCATTTACCTTTGAGTCCTCTGACCTTCCAAATCATAAATGAAAAAGAGCAACATTCATTCTATGTTATAAAGGAACTTAATCTATTAGCCATGAGAGGTTTCTCATTTTGACATTAGCCATTATTTTGTTAATAAACAAGTTGATATCAACATTTGGGGGCCATAAAATAATGCAAAAATATATACAAATAAATGTTGGTATTTATGAAGTATGATAATTTGATACATACAGTGTGTAATGACCAACTCAATAGTAATAAGAACTTTTATCTCCTTAAATATTAAGTGCATATTTTGGAAACATTAATGCTCTTTTCTACTAATTTGAAATTTTTCATGGATTGTTTTAGACAAGTTGCCCTACTGTGCCACAGGAAATGCAAACTAATTCTCCATATGGAATTCTTTAAGGGAACTCAAATATATTGCAAAAAATGTGGATGTTGTAGGTTGACTTTTCTTCCTTTGTTAAGTTGGGAGGCAAAGAAAAAGTACTTTAGTACTCAAAATGCCAAAATGCCCCACTAGTTTCCATATATTTTTGGGATCATGCTCGTTGGTCAGTTCTTGTAACTGATCTAACAGGTTTTAATCACCCAGATACAGGACAAAATACACATTAAGGAAAGAATCAAATTTGTCTGTTTTAAGATAGTTATAAGAAGAAAATATTTTCATGTTACACCTGCATTCAGGAGGCTGAGGTAGGAGGATAATGAGTTGGATACCATCCTCAACTGCATAGTGAGTTGGAAGCTATCCTAGGCAACTTTAAAATACCTTGCTTTAAAAGATGGTTTTGGAGCTGGGTGCTGGTGACTCATGCCTGTAATCCTAGTTACTCAGGAGGCTGAGATCTGAGGATCACGGTTCAAAGCCAGCCTAGGAGGAAAGTCTGTGAAATTCTTATCTCCAATTAAACACCAGAAAACTGGAATTGGTGCTGTGGCTCAAGTGGTAGAGCACTAGCCTTGAGGTGAAGAGTTCAAGGACAGTGCCCAGGCCCAGAGTTCAAGCCCACAATCAACAAAAAAAATGGTTTGGGCCTGGGTGCATTGGCTCATGCTTGTAATTCTAGCTACTCAGGGGGCTGAAATCCAAGAAGTTCAAATCCAGTCCAGGCAGGAAAGTTTGTGAGACTCTTATCTCTAGTTAACCAGTAAAAAGATGAAAGTGGAGCTATGGCTCAATGCTAGCCTTGAGATGAAAAAGCTGAGGAACTAGGCCCTGAGATCAAGACCCTGTACCCATACAAAAAAATGGGATTGATTTATAAGAGAAACAGATGTTTTTAGTAGTAAGCAAAAAGTGTCAGTGTACTTGCCCAAGGTTGACTGAATATTTTCCAGTTTTGAGAACTAACAAATAACAACCTGTTTTACGTGTCAATCTTGGCTCTTTCTAACCATCATTCTCATTCAAATACAGCATCTTGTGTGCTTCGAATACCAAGGCTTTGTTTACTGTGAAAATTCTATATTTCATCAAGAATAGGCCTTCTGTGAAATGCAAATTTTACCTCATTTTTCCTCTCAAGAATGTAACACGTGCCATTAGTATTCTCTTTCTATACAGATTATTATCCTGATAGTTTATCGTCTTATAACATTTGATAACAACTGCTATCCTCTTTTGTCCAATGTTTTTTACATCTTCATTAGGTCTCATCTTTAAAAACTCACTTTATTTGTGTCTCTGGCACAATCTTTAGTAAATGCCTATGTGTTCTAGATGTATTAAATTGCTTCACATATATTATTTCATGTAAATATTGTGACAAATGTATGCATTATTAACTCTATTGTATAGTAGGCTAAACTCAAGTCTACTAATGCAGCTAGTAAGAAGCAGGACAAGAACTTGAATACACATCTATCACACTACCATCATGTAACATTTCTTTGTATATACTACACAGGATCTTCTCTCTTTTTGTAGTTCCCATTGATTCTTACAGAAGAATCATACCTTGACCTTTTTTTTTTTTGTAAAAGAGGTGTCCTTTCTTAATCTTTTGGTACTTATGTGGGGTTTTCCTAGAATAAAAAAAAAAGAATTTAGGCTTCTTAGTGCTTTAGGTCCATCGGGGTATAACTTCCTAAAGGAAAATCACTCAAAAGAGTCCTTAGTAAAAACTTGGAGAAAATGATGGATAAAGGCTTCCTTCCTGCTCCCTCAGTCAGAAGTGCTTACATTCTCAATAGAGATGGCAGTCACATGTTAGACGAAGCTGAACCCAGTGATGCAGCATTACCTTCGGATAAGTACTGGCCTCTTTTTTTATGTGTTTTATTTTATTTTATTTTTTATTGTAATGGTAATGTACAGAGAGGTTACAGTCACATAACTAAGGGAATGAGTACATCTTTTCAGTGTTATCCCTCCCTTGTTTTCTCCCACTTGGCTTCTTTTTAAAATATTTGTATTATGTTTAAGTAGTTATATGAAAGAGTTGGCATTCAACAAAGCAGTTTATGAATTAATGCATCTTGTTCAATGTCACTTCTTTCAACATTCTCATTCATCCCTCCCAACCCACCCTTCCCTTACTTTTCCTAATTTTGTAGGATATGTATTGAATGTTTTTGCCATCTAAGAAATAAGTTTATGTATACAATGCATCTTAATCTGTGTCATATTCTTGATATTTTCACCTCCATCTAACCATCCCACCCCTTACATTAATTTTCTTAATTTTGTGGTATATATGTTGAATTCTTGACTGCATTTCCCCCCCTTCTCCCCTTCATTCCTCCCTTCTACTTCCCTTGCCCCCCTCTTGCAAGTACCCATGTCCTGGTAGAATAGAAGACCCAGAAATGAACCCACAGACCTATAAATATCTAATATTTAATAAGGGAGCAAAAAAACATAGGCTGGAAGAAAAATCTTTTTTAACAAATGGTGCCATGAAAATTGCATAGCCACATGCAGAAAACTGAAACTAGATCCATATATATCACCTTGCACCAGTATCAATTCAAAATTGATCAAATACCTCAATGTAAGATGGTAAACCATGAAACTTTTACAGGAAAGGGTGGGTAAGGGAAACACTAGGGCTCCTAGGTACAGGTCAAAACTTTATAGGCAAAGATCCAGAAGCCAAAACCACAATAAATCAAAAATAGACTGGATAAATGGGATTGCATCAAACTTAGAAGTTTCTGCATGGAAAAGGACACAGCTAACAAGCTAAATAGAAAGCCCACAGAATGGGAGAATGGGAGAAGATTTTTACCAGCTATAGATCAGACAGGGCCTAAATACCTGAAATACACTGAGAGCTCCAAAAATTAAACCCCAAAAATTAAACTAGTTAGTAAGTGGGCTGATTTCAGAGACTTCTCAGAAGTAGTAAAAATGGCCTATAGACACATTGTTTAATGTTTTTTTCTTTCTTGCGATTGTTTTTAACATATTTATAAGATGATTTCTTTGTATATCCCTCCCCCACGGTATAACCCCTGCTTTCACTGTACTTGAAGTTGGTATAATATGTGGAGGGGAAGGGAAAAAACAAATTGTTTAAATAGGGATTCAGGTGGACCCATTGCAACAATGAGATGTACAAGACATTATGTCAAAAAAAAAAGAATTTTATAACTTTGGCAGGAGGCGGGGAAGGGGAAACAAAGGAGGAGGCAACAATGCTTGATAAGAAACATACTCATTACCTTGCCCATGTAATTGTAACTCCTCTGTACGGTTAAAAAAAAAAGGAAACGCAACTCAAAACAACCCTGAGATTACACCTCACTCCAGTTAAAATGGCTATTATCATGAAAAGTAATCGTAGCAAATGCTGTTGAGGATGCAGCCAGAAGAGGAACTCTATTACACTGTTGGTGGGAATGTAAACTTGATCAACCACTCTGGAACACATTATGGAGGTTCAAAAAAAGGCCAAAAAACTAAACACAGAACTAACCTATGACCTAGCAATTCCACTTCTGGACATTTATCCAAGAGAATACTAATAATGCTAATTGTACTAATAATACTAATAATGTAAAGGATTCTTTAGCTTTTCTTGAAGTCCAGTAGTTCCTTAGTGAGGTCAAGGCTTGGACTTTCCTTCTTCTCCTCTCCTCTCTTCTTACTTCTCCTCTCCCATCCATCCCCCTTCTCTCCTTCCTATTTGCTTTCTTTTTCTCATACCCCTCTTCTTCAACTCCTGCTTCTCTTTCTTATTTTCAGCCATGGGTGTATTCATGTTAGCTCCCACTAGATTGCAAACTCTGAAAAGGTAGGAACTACAATTTCTCTTCCTCCCTTACAAACTTCCCTTGTCTTTCCTCTCTCCCTCGCAATCTCCCTCCTTTTGTCCTCTCCCTCTCCCTCTTCCTTTCTCTCTCCATCCTCATCAAGTAGCATCTAGGTCTTTTAAGAGGCACACTGTAATCATTGTGAATATTTAAGAAACCAAATCAGAACAGCACCCAGAAGCAGAGCTCTAAGCTGAAGATTGCATTTCAGTTTTCAAATTCGATCACCAATGACTACATACTTTTAAAACTCTATAAGAAGAAAAAAACTGAATAATTTGATGACAGTTCCTTTGTTGTGGAACACTTGATAAGTAAACAACATTAAATGCAGTACTTGAGTGTTATACAATAAACATTTCAGCAGACATTTCTGTCTTGATCAGCCCCTCCAAATTCCATGTGATTCCCAAAAGAATGCTCATCATTCTATAGGTCTGGTTTATCAGGTACCTACAATTTGCCAGATCCTTCACACATACTTTCATTTAAACACTACAGCTGTGCAAAGGTAAATGCATGTTATTAAATAAGAAGCAGTATCTGAGAAGTTTCACAGCTTGCCAAGTTATTTTGTTTACTCCTAGCAAATGACATTACTGGCAGTTAGAAGCCAGTTTTTTGACTCCTAAATCTGGGCTTGCTAATGAACAGACACTAAAGACCACTAGTCTAACTTACCATGAATGCCAGTGGGCTTCTTAATCGCTAGACCAAATATAAATTTATTGATTAATTAATTAATTAATTAATTAATTAATGTTAGCTCCTTCTAGATTGCAAACTCCTAAAAGGTAGGAACTATAATTTCTCTTCCTCCTTTACAGACTTCTGCAGAAAGCTAGATCATTGGGCTTTTTAATAAGCATTTAACTAACTAGTTGATGTTTAAGGCAGCAACAGAGACCATCTTTCTGATCCTTTTAGGAGACCAACTTCCCAGATTACATAGTGGAGTGAATAGTCAGTATATTTCCTATGAATGCTGACTAAAATTTGGAAACTAGGATGTGCTGGGAACAACCTATTTTAGTTTTCACTGAAGTATTACTAAATCTAAACTTCTGATTATGTAGATGGAAGTAACTACAAAAGTCCAGAGAAAAGGACAGAATTTGTTCCTGGGTCCAGGCACATTGGAAATAGAGCTAGGACTAAACATTTAGTTATCTTACTCACAGGCAAAATAACTATTATTGTAAAGATTTAATTTATAAAATTAATTATTTGTATTTAATATATTTGTTTCCATTTATGCTTACAGATACAATATAAACATTTATAAACATTTTTCTTCATCACACTAGTGTTCAATATTGTTTTGTACCTTGTTTTAAATTTACAGTATACCTCATAGATCATTCTATATTAGTATAAATGGAACATTTTAATGGCTATAGTGTGTGGCTGTATCATAATTTAATTACTCCTCTATTGATGGATACTCAGGTTGTTTCAAGTATTGTGCAGACAGAGCTGCCATGAATTTGTGTGTGTGTGTGTGTGTGTGTGTGTGTGTGTGTGTATGTGTGTGTATACCAAAGCAAATATACATTGGGTCAAAGTATGGATGTATATGTGTATATATGAGTGTGTGTATATGTGTGCATGTGTGGGGGGGAGAGGTTTTGCCCACTTATCCTCTACCAAAGTTGTGAGGCTATCACACAAAATTTAGGTTTAACAAAATTGATCACTGTGTTAGTAACTATTCATTTTACAAAAGGATTATTATCTTAGTCTTCCTAAAGTGTTCTATAAAGAAATTCTCTAAATGATTAATCCTTACTATATATTTAAATGATATTTCAGCTTAAGAAAATTTGTACACTGCTGTTCAGGAGACATCTATTACATAACACATATGAGGTTGGTAATGTATTTTAAAATGCAACTGAGTCTATATGGGCTGTGATTCACTAAGTCTTAGAGATATGCTTGGCTGGAAGTGTAGGGGAAAATGAACCAGGAGGTCCAGCAACAAAAGGATTAAACCTACCCAAGAGCAGAACTCTTAAGTTTGCATTCTATGGGTTGAGTTAATTTTCAGTGTTTACTCATTTCTATGATGTAAGTGTTATTACCCTGGCTAGTTTTAAACTACTATGAATGTGATGACACAGTATAAATTGGGGAAGAGGTATTCACAATCATTTTTACAAGTCAGTACAAGCCAGCTCCAATGTAGCTTGAGAACATAAATCTTGGTCTTCTCTAATGTCAGATGATCCTCACAGAAAGGCTGAGCCATTCCTCTTGGTGCTTTCTTTCCTTCATGAGACTGGATCCTCTACGTCTCCCGTGCAGTCTATCCAGATCTCAGCTGAAGAATATTATCTGTTTGGTGTTCCCATCCCCTTTAACCTAGTGACTCACCAGTCCACAGAAGAGAAATGTCAGATATGCTTCAGTGTCATATATTCATCATGGTATTAATCTAGTGTCAGCTGCAAACCTCCATGAATATTGACTAGTTACAGAGTCCAGCAGCAGCAGTCCCCTACTGCCAAGCTAAGCATTAGAAAAGCACCAGAGGAACTTTGTTAAAATCATCTTTCTGACACTTTACCCCCAATCACTTAGAACTACCAGAAATAAGATCACGCATCAATATTCTGTAAACTCTCCTCTCATTCTTATTGTCAGCCAAGTTTGATAATTTTTGCCTTACACAACCTGGTCTTGTCATTTATTCCACTTCTTCTGCTTCCTTCCCTGTTTTATTATATACTAGCCACACTGGCCACCTCATCCTGAGAATATTATGTCCATCTACAAGACCCTATGTAACTATTAGGCTGATTCTTATCAATCAAATCTGATCACTCTGGAGGGGAAGTACTCCCTACAGGGAAGTATATTGATTCTTTGAGAAAAAAAATCTTTAGATCATGCTAGGAGCACAAACTGGCTTCTGTTCTCCTGGAGTCATATTCAGTAGACTGAGACTCCCAGAAAAGTTCTGTGAATAGAAAATATTTGAGCCTACCTTTCATGGATCACTATTGTTTTATTAGTATGGCCCACACTCCTTTCTTGTCATAGATTAAGGGAACTGAGGGTAAAAGAGAAGTAGAGATATACATAAAGTCACAAAATGACTTTGCAAGACTAGTCCTCAGATCTTCTGCCTTCTAGCTCTGTACTCTTTTTTTTTCAATCAATTTTGCTCTGTCTTTGAAGCATATAGCCAGGCCCCATTTCACTGAACTCAACCTCACACCCCGGTCATATACACTTGACTTCCTTTCTTGCATCTGCTACTTACTGAGTCATTCTGTGTCTCTGAGTGTTATTTTTCTCGTCTCTAAAATAAGAATAGTATCTGCATGGAAAAATTTCCAAAGGAAATAGGCAACATCTTTGTAATCATCTTGAAGAATGAAAACAGCAGGTTTACCTCTCTCCATTGTTCTCCTTAAGCAATTGAAATGTTACTCCTACTCATTTTGAAGAGACAATTGGTAGGTTTAGTGTAAACAGGACAGATACATGAGGAGAGAAGCAAGTATTTTCTCAGTGGTTAAGTAGAAAGCATATGGACCCTGGATTGAAACTGAGCTGGTATTAATAAGTACTCAGTATCCCATGTTTCCTGATAGATGAATTAAGAATAAGGTATGTATCCTCTCTACTGTGAAGAATGACTTAGTGAGATAATTAATATGAAGATAATTTCAAGATAATAAAGCACATCTGCAGAAAATATGGTGGGTAGGAGAGTGGAATTTTTGTTTCATCACTGTCATTGATTCATATAATTCGGGTCCATCCTGCTCCCTGGATGTGTTTCCCCATCTGGAAAGTGAAAATGTTGGTTAGATGCTCTCTGAAGAGTTCCTTGTTTGATCTGCCATCCAAGGAGTTTACTATTTAAGATAAGGTCTGCGTGATGCTTTTTATCTTATACATTTTCCCATCTATTATCATACATGAGATTAACATCAGACTGCTGGTATTGAGAATGAGTACATCTAGATTCTTGATCTTGTTTTGATATTGGATATTGATATGTGACCTTAAGAAGCTTCTTCCATTTTTTAAATCTCAGTTTATCAATCTGTAAAATAGGGGATATTAATGTTGGAATAAATCAGTAGGTCTTTATGCTGATACACAGTCTTGAGGGAATACATCTTTCAGAATTTTTCTAAGGTGTTCTATGAGTCTGTATCATCACAAAAAGGGAAAATGGGGTGGTTTTGCAGAAGTTTCAAATTTCCTTTGCTTCAGGCAGATTAGACTTACTTTTATCTGTTTTATATATAGCCCTCTATGTCATATTTGATTTGTACAAAGGGTTCAGTACAAAAGAAAAAAGTACCCTTGGTTAGTTCTAATTGTTTTTACATCACATATATAAGTGGCACCATACAGCATTTGTCATATGCCTGGCTTATTTCACTTAACAATGTACTCCATGTTTACTCATAATGTCACAAATGAAAGGATTTCCTTCTTTTGAAAAGCTAGATGGCATTCCAATCTGAATATGTACTACATTGAATTTACCCATTCATCTAGTATGGCATTTTGGTTCTTTCCATATTATAGCAATTAAAAGTAATGCTAAAAAGAGGTCGGACTAACAGAGGCTGAGAGTAGAAAGGATGGGAGTAGATGGGAGAAAATGGTCATATTGGTCAGAGTCCAAAATTGCAGTTAGACAGGAAGAACAAACTAGTAATTTGCTGTGCAACATGTAATCATAATTAATAATAATGTATATTGTAAAACTGATTTTAAAAGTAGCTTTTGAACATTCTCACAACAAAAAATAATTTGGTCAAGCTGTGGATGTTAACTACACTTAATCTTTCTACAATACGTATATCTGAATATCACATCTATACAATTATCATCTATACAATCTTTACAATTATTTCTCAATTCAAAATGTTTAAAAAACTCAACTTGATGATTTGTAAGGCCTTACATATTAGAAATAAAATCCAACCAAGTGTATTGTTTAAGAGCTTTATTTTTTGTTATTTTATAAACCAGTATACTAAAAATATACTGCAAATTACAAAAAAGACATTGAGATCATCAATAATAACTGCACAGTGTTCCCTTGCATGAATATGGAATAATTTATTTGATCATTTCCCTGATGTTAGACATTTAAATGCTTCAAAAGTTCCCTCTTTAAATAATACTACAATGAATTTCTTTTGTACTTCTCTATTTTCTTATGAAATATTCCTAGAAGTGGAATTTCTAGTGAAAGATTATATGCATTTTTAATTACTTGAATAGTATTACAAAATTGCTCTCTGAAGAATTTATATTCCCATCAACAAAATCTTTTTGACAATACATAATATTTAATCTTTATCAATTGGACTTGTTAAAAGTGCTCATTTAGCCTGGCATAGGTGGCTCACACCTGTAATCCTAGCTACTTAGGAGGCTGAGATCTGAGGATCGCAGTTCAAAGCCAGCCTTAGCAGGAAAGTCCGTGAGACTCTTATATTCAATAAACCACAGAAAAACAGAAGTGGGACTGTGGCTCAAGTGGTAGAGTGCTTGCCTTGAGCTGAAGAGATGAGGGACAGCGCCCAGGCCCAGAGTTCAAGCCCCATGACTGTTAAAAAAAAAAAAAAGTGATTTCTGGGGAGAATGATCTATTTTCTTATGTTTATCAGTCATTTGTATTTCTTCATGTAATTGCCTATTCATTTAATTCCCTATTCTTGTACTGATATCTTGTGATATCAAAGATATTGACCATTGATTTCCCATACATGATGGTATCAATTTTTCTTAGTATGTGGTTTGTCTATGTATTTATTATGATGCCTATGCAACATAAGTAATTCAAATATTTTCTAATGAAATCTGTCATTATTTTTATGTATGTATTTTTCATTATTTTGCCTTTAAAAATCCATTTGCACCTTAAAATTTTTATTTATTTTCACCTGTATTCTAAAAGTACTTCAGTGACTTACTTGTTTTTTTATAAACACCTGAAATTTATTTTGATTTTAAGTAGTAATATTTTTTTCCAAATGATCAACCAATTGTTCTGACACCATTTAGTGAATAATCCATTCTTTCTTCACTGAACTGAAATGATATATTTCTTATACTATGTGTGTTTTAGGCTTTTCTGCTTTCTTCTGTTAATTGACCTATACTGAAGTCAGTATCAAACTATTATAATTTTATGGCTTAATAATACTTTAAATGCCTAGTAGAAAAAGTCTTACCACACTTCTTTTCACAAATAGCTTGGCCTTGTAACACATTTTATTCCTCCAGATAAACTTTAGGATTATTTTATCAATACTTTGTTTAGATTGTAAATTTATGGAATTCATTGGGGGAAAACTGAAATTTTGTAATATTAAACCTCATTTAGGAGCCTGGAACATATTTTCATTTGATGCAAGTCTTCTCTAACATACCTCAAAGGATTCTTTATTTTGTTCATATAGATTCCTCAATCCTTGCTATATAAAGTGTAAAAACTTCTACATTCTCCTACTCAGGACAGTTGAGATCTGGATTGCTATTTCAAGCCAGTCCTATAAGGAAAGTCTGAGGGCCTCTTATTTCCAGTTAACCAGAAAAAAGCTAGACGTAGCTGTGGCTCAATTAGTAGAGCTCCAGCCTTGAGCTTCAGCTCCAGAACTTGCACATGAAAAGAAGTTCTACGTTCTCTCTAGGTTAATAGTGGAAATGATAGAGTGACTATTTCTTCATTTATCTGATGAAGAGTGTGTAACTCCCTTGCCTTACCTCTGGCCCTCCAAATGTTTTTTAGAATGAACAAATGAAAAGAACCTTAGCCCAACATTGACTTCAACTTCTACTGCATAGAAACACTAGGGGATGACCTCCCCCCATCACACACACACACACACACACACACACACACACACACACACACACACACACACACACACACACAATTAGACAACTTGCAAAGTCTGTAGATTAAAAAAGAAATCCTATAGTCTCAGTTCATGCTGGGGTTTTGAAGGGTCCTTAAGGTTTATGATGAAGGAACAGGACCATGAAGAAAGACACAGAGCACCATCAGGCAGTCAAGAATTTTCAGAGCCAACCTGAATGCACCATATCTTATGCCAGCCTATTCTGTGATCACTTAAAATAGTCAAATATTTAAGGTGGTTACAAAGAATTTAACTGAGTTTAGAACTCTTCTGTGGCCTAGAATATTTTAGCATAAGGGAAGGTGTTTGTATTTTGCCAGCCATTACACAATACCATTTTGTGAATCTTGATTATAGGTTGTTGATAGTATGTTACAGTTGAAATTCAATCATGTCAAAGAACTGAGTTAATTTCTTATAGTATTTGATGTAGGAGAGCTGTATAGGACTTTGTATCCTCTGTACTATTATTCAGTAACCTATATGACAGCGTGGAAACATGGGACCTTCTAGAACTACCTTGGAGCAATCTCAGGTCCCAATTACACACTTCACTGACAACTATGTATAGAGAAGGTACTTACAGGGCCATGGTACCTGTGAAGGGGAATAAAAAGGGTAATAGGGGTTTGAATTTGATCAAAGTATATAATGCATGTGTGGAATATCACAATTAAATCATTTTGTAACATTAATATTGCATTTAAAAACCATGCTTTGACACCTCAGAATGCTTTATCTTAAGACTATAACCACCCACAATCATGTCTCCATTGGATGCAGCTGCCAGATTTGGAACTGGCTCTACCACCAACTTGCTCTGAATTGATGAATCTCAATAATTTGTGTCCACTTTACAACTGAAGAATCAAATAACATATTGAAGCTCTATAGAACTCAGAGGTTCTGTGTTTCTACTAAGATCTGATGGGTCAGAGATTGTAGACAAAAAATGAGTTTCTAGAAGGAAGAGTCTTAGAATCTAGAGATGTAATGGGTTGAGAAAGACAGAGCAACTACCTTGCAATGGTGCTACAGAGATGATTCAAGCCTTATGTGGAGGAGTATGAGTGATATAATCAGTGCTTAAAATTCTTTCTAAAGTCTTAGATTCATAGCCATATTATAGATTGTGATTTAGAGAAAACCAAGGATATTATGCCAGTCTGGTCAATAGTCCTGATGAACATAGATTTCAAAAAATTCTTTAACAAAATACTGGTAAACCAAATTCAACAGCATACTAAAAAGACAATTCACCATTATCAAATGGGATTTATTCTTGGGATGCAAGAATAGTTCAACATCTGCAGCTCAGTAAATTTAATATATCACATCAACAGAATGAAAGACAAAAACAGATGATCATCTTAGTAGAGTCAGAAAAAAGCCCTTGACAATATTCAACATCTTCTCATGATAAAAACTTTCAACAAGTTATATATAAAAGGAATGTTCTGCAACACAAAATAAAGACCATATATGATAAACCTATAGTTGAATCATAATAAACCGTGACAAGCTTTCAGTACTTCCTCTAAGATCAGTAAAGACATGAAGATATCCACTTTCAGCACTTCTATTCAATAACAGAAACAAACCTATTAGCATATTGGGTGTTCTGTCTATATAAATGGAATCCTTTGGTAGAAAGAGTATCCAATCCTTTGGTAGAAAGAGTATCCATTTAGGTAGAAAGAGTACTGGCCATAGCCAGGCATCAGTGGGTCATGCTTGTAATCCTAGCTACACAGGAGCCAGAGACCTGAAGGACTACTGTTGAATATCAGCCAAGGCAGAAAAGTTCTTGAAACTCCAACTCCAGCTAACCAGCAAAATGCTGGATTGGAGGCAAGGCTCAAGTGGTAGAACACATTCTGTGAGCAAGCCAATCAAATGTAAGGCCCTTAGTTCAAGTTCTGGTACCAGCACAAAAGAAAAGAAAAGCAAAAAGAAAGACAGCTGGTCAGGAGGCCATGGTGTTCTCATTTGATAAATGAATGTGATCAGAGTCTCTAGCTCAGAGCTCTGGCGCATTTTACTCAGAGGGTATGTAAACCCCTTACACGGGCCTAGTTTGTAATAGGTGCCCAGTGAATGACAGTATTCTCTTCAAAGGCATTTAATTTGGTAAGATTCTTTATACAAGTCACTGTCCCCAAATTCATCCTTGGAATGAAAGGACTATCAGTGTAATTTTTAACAATGCCTTTATACCCACTATTTTGGAATCCTTTGACAAAAGGAGGAAAGAAAGAAGATATGGAAAGACAAGGAATGAGGGTAGAAAACAAAAAAGGGAGAGAAGGAAAAAAAAGTCTTTTATGAGAGTAAAGGTAACCCTGTGTTTCTGCAAGTAGCTTTTGAAAGCAGTGCTTTGCTGACATGTTTACTCCTGAATCTCCCACATAAAACAACCTCCTATAATGGATGCATTTCTGCAACTAGTCTATACATTTGAACACAGTGAAGGGAGAAAAACTGAGCTATAACTCAATTTATTTGGTTGTGGAAATGTTTTTCCTCTACCAAGTAGCAAGCACTCTTTCATTTTTTTTGCTTGTATTTTTCCCACCATAAACATTCCTCCTCAGCCAGAATAAACTTCCCCCAAATCTCAATCTATCTATAGTAGTATATATGAAAGGAAAATGCCAAGGTCTTGAAGAATGAAAAGGCAGAGGAGAATATAGAAGCTCAGGCCAGAACAGGGCTATGCACATGAGAAGTTCAGCTGTTTCAGAGAAGCTAAAGATATTTTTTGTCTATAAATGTTGGTAACTCTTGTTTGCTTACATATTCCTCTGTTCCATGTGTGTGTTCAGTGTGTGTCCCTGTTTATTGAGAGCATACTCCATACCAGGATTGTATAGGATGCAAAAGAACAAAATATTGAGCAAATCATCTGTTTCTGGGTGGACCTCCATGTCTTTCTTTGAGTAGCTATCATCCTGATACCCTAAGGACTTTCATGCTTGCATGCATGTGTATGTACATGCATGTGTATGTATGCCTTTTTAGTTTTTGTCAATCGTGGGGCCTGAACTCTGGGCCTGGGTACTGTCCCTGAGCTCTTCAGCTCAAGGCTAGTGCTCTACCACTAGAGCCCCAGCACCACTTCCAGCTTTTTCTGTTTATGTAGTGGTAAGGAATCGAACTCAGGGCCTCATGCATGCAAGGCAAGAACTCTACCACTGAGCCACCTTCCCAGCCCAACATGTATGTATTTTTGTCTGAGTTATCTGTGATAACTCCAGCTGTGCACAATGGTGATCTTTGTTCTCCTACTGGATTTGCAATACTTCCTTTTGCTGCTATGACTCACCATAAAAAAGTAGACTTTATCTCTGTTTGAATTTTGTAACTCACAGGATTGGGAGTGTGTTCACTAGCAATTTAAACAGTCCCAAGGATATCAAAGATTTCTTTCTATGGAAGTTTTGTCTGCACAGGTGTTGAGAAAAAAAGTACAATTTTATGCATGATTACAAGTGTCGGTAGAAGGATACATCTGGACCATGGTAAAAAGAGTGATAATTTCCTCACCTGATTGTTTTCTCTTGAGAATTTTCATCTTTTACTCAAGATTGAGCATCCTACTGTGAAAAAAAGTAGTGAGTTGTCCTAATAATGTAAGTATCAGAAGAATCTGAATTGTTTCCCTAGACAAAAAAAAGCACCTATGAAATCTGAGTATATAGTAGAGAATTAAATGACTGTTTTAATAGATCCTGTGTGATCAAATTGTTTAATGCCATTGTCCATCCATTTCTACCATAAATACACACACACACACACACACACACACACACACACACACACACACACACACACACACACACACACACACACCTCCATGTCTTCTCGTCTAGAAAATCTCAAAGAATTTGGAAACACATTAACAAGTCTGTTATTCTTATTCTTTATCTAGGAAAACAGAAGTACCTGTGTGCCAGCAGAAATGATTGTACCATTGATAAATTTCGAAGGAAAAATTGTCCATCTTGCCGTCTTCGGAAATGCTATGAAGCAGGAATGACTTTGGGAGGTATGATACTTTCCTTTCTCGTAGTCTCCCCCTCCCCCACCCCACCATCTGAATGTTTAAACCTGATTTCCCTCTATGATTCAGCCAATAGGACCAGCAATGCAGGCTGAGCTTTTCAAATACAATGTGGCTATCAGAGAGCTTGTGCCTTTTTATCCTTAAACATACCACTCCTTATTCTTGGCTTCAGCATAGAAGCAGGAGCAGCATAGAAGCAGGAAACACAAGCCAACAGAGGGTAAGATTGGATATGAGGAACAGAGCTCTCCAGCGGGTATAATGGTACTGGCCTGATGCTGTTTAATGGAAGCTAAAATAAACTACCTAAGGACTTGAGATCAGTAACAGGTGCAGGATGACCCAGGCACAGGCAGGCCGTGAATAACCAGGAGTATCCTACGGCTAACTGTTGTGTATGTTGTAGAGCGAGCCACCTGGAATGAAAAACTACCTCTCCTTTCAGCCTACTAAATTGCCAAACAGAGATAATTTCCTATCCTACATCTTCCAGGGATGTGCAGACCTTTTAATCATTTCCTTTTATTTACAAACCTATTGATCATTTCCAAAAGCATTTTAGTAGTGCTGTCACTCAATAGAAGGAAGATATATCTCTTTCAAGCATGACCCTCTATCATAAGGCTCTCTATACCCTGAGCCTGTGTCTACCATGAACACTGTCACCATTCCAGAATGGCTTAACACCAGTTGACTGACACTTAATTTTCCCTCTCCAAACTCCTCATCTGTTCATATTTATATCGGTCCAGTGCCAGGGGCCTCCCTGTGCCTGCTGCTTCCTAAAAGACACATCTTTCATTAGAAAAGCAAGCTCATTAGTCTACTTTGATTTAGAAATGGAACTTGAAGAAAAAGCAAATCCATTTCTGAGTGCCTGAAAACTGTAGTCTCATACCTGAATATTCATTATCAGCTTGGAAAACCCAAGTACCTGGAATAAATCCAACCCCTTCTCCAATCTCTAAACTCTAATTTAAAGCAATTGTTTACCTTTGGTTTTCTATGGAGTATTTAATACCTCATCTGCCTATGTGTGCATTTAAAGACACCAACTTATTTTCTAAGTCTGGAGTAAGGCCACCTAGATTTTTATGTAGATAATTATATCCTCCCCTCCCCACAGGCTGGTAGTATTCTTTATGCACATGAAATTACCACAAATGGATTGACCTGGGCTCAATCTGACTGCGTTTCAACAGCAGCATCTCGAGCATTGTCTAGTAATGTTACCTATCATGGGCAGATGCCCTAGGAAGGCCTTCCCAAACAACCACATTGACACTCAAATATTTGAGATAAATCACCTTTGATTTTGCTTGTTCATTGTACTCCAAAGAAATCCCACAACTGTTTTGTAGTAGGGAAGAAGACAAGATGGGACAGCAAAGAGGAGTTTTCTCCATATAAAGTTGCAAGTCTAGGGAAAGGTTCTAATATACTCACCTCTCAATTATCTAGCTTCATATGAATGATATGTAAGGTACTGGATTTCAGAAGAAGAACCCTATGGTTTGCCGCCTGCTGAAATGAATTTTAAGCCCACTTTGCTACAGGTAAAGTTTCTCAGTCACAAAAGTCCTTATTACATTTAGGTACAAATCTTAATACATTACTTCCATGTTTTGGATCATATCCTCGAATATAAAGGTGTGGTGGTACACACTTGTAATCCCAATCCTCAGGAGGCTAAAGTAGGAGGATCAAGAGTTTGATAACAGCCTAGACGACAGAGCAATTTGAGGCAAGTCTGGGCTGTATAGTAATGCTTCAGAAAGGGAGGAATGGAGGGATGGGAGAGGGAAGGAAGGAAGGAAGGAAGGGACTTATGAACTTACTATAGTAATGTTACTTTACAAAAGGAGCCTATGTATAAAAGACATTTTCACTGTACTATATAACAGTCAAACATAAATTTGTACATTAATTTATTGGAAAAGATGTGGCACAATAAGTTTCCACATTGGTTCCCCAGATTCTTGATAACTTTGCCATTGGAGTCAGACAGACATAAGTTAAAAATCAGCTCCATTATTTATTGTTTGCTCCCCCTGACCCTCCATTTGTTCACCTGTAATCCTGAGACATCCTTGAAGAATTATGATGAGGATCAGGTAACAAGATGAATATGAACATCTTTGATAAATGACAATGTGTTCAATAAATATAGAGCATTTATAGGTACTTTACTTGAGCCAGGATCTTCATACTTCATCCTGAAGAATTTTACCTGAGTATCTGGCTTGCTCTATAACACACAACAGCTGCAACAGGCAGTGGGTTTAACCAGAAATCACCCTTGATCACCTCAAACTGAAAAGCAACACCTGTATCCTGTATGGAAGGTGATTTTAAATTAAGTAAATAATATGTTATACAAGTACTTTGTCAGTAAAAAGAACCCTAACGTTTGTTCTCCTAAGCTACTGCTTGAAAAATAATTTTGTGCATTTCACTAAATATATTACCATATTCCCTGCCTTCTTGCCCAGATATCTCCAAAGTTTGTTTGTTAACTTGCAAACTTAGTATATCACCTCCTTCTTCAAACAACCAAGAAAAGAAGGCAAGCGTGTATACATAGTAGCCCTGTGCATACTGTAACAATGAACTTCCATTGTCAAAACATTTGGTGTAGCATAGACAGATTGATCATCTTGCAGAGGAATTCATATCATTTCCTTCTCATCACTCCAATCAAAACCATCTAACATGTCCCAAAACAGCAACTTGGAATATGGCCATCGCAAGTCCCCTTTCTCCACTAAGGCTCAGTTTTCCCATCATAAAGTTGGGAACATTCATCAGTTCTTTCTTGCTTTGCTCCTAGAAATACAAATACTTGAGACTTAAATGCTTTGATTTGCATAATAATTTTAGCTACCTTGCTCAATTCACACCTACATAAGATATATTAGATGTCTAAAAGTAGACTGAATAGATAGGCTGCTGAGGGAGTGGAGTGCAGAAAGGTTTTCTGGGAACCTTAACAAACATGGCACTCTGCAACTTATGGTTGCTTGGTTGCTCAGTCTCAAGATCTCTAATCTGGTCTGAGCACTGATGGCTCGTGTTTGTACTCCTAGCTACTCAGGAAGCTAATATTTAGAAGTTACTCCTAGCAGGAAAAGTCTGTGAGACTTAATCTCCAATTAACCACTTAAATAATAATCTGGAAGTAGAATGGATCTATGGTTTGAATGGTAGAGTGCTAGCCCTGAGCAAAACAAAGCTAAGGATCTGAAATCAAGGCCCAACACACTGGCTCTATTTTATTGCATTCTCTGGTGATGGGAGCTCCGCAACTAAGAGATGCGTGGTACATTATTGCCTTTTCCTCCTTCCTTTTTTTATATATTTTTTATTGTGAAAATACTGTACAGAGGGGTTACAATTACATGGGCAAGATAATGAGTACATTTCTTATCAAGCATTGTAGCCCCTTCCTTTGTTTCCCCTTCCCATCCCTTCCCATCCTCCCACCACCCAATCCTCCTCCCCCCCACCAAAGTTGTAAAGTTCGTTTTTCTACATAACGACTTGTACATCTTATTGTTGCAATGGGTCCACCTGTATCCCTATTTAAACGATTTCTTTTTCCCCTTCCCCTCCACAAATTATACTGACATCAAATACAGTAAAAGCAGGGGTTATACTGTGGGGGAGGGACATACAAAGCAACAAAGAAATAATCTTATAAATGTGTTAGAAACAATAGCATGAAAGAAAAAAAACATTTGAACACATATCTTAGGGTTCATTTCCCTAACATCACCTTATCTGACCTTTTCTGCTTGACTCAGACATACACTAGATATTGCAAATAAAGGAAACCATGGGACCTATGTTTCTTTGGGCCTGGCTTACTTCAGTCAATATAATTTTTTCCAAGCCTTTCCATTTCCTAACAAATGGGGCAATGTCATTCTTTCTGATGGAGGCATAGAATTCCTCTGTGTATATATACCACATTTTCTTGATCCATTCATCTACTGAGGGGCACCTGGGTTGGTTCCATATCTTAGCTATAGTAAATAATGCTGCAATAAACATAGTTGTGCTGGTAGCTTTAGTGTGGTGTTGTTTGTAAACATTTGGGTAAATGCCCAAAAGTGGGAATGCTGGGTCATAGGGGAGCTCTATGTGGAGTCTTTTGAGGAACCTCCATATTGCTTTCCAAAGTGGTTGAACAAGTTTACACTCCCACCAACAATGAGGTAAGGTTCCCTTCTGTCCAGCATCTGTTGTTATTAGAGTTCTTGATTTTAGCCATTCTAACTGGAGTGAGGTGGTATCTCAATGTTGTTTTGATTTGCATTTCTTTTATGGCTAGGGAGGTTGAGCATTTCTTCATGTGTCTATTGGCCATCCTTCTTTCCTCTTCAGAGAAGTTTCTCTTTAAGTCTTTAGCTCACTTATTTATTGGGCAGTTGTTTCTTTGAAGATTTGTTGTTGGGGGATTTAATTTTTTGAGTTCCAGGTATATTTTAGATATGAGACCCTTGTCCGTTGTATGTCTAGTTAAGATCTTCTCCCAATCCGTGGGTTTTCTATTGATCTTGCTAGCTATGTCCTCTGCCACGCAGAAGCTCTGAAATTTCATGCAATCCCATGTCTTTTCCTTCTTCTTTCCATACCTACCTACCTACCCAATTCCTTCCTTCTTTCCTTAGCAGATCTTCTGAAAGGGTCTAATGGGTAGTGAGTCTCTCAGGATGGGCCTCTAAAGACCACTTGCTGGCTCTCAACTGTATGTCCAGGGAAAAGTTAGGTCTTTTTTTTATGTGATTCATTTCTAGCTGTTTTTGAAAATCACATATTGCTAATTGCTTCAAGAATTTAAATACCTTGCCTACTTTTTATTTAAGAAAACATAAATATAACTGTCCAGAAAAGGACCTCCCCCTGCCCTGCCATGAATAGCTTTTTCACAGTGCACAATTAGAATGAATGAAAAATCAAATCTCTTTTTTACCTGCCCTTTCCAAGGATATAGTCCCAGTTTCTAAGATAGAATGAAGAAGAATCACCAATCCTGTCATTTTCTTCCTGATCCTTTTCTTCTTCCCACTTGCCTGGCTATTCTCCCCTAGTTAAGATCTTCTTTCTTTTTGTATTTTACAATTCTCGATTTCTCTACTTTTAGTAAATAGTACTGCTCTGTTAACTCCTTCACTTCCTGAATCATTAAATGTTATAGGCCTTTCGCAACATTAAAGTGGCAGACAGTCTGCATAAGAGGGGAATAAGCATGGGTCACCAGGATATGTGAAAATCTGAGCTGTGAAGCATTTTCTTCAAAGATTATTTGAGAAGTCTCTTTCCTAATGGAGACTGGACTCTGTATATCAAGAATAAAAACATGTCGCAGTTTTGATAGCCTCTATGACTTCTCTAGTTGGGATGATAGCTCAGAAGCTTCTGTTCATGGTCTGATGCCATCATGGACTATATGATTATCTTTGCAGTTTCTAGTGTTGAAGCCAGTCCTGATACTAGGTGTCTAATCATTCACCATGCTCAAGAGAATCTCAGCATTGCTACTTCTAGATCTTATATCCTGGATGCAAGAAAGTGATTCCAATGCTATAATATAATTTATACCCTGGCTCTTTACAGCATTTTTCATTCATATACCCATACATTCTTTCAGTCATTCAAGAAACAGTTGCTTTCATCTTTCCCTTCATTGAAATCCTCTCTCATCTAGCAAGTATTTGTTGAGTTCCAACTATTTAGCAGACGCTATCTATGCATTTAGAGAAAGCAAAGACAAATAAGACATAATCTTTGCTTTACAAGTTATATAAGGGGGCTGGAATCCAACAGCTCATGCCTGTCATTCTAGCTTCTCAGGAAGCTGAGATCTGAAGACAGCCTGTGGAGGGAAAAGTCCATGAGTCTCATATCTAATTAACAACCAAAAAGCCAGAAATGGAAATGAATGATAAATGAATGAATGAATAAATAAATAACGCTAAGCAACAGTGCCCAGGCCCTGAGTTCAAGCCCTAATACTAACGAAAAAAAAAAGACAGTGATCATGAGTATCTTAACCTTAACGACCAAATAGGAAATTAATGGGAAGTAATATGAAAGGAAAGCATATGCCAGGCAAAGAGCACGGTTTGATTAAAGGTACAGAGACATAAAGAAATGCTATGAAATTTGAGGAACAACAAGTAATTTAATATAGCCAGAGAGAGAAAAATTGGGAAGGAAAGTTGTATCCTCATTGAAAGTGTAATTGGTTATTAAGTTTAAAAGTTTGGGCTTCAGGCAATTGAAGATTTATGACCCCTAGACAAACACAGCCACCCAGCATCTTGTTCATTTTCATATTTGGTTTTTTAAAAGAGAATTCATGGCAGCATGAAGGTTGCACTTTGGAAAGGCTTAAATTTTTATTTATTTATTTTTATTGTGAAAATACCACACAGAGGGGTTACAATTACATGAGCAAGGTAATGAATACAATTCTTATCAAGCATTGTTGCCTCCTCCTTTGTTCCCCCTTACCATCCCTTCCTATCCTCCGCCACCCCCCCCCCCCCGCCCGCCAAAGTTCGTTTTTCAACATAACATCTTGTACATCTCATTGTTGCAATTGGTCCATCTGTATCTCTATTTAAACAATTTGGTTTGGGGGGGGGGATTGTTTGTTTTTTAATAGAGAGAATTCTCACATCAGGTTTTGCTAAATATGTAACACTGGTTCCTGAATTTAGTTGTTTCCACTGATCCTTATAGGACTAATAATGTACATGAGGAAATTCTTACCTCGACCAAGGTAGCTGGCTTGTATAAAGAGCCCATCTCAATCCCCAAAGCCAGTTGTCTTTGTCTAGGACACCATTTCCCAATGTGGCTTCTGAAAAAAAATGTTTCCATTATGTTCTATATAAAATGATTTCTTGGCTCAAATGTGAGCGTACCTGCCTAGAGTTTAAAGCACAGAATTTAGCCCACAAAAAGAAAGAAAAATAATTTCCTTTTTGCCAGTCATGGGGCTTGAACTCAGGGCCTGGGCACTGTCCCTGAGCTTTTTAAGGCTAGCACTCTACCATTTAAGCCACAGTGCCATTTCTCCTTTTTCTATTTATGTGGTACTGAGGAATCAAACTCAGGGCTTCATACATGCTAGGTAAGCACTCTACCACTGAGCCATATTCCCAGCTGAAAAATAATTTCCATAATCAAATAAAAGAAGGAAACTTGAATATTATAATCTTTTGGGGGAAGATATGCAATGCTTGATATCATAGTACAGGGCCTGACAAGTTCTGACATAAAGTGAACTGAGGGTTGGGCACCAGTGGTTCACACCTATAATCCTAGCTACTCAGGAGGCTGAGATCTAAGGATCACATTTCAAAGACAGCCCTGGCAATAAAGTCCATGAGACTCTTATCTCCAATAAACCACTAGAAAATGGGAAGTGGTGCTGTGGCTCAAGCAATAGAGCGCTTGCCTTGAGCTGAAGAGCCCAGGGTTATTGCCCAAGCCCAGAGTTCAAGCCCCACGACCAAAAAAAAAAAAAAGTGAACAGAGGAACTTTATAACCCAGGATTTCCACAGTTACCTGCGTACATTCTACCAAAACACTGTTTTGCATAATAACCTTTAAAAAATTTAGATACAATTAAATACTTTATCTTGTAGGCAGAAAATATGCCTCATCCAGATCATTTATTTTGCAAATGTGTACATCACTATTTAGGAGAATTAGATAAGATGCATTAATGAGTATATTTCTAACACATATTGTCAGCATCACATAAAATGACCATTAAAAATGGGTATCTAGGAATTCTACTCTAGACTTTAACCATCTTATTGCATCGTCAAATCTACCTACACCCCCAACATGATGCAACCACATAATCATACTGCTAAAGTAGGAGATCTAGAAACCATACAGTAATTTCATCCCCTCTACTTCCTACTTTACAGGAAGCAAAATGTTATAAAGAAATAAAAATGTTTAGGTTAGTTACTAGGATTTCATTTCTTTTCCTTTGACTCTTTTTTGTCTTAATATATATATTTTATTGTAAAGATACTATACAGAGGGATTACAGTTACATGAGCAAGGTAATGAGTCGATTTCCTATCGAGTGTTTTTACCACTTCCTTTATTTTTCCCCTACCATCCTTTTCCTCCCCACTTCCCTAACTCCTCCCTCTCCCCCACCCCCTACAAAGTTGTAAAGTTCATTTCCAACATACTGTCCTGTACAACTCATTGTTACAATGGGCATCCATCCTGTATCCTTATTTTGTTATTTCCCTTCCCCTCCCCAAATTAGAAAAATGTATATACAAGATGCAGGACACCAGAATCAAATACAGTGACAACTCTTGGTACAACTCTACCAAGGGGAAAGAATTATATTAAGTGAAGTAAGCCAAACTCAAATAAACATAGGTCCCATGGTTTCCCTTATCTGCAATAACTAGTATATGTCTAGGACAAACAAAAGAGGTCAAAAGCTATGTACATATGGCCATATTACCTGATGCTAAGCAAAATAAAGCCCAAGATAGGGACACGAGATTTTATCTTTCTTGTTCTTTTTAATGTACTTGTAATGTACTATGTGATTTTTGTGTGTGTGTTTCTCCTTTGACTCTTTAGACTGGAGTCATAAAGGTTTTCAGGTTGCAGATGCAAGCAATCAGTCTCAGTTCTGGGAAGTGTCATTTCCACACAGTTGTCAGATACCTGTTCACACAGGTATCTGAATGTTCACACAGCTCTGCTTAACTACGAAGTGCTCAGAGAAGCAGCATTGAATTTTGGCATCAACATTCACAATGCATGACCTAGTACTTAGGATTTTATAGTTGTTGTTGTTCTTGATGATGATGATGATGATGATGATGATGATGATGGTGATAGAAATAGGGCCACATGCATGCCAGGCAAGCATTCTGCTACTGGACCATACATCCAGCCCCCTTTTCTTTTTCAAACAATGTTTTGGTGCATAGTGTAAATAACATGATGAGTTCACATACAGAGAAGATGTGTTTCTAGTCCTGACTCTGTCACTTACTGTCTTGACCTCAGGCAAATCCTACATATCTCCGAAACTGTTTACCCAACTATATTGTGAGAATGATGAACTCTTTCTTATAGAATTGCTGTAAGTGTACATGGAAGCTGATGCATAGTAGGCACACAATAAATAATCACGGTCCCCTCTACTTATTCTAGGGATGAGCATTGGTTTTCCTTTGAGTTACAGGGCACCAAGGCAGATGGTCCTTTTTATGATGTAACAGTATGGCTTTTAGTTCTTGATCCTTGGTTCTTTGGTCTTTGAATCATCCTTGAATTAACCCTTGAAATACTTTTTTCCATGGTCTACATAGCCTCTCCTGCTAGCTACATGCATGTTGTGGTTTTCAATGGAACTTATATATTGAGAGACCACATACTTCTAATTCCTCCAAACTAAATTATCTTGGAAAGTACATATATTCTGTACTCCAAATTTAAGCATTTGGTTTTGGGGAACTATAATTAGAGGTAAGTAATCTTTTCCAATCATCAAAATTGATGGTATTTTATAGCTAATTCTTAAATGAGTGTCTCTCTTGGAAAATTTCTTCAAATCTTTGAGTTTTAAAAATGTAATAGCATTAGAAGGATTGTATTGTTGTTTACTTTTATTGTAAGCACTCCAAAATCCTTGTCTTGCCCTTGATAGAGCAAAACCATGTAATGGACAACATTTTTTAAAGTAATAAGCAAAATAATAAGCATACACAGCACATAAAAATTGTGTATGGGGGGAAGCTGATGCCTATAATCCTAGCTACTAAGGAGGCTGAGATCTGAGGATAGAGGTTCAAAGCTAGCCCAGGCAGGAACGTCCTTGAGATTTTTATCTCCAATTAAAAACCAGAAAACGGGAAGTGGCGCTGTGGCTCAAGTGGTAGAGCACTTGCCTTGAACTGAAGAGCTGAGGGACAACACCAAGGCCCAGATTTCATGCCCCAGGACAGACAAAAATAAACAAAGTGTGTGTGTGTGTGTGTGTGTGTGTGTGTGTGTGTGTGTGTGTGTGTGTGTGTGTGTGTGTACATAAAAACAAGTATAAACAGGGGTTATACTGTGGGGGAGGAATGTACAAAGAAACAGAAAATCACATGATACATTATAAATACATTAAGAACAATAGCAAGAAAGAAAAAACCACTTGTGTCCCTATCTTGGGATTCATTTCACTAAACATCATCTTATCTGATCATATGTACATAGATTTTGACCTTTTCTGCTTGTCCCAGACATATACTAGTTATTGCAAATAAGGGAAACCATAGGACTTATGTTTCTTTGGGCCTGGCTTACTTCACATTATAATTTTTCGAAGTCTTTCCATTTCCTAACAAATGGGGCGATATCATTCTTTCTGATGGAGGCATGAAATTCCATCTAACACACACACACACACACACACACACACACACACACACACACACACACACACACACATCACATGTATGTGATGTTGGTGTCCTGCATCTTGTATATACACTTCTCTAACTTGGGGAAGGGAAGGGAAAAAAAACAAATGCCTAAATAGGGATACAGGTTGACCCATTGTAACAAGGAGATGTACAAGACACTATGTTGAAAAACGAGCTTTACAATTCAGGCGGGAGGGGATAGGGGAGAGGTGGAGTATAGTTGTGGAAGTGGGAGGGAAGGGATGGTAGGGGAAAAACAAAGGAAGAGGTAACAATGCATGATACGAAATGTACTCATTACCTTGCTCAGGTAACTGTAACCCCTCTGTTCAGTATTTTTACAATAAAAAACCTATTTTTTTAAAAAGCAAGTGTTTTATAAATATAATAATTCTGGAAAAAGTGTCATTTTTATTATAACATAGCTGCTTGTTTGTAAACCTTCTACTTTGGATTTATTTTATTTTTATTTTTTTATTTTTTGGGTCCGGTCTTGGGCCTGAACTCTGGGCCTGGGCACTGTCCCTCAGCTCTTCAGCTCAAGACTAGCACTCTACCACTTGAGCTACAGCGCCACTTCCGGCTTTTTTTTTCCTGCTTATGTGGTGCTGAGGAATCAAACCCAGGGCCACATGCATGCAAGGCAAGTTCTCTACCACTGAGCCACTTTCCCAGCCCTCTACTTTGGATTTAATTTAAGAAGAATACTACCTGTTGTTATAAATCACAGGGTGTTTTTTTTTATGCACACAAAAAGCAAGCTAGGGATGGACCTCCGTGGTAGAGCACTTGTCAAGCATGTTTAAGGCCTTTGGATGCATCCCTAGAACCACAAAAAATAAAACAAATGACAAAACCATAAAAGTTAGAAATAGTTTTCTATTTTACTGAACTTATATATAGACAGTTTACTTGAGTGAGATACCCATATAATGACTTTTGAATATCTTTTGAGATCATAGTGCTTAGAAGTAAAACTAAAAGAAAACTACATGGCCATTAAAAAAATGCCAGTCGAGCTTTCAGGTTATCTGCTATAGATAATATCTCCATGACAACTGATACCTAGGAAGCAAACTGGAAATTAAATTACTACCTTGCATCACTTCTTTTGGAATCAGATTTGATTCTCTGAGTCCAATTAATCCATGCTAATTATTTGATGTATTAACCCAGTCATACCAGTGCCTTCTTTTCTTAACTTAATAATCCATTAGCTTTCATAGCTGAAGTGAGAATTAATTGTTGAAAAATATTGTGGTACCTTCTAGCAGTCTGTAATTAAAACCTTGTAAGCACCAAGCATCTATACAAAACTTGAGCTAGCATTTGGAACTAAGAAGAAAAAGAATCTAGCTGGATACTCATGGCTCACATCTATAATCCTAGCTACTCAGGATATGGAAATCTAAGGATCATGGTTCTAAGCCAGGCCAGGCAGGAAATTATGTGAGACTCACATCTCCAATTAACCAGTAAAAAAAAAAAAAGAAGTGGAACTGTGGCTCAAGTTATTGAGCACTAGCCTTGAGTATAAAAACTCACAGACAGCACTCAGGCCTGGAGTCCAAGCTCCAGTATTGGTACAAAACAAATCAGGGCTATAGTGCATAGACTGTAGAATTCTGAGTCTGAAGCTTAAGAGCTTATGCAATTCAGCACATACTCTGACCTTGGAGTTGAAGAATACTCCCTTGGTTGATGACTCTCTCCCAATGGGGCCAACAGTGGTTCCCTCCCTACCACACAAAGATGTTATGAAAGCTAACTGTAGAAGCAGAGAAGTGACCATGCATATGGTTGTACATAATATAGTTATTGTTTCCTGTAATGTAGCTTGGCTTTGGCAGAATAGTTGTTGATTGTTTGTGATCATATGTGATGCAGCAAGACACTGACAGGTAGAAACACAGAAGCATGGGCTAGGTTGTTTGCTTTTCACAGTGAGCTGCTGAAAAAAAAACTTTGCCAATGAGACTTGAGGTGCTGTCCTGGACAAGCAGTCACTATATCTGTCTGAGGTTCTTGTGGCCATTTTTACTGGTTTATTAGACAATTCATAGATATCTTTCACCTAATTTCCATCCTTCAGTACCTCTGCCAAGGATCTAGCACTTGGCCTCAGGCCTCATCACTGACCTGAAGTAGTAGCTGATCTGAAGTTATTCAGTAAACAAGAAGCAGCTTTCTTCCTCTCCTGGAGGAGATACCAGCCAGCCTCTCTCTTAAAACACAGGAGATGAGAAGCAGACAGTTCTCTTCTTTCCAAAGTCAAAGTGACTCTGTTTTCAGGAACTCACACATTTCAGCTTTTCACAAGGAAGAAAGTAAAATCTGGGACACAGTGCCTACTTTTCTTATTATCTTGTGGAGTTAGGATAGTGGACAAAAGTGGATCTGACTTTGTCTCTTACTTTTGGCCTTAGTGCTCCCACACTCTGCCACATCCTGAGTTAGCTTCAAAAATTGCACTGATGTCAAAGAAGAGGCACTTGGAATTTGTAGTGTACTACTTTGCCTCTGCCTCAGGGCTTCTGTACTGAAAGCAGTTTCCTTCTGCTGCAGGTTCAGTATGTGAAGCCAATGGCAGAAAAATAGGAAAGTGTTATCTGTGCCTTGCCTGGGGCCTGGTTTTCCCACTGTATTCCTTGTCCATTCTCTCTACATACACTCTCGCGCATGTGCATGCACACACACACACATGTGCAAACATACATACCATCTTTCTCTTTCCCTTGATTCAGAAATGTTTGGGAAAACACCAAAGGGAAGGAATTCATCAGGGGGATTTCCCCCTCCTTGAGGAAAAATTTTAATCTCTAGGCCAACAAGAAGTTCCCTAATGTGGCTGGAAAGGTTAATGTAATTTATTTTTTAACTGCTTTCTATTTGCTTAAATGTTGGTTATTTGTGCTAGTGAATTTTCCTTTAATAAAACCATAAATACACCAATGGTATTTTCTTATTTACAACAGACTAACAGAATTCATGTTGTTAACCTCAGGCCTTTTTTCTTTTCCTTTTTTTCTTTATTTTTCCTTCTCCTCCCCTTCTTCTCCTCCCCTTCTTCTTCTTCTTCTTCCTCCTCCTCCTCCTCTTCTTACTCTTCCTCTTCCTCTTCTTCTTTCTCTCATTTGCTTTCCAGGTCATGCTGACCTGTTCAGCATAGACTGTTTCACATTTGTTTTTAATGTCACTTTAAATGTAATTGTAAAAGCACGTATGCTCTAAATTCGTGTAGTTACTTTTTCCAGTGGAAAAGCTTGGTATGCAAAAGCATTTCCAGGCTTTGCCATTTCATAGGAGCAGTTTGGGTAGTGGCTTTCACCCCTTACTCACAATGGCATTTAGACAGTGAACCCATTTCTTCTGGCTCTTTAGTCAAAGAAAGAAGACTTGGAAATCATGTCTGACAGGTCCTGTGCTTTGTCAAGGAAACACAAAATTGCATATCCTTCTATTATTAATTATTTTTACTCCTCCATGAACTAAAAACCATTAGACTAAATAGTCCCACATAAACCTTGAAAGATAAAATTTGATATTCTTCCCCACGGCTAGTCCTCTGACCTAGAATGGGGATTGGGAGGAGAATGGGGATGGGCAGGGGGGGGAGGGGAGAGGACCAAAGAGCCGTCTTGCCTGAGGGAATTTAGTGTACTTATTAATCCCACTTGATTGCACACTCCCCGCCCCATGTCTCATTTTATGTCTGCCAAGGACTGGCTCTGCTCCCTGTCTTTTGTCTCAGGTCTAGTCCTTCCCCACCCAACTCTAACTCCCACCACTGACCCTGCTCTTCATTAACATGCTAGTTAACCACATGAAAAACAGAGTACTACCACCCTAGAAGTAAGGATGCCTGCCACTTTCTAGCTATGTGGCCTTGGGCAGGATTATTTTTGGCCTTCAATCTCCTCATCCATAAAATAAGGATTGGTTTGGAGAGGAAAGGAGATAGATGATCTTAGGCCTCCAAAACTTTTATTTTTTCTTTTTTTTTTTTTTTTTTTTTTTTTTTTTTGGGTCCGGTCGTGGGGCCTTGAACTCTGGGCCTGGGCGCTGTCCCTGAGCTCTTCAGCTCAAGGCTAGCGCTCTACCACTTGAGCCACAGCTCCACTTCCGGCTTTTTCTTTTTGCTTACGTGGTGCTGAGGAATCGAACCCAGGGCCTTGAGCATGCAAGGCAAGCGCTCTACCACTGAGCCACCTTCCCAGCCCCAACTTTTATTTTTTCTGAAAGTAGAATCTTCAACAAAATCTGCCAGAATCCCAGCTGTAGGTATAGAATCAACCACTGCTGCTCTGGTTTGAAAGGACATAGCATGGTTGGAGTCATGTCTTTGGGCCCCCTTTGCCTTCCCACAGAGGCCCTTGAAAGAATTTGTAGGGCCTTCTATGAGATTGTTTGGGACATCTTCCTCACTCTTGATTCTCCTATTAGTTCTGGTGTAAATGCTATTTTATTAATTAGGTTTGGCATAAAAAAATCCACATACTTGACATAAAGAGCTTGAAAGTGGAGCAACAAGGTCAATTAGTAATTAGCAATAGTGAAAGCTATTATTGATTGGTCTACAGAACTTATTCTGTGCTGAGTATTTTTACAGACATTTCTGTTGGGAAAAATCACAACCACCCTGTGAAGTAAATCCTGTTATTATCTTAGGATTTCTGAAACTTGTTTATTTGACCTTCAATATTTGGCTTCATGCCAGATGTCCAAAATGAAAGGCCATACTTTACCACAATATGGAGTTTTTCAGAATGTTTATTTGCCTAGATAGTCCATGGAGAATATCACAACCTTCCCATTAGCATCCACTTGCACAAGATTCACTATCTCTTACCTTACTTCTTCCTAAAAACAGTCTTGTATAGTAATTAGGTCATATCATCACCATTATACCAATGAGAAAACTGATGTATAGAAGAAATCAAGGAAGGTCACCCATCACATAAAACCATGGTGATGAAACATCACAGGCCCTTTTTGTGAAGAATGTTTTAGAACTTCATTAATGAATTTTGATTCCTAGAATTGAGTGCACTTTTCACCATAATTAAGAATTCTTTGATAGTGTAGAATTTGCCTTTTATTCTACAACACTGCAGTATCTATAGTCCTTGAAACAATCTGATGAATCAGGAACTGATATTCTCATTTACAAATGAATTAATTGAGGTACAGGAAGGTTGAACATTGTCTAAAATCAAACAGCTAGTCAATGATAGAGCCAGGATTATAAATAAGACAATCTAACTCCAGAACACTGCTTATAATTGCTAATTTTTCCACATGTGTGAAGAAATTAACATCTGGAAAGGAAAGGGACATTCCCATGATTCATTAGAAGCAACCCTGACTCATAATTTAGTACTCTGACATTTTAATTCTAAAACTATAAAGTGACATTCCCTAACTCTAGCTAGGGAATCTTCCTAGTAGAAAGAAATACAGTTGTCCTAATTGAAGCTAGGGACCAGACATTTGGTTCCCAGGTCAAAATTAAAATGTATGATTCTGTTTGTCCATACCACTATTGTGGGACAGGGGAGGGGAAGGGGAAGGATTTACATAGTCATGCCCTGGGCAGGAAATCAATCACAATCATTTTTCTGGCTCTTCTTTTTTACATTAGTCAAGAATTTTTTTTTCTGTTTCTGTTTTTGTTTTTTTATTTTTACTCATTAATCTCGGTCCCTGACTTAGAAAGATATATGAGTTCATGACCTTTAGATTTAAGCATTATAATATTGGAAACATTGCATGTGCACACACACACACATACACACACACACACATAAACACATATGCATTCCCATAACTCTAGCCTAGTCTGGCTTCACAAATAACTTGTAGTCTTGCACCAAACATACCTTTATGTTTACTTAGCATTTAAAATTACATTTAACTACCATGATATAACCTCTTCTGTGATCAATTTAATACATACCAGTAAAAATAATTCACACATAAAATTACATCTAAGACCTGACTTTAGTTCTTCAGGTAACCATGTGCCAATGTAACTCAGTTATTAATGTCATAATTTCTTATCTTTTCATCCCCTGCTGTATCCTCATCCCCTAGCAATCCTGCTATCACCTGCTGGGTTAGATTGTTTGCTGCCAATATATTCTTTACTCTTTAGGAATGGATGGAGACTGAAGAAACCATTAGGAGAACTAATTTGTGCCAGTAATTCTTTGATTTAGACCTCAGGAGTAACCTAATAAATAGATGGCAGCACCCTCCTTTTATAAATGAGAAAACTGAATGTAGGGAAGCAAAGTTACTAAGCTAATAATTGGCAGAGCTGGGATTTAAACCCAAGATTGCCTGATTCTGAAACCTCCTTCTCTCTCTCTCGTCTCTCTTTCTCTCTCTCTCTCTCTCTCTCTCTCTCTCTCTCTCTCTCTCTCTCTCTCTCTCTCTCTCTCTCTCTCTCCTCTCTTTCTCTGTCTCTCTCTGTGTCTCTGTGTCTCTCTCTGTGTGTCTCTGTGTCTCTCTGTCTCTCTCTGTCTCTCTCTGTCTCTCTGTCTCTCTGTCTCTGTCTCTCTGTCTCTGTCTCTTTGTCTCTGTCTCTGTCTCTCTCTATCTCTCTCTGTCTCTGTCTCTGTCTCTGTCTCTCTGTCTGTCTCTGTCTCTGTCTCTGTCTCTGTCTCTGTCTGTCTCTGTCTGTCTGTCTGTCTGTCTGTCTGTCTGTCTGTCTGTCTGTCTGTCTGTCTGTCTGTCTGTCTCTCTCTCTCTCTCTCTCTCTCTCTCTCTCTCTCTCTCTCTCTCTCTCTCTCTCTCTCTCTCTCTCTCTCTCTCTCTCTCTTTCTCTCCCCTCCCCCTGTGCCAGGACTGGGGTGTGAACTCAGAGCCAGAGCCAGGTTGCTCTCTCTTATTAGCTTTTTGCTCAAAGCCAGTGTTCTACTACTTGAGCCACAGCTTTACTTCTGACTCTTTGGTGATAAATTAGAGATGTGCCAGAGATGATTTTAAACCACAATTTTCAGATCTCAGCCTCCTGACTAAAACCTAACTTATTCCCTGTACCACCTTCTGTAAAGAAAGTATATTGTTGTTCTATTGCTATATAACATATCTCATAAATTTAGAAATTTCCAACCATATCCAAGAATCAGATCTGCTAGTTAGAAGTCTACCATAGTGAACTAGATTCTCAATTCCGCATCTCATAAGAATAAAATCAGGGGCTGGGAAGGTGGCTCAGTGGTAGAGCACTTGCCTTTCATGCTCGAGGCCCTGGGTTCGATTCCTCAGCACCACATAAGCAAAAAGAAAAACTGGAAGTGGCGCTGTGGCTCAAGTGGTAGAGCGCTAGCCTTGAGCTGAAGAGCTGAGGGACAGCGCCCAGGCCCAGAGTTCAGGCCCCACGACCAGACCCAAAAAAAAAAAAAAAAGAATAAAATCAACACATTGAATGAAATCAATCAAGTTTCCAGCTATATCTAAGAATTAGCTTATAGATCTGCTAGATAGAAGTCTAGCATAGTGAACTAGATTCTCTATTCAGCAATTCATAAGGACGAAATCAACACATTGGCCAGACTGTCTTTAATCCACACAACCTTCCTTTGCATGATTATGGCAGGATTCAGTTCTCTGTGGTTTTCGAATTAATTTTCCCATTCTTGTTTCCTGGTTATCAGCTAATAGCTCCTCTCAACTCCTGGAGGATGTCCTTTCTTTGTTATGTGAATCCTAACACCTCCAAAGCTATCAAAAAGAGACTCTTCCTTATGATGATTTTCTCACTAGATGAATGTCTTTGTGGAAAGACCCCAGCTCTTCTGATTAAGCCAGGTCTATCAAGGCTAATTAGCCTTAAAATTCATCTGAATTGGGACTTAATTATATCTGCCCCAGTCTTTCACAACATCTACATTAATGCTTGATTGCATAACTGGAAGAAATTCTATATAGTTGAGGATCTGAGAAATATTGAGGGCCAGCTTCGAAATCATTCTCCCCCAGGATGTGATCCCATGATAACATATGAAGAAAAGAAACACCTTTGACCTTTAGCAGAAAGACTCAAACTTTCTAAAGCTCTGAAAACTTCACAACTGATCTACACCTCTTCCTTACCCATGGATGAGAAGGCATACATCTTGAGTAGGAAGGAAGAATGAGGTTGGGACAGTGCCAGACAGTCACAGGGCCAAGAGGAGTTACAGATTAATCACATCTGTTCCTTAAGAACACACCATGAATCCCAATTTGAAGACTCCCTGGAGCTATAGAGAGAGCCTCCACAGAAGTCTAGTGCCCCAGGACTGAGAAATGAGTTTCCTTTAGGATCTAGGTAGATTGGGCCCCTGAAGAGCAGCTAAGAATGGGGAAGTATCTTCAAAGGTCTTTTCTGCTCTGACCAAAGATGAAAAGGCACGGAAGAGATGAAAGGTAGCTAACACATCATTAGATAACCATCCACCTGCACTACCGCCCTCTCCTATAGCTTCATTCCTCTGTTTAAGTAAGCCATGAGCTTCTGCCTTGACATAGTGGCCTGTACTTCACACAGAAGAGTTACATTTGACTCTGGGGCTCAGGTGCAGGGGAAGGGAGGAGAATGGGGGAAGTCTTCATGGATGAAAACAAGGCCTTGGGCATTGAGTAACAGCTGAGACTAGCAAGTCTCATTTTCCAGCATTCTAAGTCGTCTAGCTATATGCTGCCCTCTGCCACAGAGACAGAACAGAGGATCCTCGACAGAATGAATGGAATCTAATTTCAATTATGTTCAGTACAGTCACCCTCTTTAGGCAGAGGCCAGAACACCTGGTGCGGCTTAGGCCCCTGTGGCCACAGGGACAGCACATTACCCAAGCCCTGGAGGCAAGCTGATGTCTTGTAGGTCTGGGAAAAGGTGAAATAGCTAGGTAAATTCTCATTGTCACTGTACAGAAAGAGGGAGGGATTATTACATCTTGAAAGATTCTCCCCACAGTCTCTGCACACATTGATCTTACTTATAATGAGTTTGCTTAGGTCCACAAATCATCACCCCACAGAGATCGGAGTCATTGGTGGGAGAGTAGAAGTGATAGATGGATCTATCTAGATTTCACAGATCTAGCCAGCACCACCAATTGCTCTGTGTGTTCTTCCACCTTTTGAAAAAAAGCCAATTGATTCATCTGTATATAATTCATTTGGGGTTCTTTTCTTCTTCATCAATAGCTTGAGAATGGTATGGCAAATGAAACAGCTGCCCCAGAGAGCAGTCTATATTCAAAGCATAGAACTTTGTGAGATGATTAAAATGTTTTTTATCTTTGTTGTCTAATTTAGCAGCCACTGGCTGCATGTGGCTCGTGAATACTAGCAATATGTCCAGTGAACTAAGAGAGTCTGTTTTTAACTTTATGTTTTAAATCATTTAATTTTTTTCTTTTGTTTTTTGGGGGACTTCCTGGGGCTTGAACCCAGGTCCTAGGCTCAAGGCTAGCACTCTACCACTTAAGCCACAGCAAGACTTCCAGCTTTTTCTGTTTATGTGGTACTGAGGAATAGAACCCAGGACTTCATGCATACTAGGCAAGCACTCTACCACTAAGTCACATTCCCAGCTCAAATCATTTAAATTTAAATAGCCACACATGGCTTAGTGGCTATTGTATAATTGGACAGTGCAAGTTTGAAAAGGAGCTCAGAAAGCCATATAACTGGGTTAGGACAGGAATAAGTTAAAGAGAGAACTAATGAAGTTAAAATAAGTACTCTGATTGTAATCCCAGTTCTGACACTAGGTTACTTCACCCTCTCTGAGTTCAGCCCCGATACATCTTTTCATTTTATATTTGAAAGGTTGGGGTCACCTCACAAGTCCCAAAATGGTGACTAAGGATTGGATTCAACTTTAGAATATGAGTTTCAGAAGCGGTAGGAAGGCAATAAGACACTCATTCCAATTCACTACACAGAGTACTAACCATCTACACAGATACACAGTATACACACACACACACACACACACACACACACACACACACACACACACACACACACACACACACACACACACACACACACACAAGTAAGGTGCCTGAGCCTAAATACTTTCTTGCAGCCACACTGGTGCTTATGCAGAAGATGGTGGGGGGGTGGGTCTTCACCTAGCTCAAAGGCCTAGAGGTGAGACAAGCCATCCTTTGAAATGCAGATACCTAGCCACCATCCTGGTGCCTAGGCAGGAGATGGGAGTTGCCCACTCAGCCCCAAGGCCTCGAGGTAAGGCAAGCCATCCTTTGAAGTATAGATGCCTGGTTCAATGGGGTGAGCTAGGAAGGCTCTGCTTTAGAGAAATGCAGATGTCATAGCCTTAGGAAAGCTGAATGCTCTGGTGCTGCATTGATTAGCTCCCTAAATGGCTTGAATCACCAGCCTCTGAGTAGCCTCTAAGTATACCCTATATGGAAGGTTAAGGCTTATCTTCCCTAGATGGAAAAGTTCTGCTAGTACCTGAGTATGTCTGAGTAGGTCTGAAATCTTGTCTTCATGGTAGGGGAAGGGTGATTACCCCCTTCAGGTGAATGCCCCCTCAGGCATTCCTGCATCCCTGGAGACAGGGGTGGGCACTTAGCTGATAGGTTGCTGAACCTGGGACTGGGACTGGGAGTGTCCTGTGACCCTGCCCCCCTGCCCAGACCCTATTTAGGCATGGAACAGCCTAGGTGCTGGGGCGCCATGTCTCCTTGATGGAGTCCTGTGTCCTGTCTCCTGGCTTGTTTCTGGTCATCATGGCGTCCCAATTCAGCTCTCCATCAGAGCTGAATTGGCTTGTTGGTACTGTTTTTGTTCTTTCGTTCTTCTCCAGCATGTTTCCTAGCTGTGCCTGCAGCCTGCTAACTGTATAATAAAGACTCCAATATTTCATATTCCAAAATGTGGCTTCTGGGATGAATCACCTACCACCAACAACAACAACACAAACATCTTCATTCTTTGTTACCTGTGTAGCCCCTAAAGGTATTTCAACCTGGCTAGGACCCTCAGGTGAACACAAAAAAAAGATTTCTACAGATTCTTCCTGTTTTCTCATGCTGTTAGTCTTTATGCCATAGCAGTACACTAAATCTGTTACTATTTAGGCAAGTGACAATTGTATTATAGCTTCTTGTCTATTCCTTTCTGGATGAGGTACCAACAACTAAAGTTTAGAGTCTAGAGTAAAGATGGCAAGTGGGATAATGCTCCAACTTCACCCATCTCCTCTTAATTCTGCTTTAAGGCTAAAACTGTAAGATTTAGTGCTTTAGACACTTTGATAAGGCATCATAAAATAGAACATGGACCTTGTAGTATGTACAGCAGGCTGTGCTTATTGGCTTCTCTTTTCTGATAACTGTGTTATGTCTGCTCATTTGCAAACCAGAGATAGGAAAGATCCCTAGCCCCTGAGAGAGTGCAGTAGAATTAAATAATGTAAGGTGCTTTTGAATGGAGAGCCATAGGTAGCCCTGAAAAAATGATAGTTACTCTTACCTGTCTCAGTTACTCAGGCACAAGGGTAATTACAACTCTGTCGCATACTTGGTTATAAGGGGTACTTGCATGGTCTGGCAACTCCTATGCTCAAGACAAGAAAGTACTAGTGGTAGAGAGGTTGAGGTCTTATCTGTAGGAATGGCCTTAGAGCCAGATCTGATAGCCATTACAAGATTGTGAAGCTGCATTCAAGAAATGAATGAATTTACCAGATAACAAGCTGATGGTATACCCCAAGCCTCTAGCTCTAGGAAAAGGTGGAACTCTCCCCATACCATGCCTCCCAGCCTAAGTCCTTGGTGGGAGATTGAAGTTAGCAGTGAGTGTGCAACTATTGATACTGACCAGCCAGCCCCTACAGAAATGATCAATGGAGAAAGTCTTGTCTTCAGGGTTGCTTTCTCGGGCTTTCTTGTTATTTTCCCCTTAGTTCCTCCTCTGTGCTCCTCTTGTACCCCCCCCCAATTCCACCATTTTCCTCATTCATTGTTGCATTGATTAACTGAGTGATGACTATGATTGGAGTTTGCACTGTGGGGCTTCTTTTTTCCATTTGGAGCTGAAAGGTAGGTTCAGATATGTAACTTTTTCTACAAGAGCCAGAAACAGATGATCTGTACATTTAGTTATATTCATCTATTGAAATTGAAAAATCAATTGCTCTTTGTTTTATAGCTCTTTTATTTCTTATTACTTTTTAAGAGGATAAAGGAAAAAATAGTGTATGATCTAGACCCCATGCCTGTGCCTATTCTAGACATCAGCATATGACCATTTCAATTATTTATATTTCTGTTGATATAAATGCTAAGGGAAAATACTATGAAGTAGACATTGGAATGCCCAAAGACCTCAAAATTCTGTGTGTGTGATAGAAATAGAGACAGAGACAGAGACAAAGAAGAGGGAAAGATAGGCAGATTAAAACAAACACAAACATTATATTTTAGGAAGATAATACTGTTTGATTTGGGAATTCTTGTGATGTTATTTCTAGTAACCTTTCTAATGGCTGCCTTTTTTGCATCATTTTCATTTTATAGACAAATGGTAGTGGTAAAGACACTCTGTCATGTCTTTGATACTATTATAGGTTGCAGCCCCTCTTCACATTCCCCCTATACCCTTTCCAATGGAAAAAATGTGTTTTAGTGCATGTTTAACTATGGGTATAATCCTGACAACATATAAAACTCTTTTTTTTGGGGGGGGGTCCGGTCACAGGGCCTGCACCCTGGACCTGGGCGCTGTCCCTCAGCTCTTCAACTCAAGGCTAGCACTCTACCACTTGAGCCACAGTGCCACTTCCAGCTTTTTTTCTTTTTGCTTATGTGGTGCTGAGGAATTGGACCCAGGACCTCAGGCATGCAAGGCAAGCACTCTACCACTGAGCCACCTTCCCAGCCCCAACATATAAAACTCTTGATAGTGCTCAGTAGGAAATACAATATAAGAAAATCCCTGTTAATTGTGCCCAAAAGTGGGATGATAGTACGGGGATACAAAGTGCATTCAAGGCCATTTGTTTAAACCTCATTCCCATCTCATGCTTACTTTCTCAACTGTTGTGTGGCTACTTTTATATCATCCACAGTAATGTGAGAGATGTAACTATTAAAAATCCAAGTATTCTAAGTACCTATACGTTTTGGTACTTCTTTGGTGCTCTGAAAGTAAATCTAGTCTTTCTCTGATCTCTTTTCCTAACAATCTACTAGACATGAGCACATTTACATCACATTCTTGATATCAATGTTTGTCTGCCACTTGTAAGATAGAGCCTTAACTTCTTACTACGATATATCTGTCCATTTAAAATCAGACTTCATCTTTTTTAAACCTCAATAAAAAAACAATAAATTACTCCTTATATACAATGTGCACTTCATTCACATTGATCTCTGATTGATCCCCAGAACACTTCTCAGTGCTTATGTTAATATCCTTTCTACCCATCTCTACTTTGTGAAATCCTCATCAATCTGCAAAAAAGTAGGGCAAATTGTCCCTTTGATGTAAAGCATCTTCTAACTCCACCTATGCAGAGTGATTATGGACCCACCCTCCATCTTTGTTTGATGCTTCTAGTCTAACATCTACCAAGTTGTCATTTTATAGAAATTTATGATCATTTATCTTGTACCAGACTATGTCCTTTCTTCACTCTTAAATATAGCTCAAACAAAGGGTCTGTTGCACTACTTAATGAATTATGAAGATCTTTATAAATGAATTAAGTGTCCCAGATATTCGTTCTGAAGGCTTCATTGAGACATAATATAATCCAAGTGTATACCAGTTACTCTGGCATGAGTATAAGGGAAGAAAACAGGTTTGAAACTTTGGGCTTAGCAGAGATTTGGGATGTTGAATCTGAATAAGCATTTGCATTTAAGGATCTTACAGCCCATGACCAGGCAAACCATTTTCCTAACCTGCTGTTTCTGTGTGTTTGGGGCCACTGATGATAAATTCAAGATTCTCTTCTCTCTCAATAGCCCGTAAACTGAAGAAACTTGGCAATCTAAAACTACAGGAAGAAGGAGAGAGTTCCAGCGCCAGCAGCCCCACAGAAGACCCATCCCAGAAGATGACAGTGTCACACATTGAAGGCTATGAGTGTCAGCCTATCTTTCTGAATGTCTTGGAAGCCATTGAGCCAGGCGTGGTGTGTGCCGGACATGACAATAACCAGCCCGACTCCTTTGCAGCCTTGCTCTCTAGCCTGAATGAGCTGGGAGAAAGACAACTTGTACATGTAGTCAAGTGGGCCAAGGCCTTGCCAGGTAAGGAAAAGGAAAAAGAGGGTGTGGGATAAAGGATGTCATATTTAGTAAATGCTCCTATGTACCCAGGTACTCATTAGCTTATGCAGTCTTCACTATAACCTTATGGGGAAATAATTACTATCATCTTTAAATGCCGAGGGGCTTTGAGATACAGAGAATAAGGAAAAACAGCAGGATAGTATCTGCGATGGCACACATTGATACACAGCATTTTCTAAAAAAATTTTGTGTGCCAGTCCTGGTGCTTGAACTCAAGGCCTAGGACCTGTCCCTGAACATCTTTTTTTTACCACTTGAGCCACAGTGCCAGTTGTGGATGTTTCTACTGGTTAATTGAAGATGTCATAGACTTTCCTGCTCAGGCTGGCTTCGAACTCTGATCCTCAGACCTCAGACTCCTGAGAAACTAAGATTACAGGCATGAGCCACTGCTACCATGCCTAAAGTTGTTTATCAGCATTTATTTTGTACCAGACTATACCAAGTACATTGATTGATACAGTCTCATTCAACTTCCTGCTGAGCAAATTTCCCCATAATCACATACCTATAGACATGTGCCTTAGGATATTGTTCTACATGTGTACACAAAGGGTTATCCCTAAAATAATCCTGAGCCTGATTGACATTCTGTCTTCACTATCACTTTAGAAGCTGTACTACAGGAATACTTACAATATAGTATGGTGGAAAGAACATGAGCTGGGAGTGATCACAATTGAGTTCTAGTCTTAGTTCTACTGGTAACTCATTATGTAAGCACTTTACCCTCTGTGTCTGTTTCTTCATCTATATATGTGAAGGATGTTTTGGACTAGACAGTTTTTTCAATTTTGCTCCATTGTTCTTTAAACAACCTTAGGAATCATAATGGGAGCAAAAGTTAGATGGCAACTGACTGATTATCTAACATCTTCTTGGCTACCTGCAATGATAGAGAACTTCCTTCCTTAGTCATCTGTTGTTTACGCATGTGTGCTTATTAAAACAGAACAGCTTTAGAGATCCTCTACAGATGCACAAACTTTCTTTTAGTAGCCAAATGCTTTTGTTTCTTAAAAGCATTGTACACAGGTACAAGTGGAACTGATTGATTTAAAGCCAGAGTGTTTGGTCTGGGCATCATCAGCTCAGCCTCTTCCTCACCACCCCAGGTAAGTCCCAGGTCACTTTTGCATAGTCATGTGGTTCTAGGGAATGCAGTTTGAAAACCAGTGAAGCATATGCTCTTTAAAGAGTCTCCTAATCCTGAGATTATATGATTCAAAGAGTCTTTTGAAAGATCGACAACCTAAATCTCCTTCTGTTGAGTCACAGATTAACCTGCCTTCTAATAATAATTGCTATTCAGATGGATATTTTTATTCATAGTAAAAAGAGCAGCTTTCTAGATATTACCTTAGTTCATTCTCATGAGAATCCTATGAAGTACAAGCTCTTTTCTCTTATTTTACAAAGCTATTGACATTCTCAGAAGAGGTATGATTGGTTCACCATGGCACAGCCAGAAAGTAGCATTTCTAGAATCTGAGCCCAGGCCCCCTCCTGATTCCAAATCCCATCCTCTTTCTACTCTCACTATAGTCTATTGTGATGTTGAGTTCTGTAACTCCTAGCTTGCCTACTTTAAGGGCTGAAAAATTCATTGAGGATCACTTGGGCCATATGGTAGGTTTGCTGCTTTTGAAGATATTCATGCTGATTATCAAGCCTTTTGTTGTTGTTATTTCAAATTCACAAGGTCCCATGGCTGCTACTAGACCATCCCAAATATTTTTCCAGCTTAGGGAGCTGAGGTTGACTAGCCAGTAAGATCACTGGGAAGAAGGCCCAAGGACTCTGGCTGCACATGTACTGTGCCAAAACAGAGTTCACACAAAAAGGAATAAAAACCTGTTGTAATTCTTATCACTTCTTCAGCTGGATGGTTTGGTGCAATGTGCTGGATAGAGATTCAAAGTTTAATTTTCCCAAGCAGTTTCCAAATACTTAACAGACCTCTTTTTGGATACCGACCTTTATATATACATAGATCTCAAAGAAGTCCTGTGAATTGTAAGGATTATTATTTCTGTTTCCATAACACAGCTCAAAAAAATTAATGAACTTGATCCATTGGTGATTCAACAAATGGAAATGGCACTCAAACTCAGAACCTTTTATATTTAATTGGGTGGTTTTACCAATCATCATGGCAGAATTTATATGACTGGAGAATCACTGGCCTACCCCCCAAAATGGGAATTCATTTTTTTATATTAACAAATCCACAAGTTAAAATTAGTTCACCATCTAGCTTGCCAGAATAAATGATTTCTGACTGAGTAAAAAAGTTGATTAGTGCATTTATAAAAACTAGTATTCATACCATCAATAATCACCAACTAGCTCAAGTGATTTTGCTCATTTGAAAGACTTGAGTGACTGTCCTGTCCAAGGCACTGCGCCAAGAACCTAGTCAGATAAATTTTGTTGTAAGTTTTCCATAATGGTAATAATATCTGAAAATTGCCTCAGGGTATCTGGCACATTAATAAATTATAACCAATAATTGGAGGCAGATGAGCAGATGGCATGTACACAGTGTATTTAGAATCACATGTATCTAATTTGGTGTCCTCACTCAACAAATGGTTATGTTACCTTAGATAAATCACGTCTTCTTTGTGCCTGTCTTTCTTCATTTGTTGTAATCAATACAGAAATTATGTATAGAGTACCCAGTATTGTATCTGATGCATGGTAGGTGAATGTTAGGTTCCTATAATGAAATGAATTCTAAATTACCACTCTCACAAATCTCAAACTAATCCTAGAGTTCACAAATAGATCCCAACGTTGACTTGTGTTCTTTAAAGACTTTGGGTAGCAGGCTCACTAGAGCAACAAAAATTTTCAAACTAACCTTGCGTTGAGCCTTCTCTCCCAGACATGAAACTACAAGTTTCCATAGCAAATTACTAATAGGATGTTGATTAGATTGTAGTAAGAAAGCAAAAAAAAAATACTTCTGCTCCCTCTAACCTGTTGGATGTGTTTCAAAATCTTAGAATGACTTCAGTGACAGATAAATCGTTAATGAGTGAATTCCTGAGGAAATCTGTAGTACTGAGGCTGCTATTTCGTCTAGTTATCCCTTGCTAACCATGCTATCCAAAAAGCTGGATATTCAAAAGCAGTTATGTATTACAATCAGATTAGACATATCTACTCTGTGAATAAGCCAGTTATATATACTAGCCATATGTGCACTTCTTAGGCTTGAGTGTTAAGCACCACTAAGGACTGTCCATTAGTACCACAACAAGACTAATATTTCCCTTTTTTCACCTCTGTGTTAGTTCTCTGGTACGTCAAAGTTGAGGAAGCATCTCTATTCCTGTTCAGTTGCATCCTGTTTCCTCAGTATACCTTTATTTTTTATTGTCAAGGTGATGTACAGAGGGATTACAGTTACATAAGTAAGGTAATAAGTATATTTTTGTCAAACTTGTTACTCCTTCCCTCATTTTTCTATTTTCCCTCCCCCAGCCCCCCCCAAGTTGTACAGATCATTTCCAACATATTGTCTTGTGTATATTGCTGTTGCATTGATTCCCTCCTGTCTTTTGTCTCACCATTCTGTTGTTCCCCTTCCCTTCCCTAATTCAAATAAATGTATATACAATACCAGGGTACCAAAATCAAATACAGTGACAACAGGGGACATACCATAGGGGGAAGAAAACACAAAAGAAACAAGAAATCACATAATACGTTAAAAAAAACAACAACAAAGAAAAACCTCTTGTATTAATGTCTTGGAGTTCATTTTGCTGAGCATCATCTTATATGGTCATATGTACATAGATATTGAGCTATTCTGCTCATCTGCTAAGATTATCCTAGATGTATCAGTATACCTTTATATTGACATACTCCATTAGAAAACCAAGGCTTATCATCGAAGGCATTTTTTTCTTTTCTACCCACTGTCTCCCAGTACAGAGATCCATTTTTCAAACTTGCAGGCCTATTCCTCAGGTGATCTTTGGATACTACTCATGTGGACCCTATTTCTTATGTCCTACTAGGAAGGGTCAGTTCCAGACATCCTGTACTATAAAAAGGCTACAGGAAGGAAATATTCTGGGGTCTGAGGCTCCAGCCAGTCTGTTAACATGTCAGTATAGTGAAGGTGGGTTGCAGAGGCTTGGGACTTCAGCTAAGGATAGTGCAATGGGAGATTTTAGAACTTTGATGACTGGGAGACTTGAGATCTAAAAGCAAAGGGGAATACATATATGTAGGTAGACAGGGACCAACAAAGCAGATCATTAGATAGTGGCAACTTTTAGATCTGAGCCTATGTCCGAAGGAAAGCTTGTGACTTTGTTGCTCCTGAACTGTGACTTTCAGTGGTGAAATTAAAAAGGTGCTAAAGCAAAGAATCAAAATACCTGGATTCAAGAACCACTTTAGTGCATGTTGATTTTATGACATCAGACAAGGCAGCTCACTGTTCTAATCCTCAGGTTCCCTGTTGATAAAAATAAGTGTCACATAACCTCTGAGGTTATGGTGAGGGTTAAATGAGGTCATCAATGGGAAAGTGAGAAGCTTGATCTAAATTCAGAGAAGCATTCTTAATGCAATATAGCAAGACAAAACACAGAAATCCAGATTTGGAAGAAGAAAGGGTGCTGGTAGGGATGTGTTCTGATTTGGCTACATTTATAATGTCCAGGAGAATCTGGCTATCTATGGCTGTGTGCTCTTGCAAAGGTAACATCTGGGCAGCTCTGTTCTCTGACTTTTAGGGAAGTCATTTGGAAACCAGCTAATTCCCATATCATAAAGTACAAAAATTGGAGATCCTTAACCTATTTGTTAAGTAATATTTCTTACATGTGCAATCAGATAACTAGAACTTACTATGTATAAGAAAAACAAAACAAATAAGAGATAGTCCCTTATTTCAAGAAGGTCTGACTCTTGTGGGAGAGGCAGATGTATACATAAATTTCAGTTCTTTGAAATGAACTTTGTAATTGGCTAGGACTATCCAAGGCACAGTGTAAAAGCAAAAGCACATTCACTAAGCCTTCTGCTTGGACAGGTTGGAAAAGGCTTCAAAGAGGAGGTGGTTTTTGAGTCAAGATTTGAAAATGATGAAATGTTTATCATATAGAAAACCTGGAAAGATGGAGTACATCCTAGTAGAAAGCAACTGCTATGTACAGATAGCAAAGCTGCAGAAGCAAGGGAAAACATGAAGTGTTCAGCAAATTGTAAGTTTTTCAGAATGCTTGAGACCTAATTGTCAGAAGGCAAGGAACAAGAAATCAGTCTAAAAAGGCAAGTAATACAGGACCTTTATGTCTGAGAACAGCAGGTTAGAAGGATAGGAAAGCATCAGGGCCAGAGTTACCTGTTAAGTAGAAAAGGAATGGAGAGAAAGTATGGTGCAGAAAGAGGACCAGAGAAAAGACAGGTGGTGGTGTTAAGGCAGTGGCTGTTAAGCCCCACATGCATTTGCTAATATAGTATATTGTCCCTCTCTTAGGATGGTTATCAGGGTCAAATAAGATTAAAGGTAGAAACTGGGCACTGGTGGCTTATGCCTGTACTCCAAGCTATTCAAAAGACTGAAATCTGAGGATTGCAGTTCAAAGCTAGCCTAGGTAGGAAAGTCCATGAGACTTTTATCTCCAGTCAACAAGCAGAAAGCCAAAAGTGAGGCTGTAACTCAAGTGAGAGCTTTAGCCCCGGTCAAAAAAAATCTAAAGGATAGCACCCAAGCCCTCAGTTCAAGCACTGCCCCCACCCCTCACTCACACACACACACACACACACACACACACACACACACACACACACACACACACACACACACACAAGGTTACAGGTATAAAAGACCTTTGTAAAGTGATAATGGGCTGTCTTTGTGGGCAAACATAATTATACTGCATCTTTCCAAAGGTCTAATGATCCAGAGCATATAGTTTGAAGGCATACTCCTTGGCTATGGTACTTGATCTACCAGTTACTAGCTAAATGATCATGTATATGTTTCTTGACCTCTCTGTGGCTCACTTTTCCTGATTCACAGACCAGGGATAATTAGATAAGCTGATGTAAGTAAAAGGCTTAGAAAAAAATGTCAGTGTTAGATTATTACTCTCTGCCAAAAGAAAATGCCCCATTTCCCCTTCATCATGATCTTTTTGGAGCAGCTCCGTGAAGTATGGAAGCAAGAAATATTAGCTCTGTCATATAGTCTTTTGCTCTCCTCCCCTTCCCTAACTACCAACACTGATGTCTCCGGGCTTCTCTGGGGCTGCTCTAGTGCCAAAAATTCTCAGTTCAGTAGAAGCCTCAATGTAACTCAGCCCATCAACATCTTGGATGACTATGTATCTACCCCTTTTTTGCTCCAGGCTTCCGAAACTTGCACGTGGATGACCAGATGGCAGTCATTCAGTACTCTTGGATGGGACTCATGGTATTTGCTATGGGCTGGCGGTCCTTCACCAATGTCAACTCCAGGATGCTCTACTTCGCCCCTGACCTGGTTTTCAATGAGTAAGTGTTCCTGATACCAGACTTTGATCATTTCACTACTGCTGAAGGCTATTGTTGGTCATCATTTGTTGTTCAGACACTTCATCCAAGGACTATGCTGGTTACTACCTAAATCTTACGTCTTTGAATTTTCTTGATATCCTTATCTTCTCTTTTTATAGCTAATCCATGTGTTTACATATGAATGGTGAGGTTGGGTACAGCCAAATAAAGTCACCTTGACTCTAGCATTTTCCTCTTCTTAATCATACCTGTTCTAGTAGCAGCTCTATTTTTCTGTCATCAATTTGTCCAAGGGCTCTCATTTTGAAGTTACATTTTGCTCACCTAAAAATTGAAAATATTGGTTTGACTATTTCCCATATTTATCATCTTTGGAAAAGATCCTTAATTCCATGACTCTGTTTCTTAATTAGCTAATAATAACAGAACCTTGTTAAACAAGAACTGAGGGATGTACAGTGCCTGGCCAAGAGTTAAAAAAAAATCTTGCCTAGCTACTCAGGAGGCTGAGTTGTAAGGATTGAGGTTCAAAGCCAGCCCAGGCAGGAAAGTCCATGAGAGTCTTATCTCCAATAAACCACCAGAAAACTGGAAGTGGTGCTGTGGTTCAAGTGGTAGAGTGCTCACCTTGATCTGAAGAGCTCAGGGACAGTACCAGGCCCAGCATTAAAACCCTACGACCGACAAAAAAAATCTCTTTGTGATTCCCTCTTTCCTTATGAATAATAGTCCCCTGTGTCTTCTATCTGAGGTCCCTTAGTGACACTGTGAATGGAGCTGACAAGAATATTCCCAAGAACCTTGAACTACTTTTGCCATAGAGAATTTTTCAGTCATAGCTGGAATTGAGTTTCCCTCTCTTTCAGCCCTTTAACCCAGAAGAGCCTTAAAATAAAATCTACAGGCCAGTGATTCCTTATAGTACAACAGTGCCATGCAGATGTCCCTAGTTGCCCTCAGTCAACCTTGCCAACCCTGGTAGCCAGAGCTATGAATAGTCATTGGGATTTTGGCATGAGCTGCTCTGTGATTTCCAAACCTCTGAAGAGTTACCTATGATGCCATCTTCTGGTGCAGACCTTGAAAAGGCTCTTAACTATTCCTTTCCTATGATCAAGCCCCTGCCACCCTTGAATTATTGAATCAACTTTCTCAGCACCTGTTCCACCTTCACCAGAGCCTTGAGACCATTGTGAAGATCTGAGACAAAGTGAAAATTGGTTCTTTTCTAAATCCCCATTTCCTTCTCTGCCCTCAAGTATGAATGTGATATCCCATCTCAGATTTCTAGCTGAGTCTCTTTCATCTCATCACAGAGATTCCCACAGAGTCAGAGACCTAGATTATCCCACACCACAGGGCTTTTGAAACAACAGGTCCCTTCCTCTTGTAGAACCCACTATATTAGAGTTTGGGGATCCCGATCAACACCCAGACCAGTGTTTCTCAACATGAATGCTGTTGATACTTTTCATTGTGCAAGACATTCTGCATATCTGACTATATTTAACATCCCTGGGACCTGTGCACTAAATATTAAATAATATTCCACTCATGCTAACAGCCCAAACTGCCCCCACCCATTTCTGACACCAGCAGTTCCCAGTTGAGAGCCACTTCCAGCCTCTCTAAGTTACTGATGGGAGACCTAAAGAGAAAGAAAGGGTCTTGTACAACCTAGGCTATAACCATGTGCCATTCTCTCTGATACCAAGGCTAGTTTTCTTCTTTCCTTCCCTGTTCATGGTGTGTAGTTAATGGATGTAAAGCCAGCTATATGACCACGAGAAAAAACACTGAACTTCTCTGAGCTTAAAATCTCATCTATAAAATTATGATTACTACCATAATAGCACCTTCTTATGCTTCATTTATTGAGCACTTAAAGTATACCAGTGTTTTCCAATCTTCACGTCCCCTCATATTCACTCATTTTTATTCCCCTCACTTCTGCTCTCCTGAATTTCAATCCCTCCTCTTCTTTTCTTTTTTTGCCAGTCCTGGAGTTTGAACTCAAGGCCTAAGCACTGTCCTTGAGCCTCTCTGTGCTCAAGGCTAGCGCTCTACCACTTGAGCCACAGTGCCACTTATGGTTTTTTCTGTTTATGTGGTACTGAAGAATCGAACCCAGGGCTTCATGCATGCTAAGCAAGCACTCTACCACTAAGCCACATTCCCAGCCCTTTTTTTCTTTTATTTATTTATTTATTTATTTTATTTTATTTGTGAACATACTGTACAGAGGGGTTACAATTACATGGGCAGGATAATGCATACATTTCTTACCAAGCATTGCAGCCTCCTCCTTTTGTTTACCCTTCACGTCCCTTCCCAGCCTCCCCCCTCCCCCCCAATCCCAATCCTTCTCCTTCCCCCCCATTTCCCCCCCCCCCGCACCGACGTTGTAAAGCTCGTTTTGGACATGACAACTTGTACTTCTCATTGTTGCAACAGGTCCACCTGTATCCTTAAACAACTGGTTTTTCCCATCTCCTCCTCAAGTTATACTGACATCAAATATAGTGAAAGCAGGGGTTATACTGTGGGGGAGGGACATACAAAGCAACAAAGAGATAATCTTATAAATGCGTTAGAAACACAGGCATGAAAGAAAAAAAACATTAAAATACATATCTAAGGGTTCATTTTCCTGACATCACATTATCTGACCTTTTCCCCAGCCCTTTTTTTCTAATCTCTACTAATCTTTCCTTTTCCTCCTTTAACTCTCTCCTGATTCTTTTTGGCTTTTTTCCTCACTTCTGTTTCCTTTCCTATCTGAATTATTTGCCTTGCCTTTTCTCCTCCTCTCCTCTCCATTCCCCACTTTATCTCTAGAGCCTGCAGCAGTATTCTAAGAATCCCCATGCCAGGACCATGATTTCCAAGGTTAAAAAGACTGCAATCTTTCATCAACAAAGACATGGACATACCATGGGACCAGAGTAAGAACAGGTTCCAAGGACAGCAGATCATACTTTAAAAAAATGAAGATTGCAATCTGAATCCAGCCTTAGGCAAAGCTTGAGACCCTACCTGAAAAATAACTATAGCAAAAAAATTTCTCTGGGGCTATGGCTCAAGTGGTAGAGGACTTACCTAGCAAGAATAAAGCTCGGTGTTCAAATCCTAATACTACCATGAAAACATTCTTCAGTGTGAAAGAGGTTAAAACAATATTGTTATGGTCAATTGACTTGTGAAACTATCTAAACACTTCCCTTTTCTAGTTGGATCTCAGCCTGAATTGAATACTTCTACATTATCTTCCCCCTTTTTCTTTTACTAGGACAGTCAAGATCTCTTTGAGCAAGGTTGCTGAGCTAACACCCCCTGCCACCAGGCAATGCCAGCCATGTTAACACTATTGACCAGGCTAGTGGCTTGAAAATCAAAATGTCAAAGCACAAACTTCCCATCTGGGAGATCTTTGTTCTCACCACATAAGTGGGTGTCAACTTCTCTTTCCTTTTTTTATATGCTACAAAAATCAATTATTGTCATACACACACACACACACACACACACACACACACACACACACACACACACACACACACACACACACACACACACACACACACACCCTTCATTTCTGCAGTACTAAAACTCAGAAAGTAGAAAAAGGTTGTATCTCATGTTAGAAGAATCCCGTGACCAGTTATGGATCAGAGAGGTTGCCCTCCTGCCCAGAAGATGTCCAAGCCTTTACCACTTCCCCGAATAATTTATAGGTGATAATGTGATGATTTGTTCACAAGTCACTATGCAGAAGCAGCTTATAATGTTTACAGCTCCCAAATAGGAAAGGAACCGCTGATCTATACTGGAGTGGGATCCCTTTGGCAGGGACATTTAGATTAGAAATTGAAAAAATGCTCCCTGGAAGACTTAAAAGCAGTAGAACTCATTTCAAAGGGACAATGTGAAATCTCCATTGCTAAGAGATTTTAAAGACATGATTAAATTTCTATTATGGAAAATGACAGGCAGGGGTGTTGACAGGAGCAACAAATATGGTCACTTGAAAATCTTGGTGTCCTTCTTATAAGTGCTGATTGCTGGGTCTTCCCTTCTACAAATCCTCTAAGTTAGGCTGCCTAGAACACAGGCTCTGGCTGTGACTGTAGCATGGATATCAGAAGTGAAGTCAGAGAGACATGTGCCTGCCCTATTGTGTTCATTTGGTTATGCTTTCCTGCCTCAGGAAACAGAAGGGGCATGTAGACCTGGAAATTCCATGTGCTAACCCATATCCTGGCCAGGAAAGATGAGTAGTTATCAGGATTTTGGGAGTTTAGGGAAAAAAAAGAACAACCTTGTTTCTTGTCACTGAAGTATCAGCAGGAGAAGATGCAAGCTTTTCTTGGAGAATCTGGGAAAGGAGGGCAGTGAGAAACATTTCCTCACAACTTGTTGAAGCCTCTCCTCAGTCCTCTTTTTTCTGTGTGTCTCCTATCTAGGTACCGTATGCACAAGTCCCGGATGTACAGCCAATGTGTCCGAATGAGACACCTCTCTCAAGAGTTTGGATGGCTCCAAATCACCCCCCAGGAATTCCTGTGCATGAAAGCACTGTTACTCTTCAGCATTAGTAAGTACATGGAAGTACAGAAGCTCGCTAGGGGCCACTTATTCCATTAAAAGATTATTAAGGAGAAGCCAGATCCTGGACATTTTCCTCCTTCTTTTCTCCTCCCTTTTCATTCTCCCTCAGCATCCTTTGTTCTAACAAAGACCAATTTCATGGCTAGAGATCCATTTCTTTGGGAGAATCCAACCCTTACCAGATCCTCATCTACTTCCAAGTCTCTCCTTCTGAACTTGTAGCAGGCCCCTGAAATTTTTCTGTGCAAAAATTCTGCACAAACAGGAATGAACTACCTTATAGTCATTGTAGAGCAGTAAAGCAAGAAGGATCATCTGTTGGAAGGTAGTTTCTCTTCTGCCAATAGTTTGAGGTCTATTCAAATGACACAGGCAGCATCTTCTGGGCAGCCAAGAAAGCTTTCTTTAATGTCTCCTCTAAGCAGAGTGCTTTCTTAGCCTCTGTGTGGGAGATAAGAGGCAACATGATGTTCAAAGTCATGCATTAAAGACTGATGGTGTGGCTCAAGTGGGAAACCATCAGCTTAAAAAACCCAGACATGTTAATTGTCTAAATCACAGATGGATGATGAATCATGTAAAACTTCGAGTCCTAAGCAATAGGTCTATGAAAAGACCAGTAAAAGGAAAGATTGAATAGATTTTCTTTCTTTTTGAACAGCATACTTACCCCTAATATCTCTTTGGCAGACTAAAAGCTCCAGGCACATGGGCTCCAACTGACAGGAAGCAGAGTAGATAGTTTCCTCCCTGTGGGGGTGGGGGTCACATTTGTGGTCAGGAAACTTGGTGCTTTGTCTAATGCTCCTTCGTGGGCATGCTTCCCCTCCCCATTCTGTCTTCATTCCACATCAGTTCCAGTGGATGGGCTGAAAAATCAAAAATTCTTTGATGAACTTCGAATGAACTACATCAAGGAACTCGATCGTATTATTGCATGCAAAAGAAAAAATCCCACATCCTGCTCACGGCGCTTCTACCAGCTCACCAAGCTCCTGGATTCTGTGCAGCCTGTAAGCAAATGATGGAGGGTGCTTTATCAGACTGATAGAGCCAAGTGATCATAAGCTCCAGTAGGGTCTGACACCACGTGTTGGGAGGTGTTTCCATTTGCCTCTGGCTTTGAGTATGTCCAGGAAGAAAATGCAATGGAGAAGAAAGGAAGACAGGTCACAATGTCCCCACTAGATGTTGTGAAAAGGGTGGAAGAGTTGAGAACAGAGAAGTTGGGACTCAAGGAAGAAGCTTAAAGCAGACAAAACAGACTTAGATTTTTTTTTTCACTCTCTCTTCCTTGACTCATGTACATGTGAGCTTCCATTGTCTTCCTCTCTCTCTTTTCTCTCCTGTGGGATGTGTGTGTGTGAGAGAGAGAGAGAGAGAGAGAGAGAGAGAGAGAGAGAGAAAGAGAGAGACAGAGACAGACAGACAGACAGAGACAGACAGAGACAGAGACAGAGAGACAGACAGAGAGACAGAGAGACCGACAGAGAAAGAGAGAGAGAGGGGAAAGATAAGAGGGAGAGGAAAAGAGAAGGGGAGGGTACTATGGAAAAAGCACACCCAGTCCTGAATCAGAAAACTTGCAATGGTGTAAAAGGTCGCTTGGGAGCCCTCAAGTGATGTCCCTGGAGACTATTTCTCACATATATACACACGCACACACACACACATGATCTCATGAAACAGGACCAAGGATATGCAAAGGATAACATACTAGAAGGACTAGAAATCAAAACAGGCCAGCAGCAGGGGTGGGGGGAATCTGGCAGACGGCAAACTCTTTGTCAATTGTAATTTCTCTTTCTTTTATTGTCCCCTACAGATTGCAAGAGAGCTACATCAGTTCACTTTCGACCTGCTAATCAAGTCCCATATGGTGAGCGTGGACTTTCCAGAAATGATGGCAGAGATCATCTCTGTGCAAGTGCCCAAGATCCTTTCTGGAAAAGTCAAGCCCATCTATTTCCACACACAGTGAAGCTTTGGAAACCCTTATTTCCCTTGCCTACCCCACTGCCCTTTTCAGATGTCTTCTGCCTGTTCTAACTCTGCACTACTTCTCTGCAGTGCCTTGGGGAAATTCCTCTATTAATGTACAGTCTTGTCATGAATATGTTTCTATTTGCTGGGCTTTGTTTCTCTTTTCCTCTTCTCTTTTCCCTCCTCCTTCCATATCTCACCCTTCCTTGGCACCCTCAGACTCTGCTCCTTGTTGTGGCTTCTATCTGTGTTTTGAATGTTGTTGTATTTTTTGAATCTGTGTTGATCTCCATGTGGCCCAGTGTCAAGTTGTGCTTGTTTAGAGCACAGCACTGTGTGCCAACCACACAAACGTTTACTTACATTAAGCCACGGGAAGTTTAGAGAGCTAAAAGTATCTGAGGAAAAATATCAAATATGTGCACACACACACACACACATACACACACACACACACACACACACACACACACACACACACACACCACATGGATAAAAACAAAAAACAAAAAATGCCAAAAACCATGTTAGGTCTGTTTCCTCAAAAACAAACAAATAGAACTCCCCAAAGAACCCAATATGATTGCTGGAGTCACTGGTTTTGTCATTCCCTCCCTCTCTGGGAGACTTTGATTTTTGCCAATGGCTAGTGCCATCGGAGGGCAGAATGACCCCAGAGCTTAGTTGGGAGGTGGGATAGAGAGAAGAGAGGACAAGGAGGACAGATGGGTCATCAGTACTTGGCCACACCTTTGGGTCCTGAGGGTGAGACCTCTCAACTGCAGTGCAATTCACTGTACTGACAGTGTGTGTTGTTTGACATCTTGTGTGCATGTGAACACCGCCCCCCTTCAAACCTTTTTCTTACAGCCTCTGTGTCCACCCTTAAACTAACTTTCAATAGTGTTTCTAAGACTTTTGAATGAAATGTTCTCTTTAGCCAAAACTTGGCCACTTTCACTGAAGAATCAGATCAGTGAGAAGAAGAGGAGACCTCTAACCCTTTGGAAAGCTCCATTCAGATCTAGGTCTACTTTTCCATGTGTGAACCAGCAAGAAGCTTGTAGCTGGAGTCAGAGGAAAAGGAGGTGATAGCTTGGCTGTTCTCTCGCTTTGGGCACTGAATAGTTGATCTCTCACTGCCACCACCTTTTCCTCCTCCTTGGAAAGACCAACAGACTCCATGCAGCAGCAAGCTCTTCCACCCTCCCTTCAGTGTTTGGTGGGCCTGGACTTCACCATTGTGCATTTCAGCCATGGTGGCAAAGTTCACTTCTTTGGGCATGGTCGAAGTTTCTGCTAACATCTCCCATGCTCCACTATCATGAGGGCTAGAATGCCCAGAGCCCTGACATCTATCTCTAGATGTCTGTAGAGACAGCTTACAAAATGTTTCTCACAAACAGTCAGATCGCTGGAGCCCTTAGACAAACTGGAAAGAAGGCATCAAAGGGATTCGACAAACTGAGCGTCTTGCCCTGTCCCCCAAAGATGCTATCTTCTCATCGAGTGCAGAAATAATTTTCTTTCTCAACGCAGCTAAAGGGGCTAACCAGATCAGGATGAATGAGAAACTCAGTAACTAGGGTGGGAGGAATGAAGGTTCTTGAACCAGAAACACTGAAATACTCTCCACCCAGCATCACCACCTGCACAAGATATAGGGAGAGGAGAAAAAGCTCCAAGAGAAAACTTGAACTACTGAAGTCTTCAGAGGCAAACTTTAAAGCCAGATGTGTACCATCTGTTAGATGAATACCAGTGTATTCCTCTTCCATCTTCTCCTCTTTCTCCTCCTCCTCTTACTCCTCCTCCTCCTCCTCAGCTGCTGCTGATTTGGGGTTGACATTGGCCATCCTCACTCAGATTTCCATACTCCTGTTATTGCCTCTCAATTAAAGGGGGTACTGGACCACTGAGACTTTCAACAGAACCACAGATTCCTTTGAAAAGATCTAACTAATGTGGCTGCCATAGGTTGCCACCCATTAACTTAGGGCTTGCCCCTGGGTCACAAGTTTCATATAGTTTTTTGGCACACCTCTTTCCAACGGATCTTGTTTCCTAGCCCTGAGTTCAAGGGGCGGGGAACATCCACCTACTTTCTCATCTTGGCCACTGCCTCCTCACTTAGCTCTTAAATCTATTCAACTGAAGAAATGAAAGGCCAGTCACCAAGCTGCCCATTTGAGTTGGTGTTCTCTGTGTTGAGAATATAGTTTGCAAGTGACATGATACAATGCACATAAGGTTTCTTCCATGATTCCTGTGTTGGTATTACTAGCCAAACAAACTTGCAGAACAGCTTCTTGGAATAACAAGAGAGGGGACTCTAGTATGGGTGATATGCCAATCCAAACCTGCTGGACAAAATTGATGCTGACAGTTTCTCTTTCTAGGGTAGGATAGATTCTGGTTTTCTTTGTGATGAAACCATCTGGCTCATATACAGAATCACTTTTAGCTATCTTAAACAGAAAAAAAAATTTCCAGCACTCTTTTCAGTTAAAACTAGGTTACATCTTAATAATTCCTTTACATCTGTTTGGAAGTGATTTTTATCATTTTGTGGTATGTGGGTTCGATTATATCATTCTAATACCTCTTTGTAAATATTTGAGGCTTTCCTTTCCATTTATCAAATTTTCCATCTTTATGGATTTCCCAATTGTGACTCTTGTCTTTATGAATGTATGTTTTTCATTTGTAAAAGCCAAAAAAAATCAATGAAACAGCAGTGCAATTAAATGCAACAAGAACTGGATTATGCCAAAAAATTTCCAAATGGCAAAAAGAGGGGAAAAGAGCGAAGATGAGGCTTGCCACTACTGTTTCTGCACTAGGGTTTCCATAAGCAAAGGAGGTTTTAGTTTGGCTGTGTTATCCCACAGCCAAAAAGAGGAGGATTGTTTTATTTCTCTTGTGGCCAATAAGATACTAGCTGGTGTGATTAACAGAGGTCCCTCATTACAAGCACCCTGCGCTACAGAGATGATACGGTTGCTATACCATGCTCACCTGTGAAGGACTGACTACCCAGACCTACTCACCTGGGGAGCTGCAAGATAGGGTTCACTCAACAGACAAGTCAAAGTGATCATCTCTAAAGAGGTTTGAAGAGGAGAGAGAGTGATGAAGAGCAAAAGAAGGAATACCATGAAGAAGGGCCCCATCTCTTCTGAGCAGCAGATGGCTGTCAAGATCACGAACTCTGGTCAATGGAATAGGAGTCGTGTGTTAGTTTCAGCTCTCATTCATTGGGCAGCTCATTGGGTTCCGGCCTCTGAGCTGACATGGTGGTTTGGATTCTTTGTTCTGTAGATTTTCTATGCCACAGGCAATATTGCTGTTCTCAGAAAGTTCATTATTTTTTTAAATTACTCTTGAGAAAGGGATTTTTTGAAGGATACTGTCATATATCTTTGAAAAAAATGAAAATCGGTAATACTTATTATATTTTCATGTATGTTCACTGGCACTTAAAAAAAGAAAAAAAGGAAAAAAAAAAAGAGCTTCACTCTGTACTTTGGGTAGTTCCTAGGGTTAATTGTCCAGGCTAAAAAAATAACATGCTGATGCTCTAGTCCCTTTCTGTCCATACGCTACTTCTCAGTACATATAGACATATATAATAAGATGTATTCAACTTGTACCTTAAGAGAAAAATATGTCTACCATCCACATGATAATGACACTACACAATGACCTGACTTTGAGCATCAAGTAGCTTTTGTTTGTTCCACTAGGCACAGCACACATGTGTCATTGCTCCCTTCTCTGCCTTGACATTTGACAGACACAAAGGCCCAACCCACCCCCATCTCTACTCATTGCCAGCCCTACCTATGCCAGCTCTGCTGCTCTTCAGGAGACTCTCTCCAGATAGTCCAGTAACCATCCCTGTATGAACCCAAGAAAAACAAGAGGCTGACTACTGAATTATCTTGTGCCACTTGCATAGATGAGATGGCACTGGGCTAAAGCATGGTCTTCTTTATGCTTGACACATCATAAGGGATCTTGAGAACTAGGAATGCTTCAGCACCAGCTCAAATCCCAAACTTAAAGTTAAAAGAAGCCATTTGTTTGCATATGAAATTTCTTGCAAAAGAAAGTTTCTACCCCTATTGCTTTCTAGGCAGATTTGTTCTCCTCCCTATCTCTTTGAAAATCTTTTAAAAGTAAGGGGAGAGAGAGAGAGAGAGAGAGAGAGAGAGAGAGAGAGAGAGAGAGAGAGAGAGAGAGAGAGAGAGAGAGAGAGAGAGAGAGAGAGAGAGAGAGAGAGAGAGAACAAAAAGTGATGAAAGCATCACATTATGTAACCAAAGATTACATTGTATCTGCTAAGACACCAAAATTTTTAAGGGCAGAGAGGGAATAAACATTGATGCCTCTTTGGTAAACTATCCAAAGACAGACTAAAGAACTGTGCTGGTGACTGACTTAGAGTTTTGTGTGTGAGGTTCTCACTCACCATTTACATATTTAGAGGAGTTGGAAGATAAATGGAAAAAATGGGATTCTGGGGTCCTTCATTAACTGATTTTTTAAACAGAACTAGTTTTCCTTTTTTCATAGTTGCTGAGCAAATTCTTGAAGCTCCATCATTGCATGGTTGAACATGGAGCTGGTCTTGGCCACTGTGTTTGCTAGTTGCCCATATTAGCTTATCTGAAGATGTGAAGCCCTTGATGAGAAGGGGAGCATTGTAATGACTAGATTTTGCACTAGAAGGCCAGCAGGCAGAAACCCTCATTTCTGCCCAGCTTTGGACAGCACAAAAAGTTCTCTGCAGTTTAAGGCAGAAAAGTTGAAATATATTGTAAATGAGTATTTGTATCCATGTTTCAAAACTGAATTATATATAGAGATGTCATGTGTTCTGATAGCTTTACCTTTCTCTGCACCTTTGTATTTGGTTCCAGGTCCTATCTGATGCCATGCACCTATGAGAGAGGACATAGTTTTATTTTGGAAGCTCTCTTAGAATAGACAAGACACCTGGATTGATTACATAACTTAGAGATCTTTGCCTTTGCTGGGCCTGACACACAGGCTTCGCAAAGGGGAGGAGAGAGGAAAGGGTAGGGTACGGGATGTATTGCACTTTACTAGCCTAAGACAGATGAATGTGGAAAGGTACTGAAGACTCATTGGAACTGGCTGGGATTTACCATAGAGAACACCCAGACATGGGGCCAAATTGCTCACTGCAAAAGATTGGCCAGTAAACCCCATCATGGGACCTGAGCCATTGGGAGACAGAAGGATATTCCTTGGTCTTCACAATTCTTGTGAGAGAAGGGCAATTGCCTGCATTTGGGAACCCGGAGCAAGTGCTCCATCTTTCACATCAATTCTCTCCCCTGCGACTGAGGTGCTCTTGCTACTGGGTGTCTATGTGCTCTAACTCTGGTTTTGGATATGTCTGTAAAAGATTGTGATAATTGAAAAATGTGTTTTTCCTCTGTTAAAACTTTGTCAGTATGCTAGAAGTTGTATCTCTGTAGGTACAAGTCCAACTCTACTCAGTAGATGTGTCTTTCTTCAATTAAGAATTTGACACTGGGGTCTGTTGCCCAGAGCCACCCAACCTTCAACCATTCTAGGTGAAGGCAGAAAACCCCCACATTTGTCACTTCAGACAGTTCAGCTACACTATCACTTGGACTTCTCTTGTCCCCAAAAGGAGTATTTGAATTTAACAGATGGAGTTCTTGAGTGTAAAACAGCCACTATATAATTTGGCAAGAAAGTGGATTCTATGTGTTGATTGGTTTCCAGTCCCAATTCATTGCAGAAGATGGGAGCAGGGATGATTGCTTCCTTTCCTTGTTTCATTTGTCTTTTAACCTTTTATGGAATTAAATGAGAAGCTATAGGATGGGTAGCTCTTGTGGCCTGAGATCCTTCCTATATAAGCTACTCTGCAAGAGTGTCATGTAGTTAAAACATTTCATTAACCACCAAAAGACTGGGACACACACACACACACACACACACACACACACACACACACACACACACACACACACACACACACACACACACACACACACACACAATGGAGAGACAATTCTGAAATGATGATGCTTCTCTTATGGTGTCTTCTCTAGCTGTTGCCTGACAGTGTGTTACCCTGCACTCTTCAGAACAGATGGGCCAGGTTTGCAATCTCTTACAGCCCTTGGTGCTAACTGCCTGGCAGTGAAGTGCCTATGGGGTTTGGCCTATTATTTCCTAAGCCACTTGAGTGCTGAGAGCAGCTACCACTTGGACATGCTAAATAAACAAACAAAGCAACAATAGATAATAAGAGCCCCTACTCCCACTGACCTCTTCTACCCTGTGACAACTTTCTGCTTTCCCTTAGGTTGGACATTGATTTGGGAGTGGCTCAGATATGACATTCTTATGCAGGCCTTGAAATTCATTTAGCAGTGGAAGGGAGCAGACTGTAACCAGAGATAAAAATTAAATTTTTGGATATTGAGAGGGAAAAATAAAGAGAGGGGGAGAGAGAGAGAGAGAAAGTATTATTCAAAATCTTATTAAAATAAACCAATTAATTTTGCTAGAAACTTCTTTTGATGGGGCTTCAGTTCTCACAGCAGCAGTCGGCCTCCACTGGGCAGCAGGACCAGCCCCAAGCGCTAATGTTTCTGTTCTCTTTTTGTAATCTTGAAAGCTTTTGTTGCTCTAAATACAATTAAAAATGGCAGAAACTTGTTTGTTGGAATACATGTGTGACTCTGGGTTTGTTTCTGCGTCTCATGTCATCTATTGTGTAAAACACTGGCTTGCTGGTCCGCCAGCTACAACTTGGCCCCAGCCCCTGTTGTGGCTGCAGGCTCAAGTTATTGTTAACAAAGAGACCTAAGAAAAGCTGCTAAGATCCTCTTATCATTGATGTTAATTTGTTAAAACATAAAACAATCTAAAATTTCAGGCAAATGTCATCAGAGTTCTTTTAATTAGCCCCTTTTATTGGCTGTCTTCTTTATTGAAGTCAAGAATTGGTATCATGCCCAGTGGCCTTTTATGCTACTTTGATTTTCATCCACTTTTAAAAATCTTAGCACAGTGGTTATAAATTTGTCCCATATTGGCCTTAGCATTGGTTGACCTGAGACCACCAAAATAACAAAGGATCTGGCAGCCCATCACAGTTTTTCATTTAAAAAGTAAAGCAAACATGCTTTTCTTGAGAAAGGCACACAAATCCCAGCTGCTCACCCTCATCCTTGTAGTACCATAAAATGGTGGCATCAATGCCCAGATGAAACCAAGCTTTTAGTTAAGGAATGGGCATAATCACATACTCACTGAGTTTTTGCTTTCCAGTGCCATACTGTCTTCAACCACTCAGGGGAAATCTGAGCCAGCTCTTTTTGGATCCTTCAGTTCTTGTTACCTGCCAATATGACATCTCAAACTAGATTTCTAGGCTTGTGATAAAGGCCATCAATGAGGTGTCACTGGAGTCATGAGAATAATAAGAAACTTGTCTGTGCTTCTATGTATTCACCTGTGTTAGGAGTTGTTATAATGCCTCCCTCCTGGTCTAGAGTAGGGATTCAGAGAACATATGTGACACAGCTGGTGGGCAATTTGCTCTGGCTATCCTCCTTGTTAAAATTCCAAAACTCCTAAAAGGAATCCCATGTTGAGCCATGTTTATCACTGACCACAACAAACTAGAGAGTTCTCAAAGTCCTGAGATTGATGTTCCATGGAGAGGAGAAGAAAATCAGTGATTCTTGAGATGTTTCACTGAGGGTCTGCATAAAAGAAAGAATGGGGTTGGGCTATGTTTGTAAGTCAAAACCTACCCGTAGACTAGCCCCTGGCCATCATTGCTGAAGGCCTCTTTCGCCTCTGCAGAGAATGACTAGAAACCACTCTATTTGGATTCACTCATCACTCATCTTCTACCTAAAGAGGCAAAGTGGTTATCATTCACTACAGATCTCCCAGATAGAAAAGCATAGAGATCAAGGGTACAGGACACATAATAGGTTGTAAAGATCGTGGAAACATGAATACTGTGTTTGACTTGCTTATGATTATACACCTAGTATACAGTTAAGATCTTAGCCCACTGATTCACTATATGGCACTGGGACTTGCACTGCCCTGGACAAAAGGTTTCTAAAATGAATGTGTACTAGGTGTGGGGAGTTAAATGAAGTGAGAAGTCCCTTCCAGTATGGATACTATGGTTTCTCCAAACCATTATCTTTATTTTGTGTGGATACTGGGGCTTGAACTCAGGGCCTAAATGCTGTCTCTGAGATTTTGTGCTCAAGCCTGGCACATTACCACTTGAGCCGTAGCTCCACTTTCAGCTTTTTAGTAAGTGATTGGAGATCGGAGTCTCATGGACTTCCCAGGCTGTCTTTGAAGTATGATGTTTTGATCTCAGCCTCCTGAATAGCTAGGATTATAGGCATGAGCCACCGGTGCCTGGCAGCAATACTTTCCTTAATTGTGACCTAAGAGAGAAAAGAAACTAACTTTCACTATTCTCAGAACACAATTTTGGAGATAGAATCCCCATATCTGTACTCAACAAACATTTTCAGAACAAATGGGAGTCAGCGGGTCAAAACAGCAATCAAGTCCTGTATAACAGATGCTATCAACCCCATGATGTATGGGAAAAAGGCTTAAAGGTGAAATAATGTGTTTCCCATTGAGGTGCTCAGATAAATAGCAGATCTAAGTAGAAGTCACTTAAGCCCCAGTCCATGTATCATCTGTGCCTTCAGTGAGTTTAAAGTCTATTAAATGTCTTAGGTCAGACCAATCTGGACTGCAAACCATCATACTAATTATTATTCCTCCATATTCTTCCCTCCACAGGAGTTGGGCTAACCATTAATTTATAATTGCTTTCTTGAGTAGTAGAAGGGATTGTAGATACTATCTAGTCTAAACTGCTTATACTTTACATGAAAAGGCTGGGCCAAAATAATTTGTGGATGCTGTTGTGAACTACAGCCTGTGACAAGGGGCTAGTTCTAGAACCCAGATCCTGGCCTTTTTATGAGCAGTCAGGCATCATGCCATTGCAATGAGGGTCTGAGGACACCTATCATTCTTACATTGCATGCTAGTTTAGAGCCTGGTGAGAGAGAACCTTTTTGTGTGGCTTCCATATACAGACTAAGAAGCCCAACTACAGAACCTGCTTCAACTTCCACCCTTTCCCAGAAGATATCTTCATGTCGTTGAGCAGGGGAATGATAGAATGAGAGAAGTGTGGAGTGAGCTGGAATTGGGATTGCAAAAGCAATCAAAGACATTACAGACACTAAGGTATGTAATCAGCTGTATGAATAGCAGGCAGATGTGAATGATTCAAATCCTCAGGTACTTCTGTCTGCCACCAAGTTTTTCAGGCCACAATTTCCCCGTATATTCTCCCCCATAATCTTATGTGCCTATTATGCGTATATTTTCAAATCCTGTATTTTAGAAAAATGTGATGTCTTGCTCTATTGCAAATGTTACCCACCAGCCTCCTTTCTATGTTATCTAGTAACATTATGCTTATTGTCCCACAACAGTCTCAACCCTATAGCACATAATCATATATGCCTCTCATTCAAGACTTGTCGATCTTGGTGGAAATGTACCTCTACCAATGTTCTATTGGCCACTCTGCACACAGACTATACTAACATCTAGCAAAGACCTTGCCAAACAAATATTGCATCTAGACTCTCTGTGAGCAATTGCAGCTTCTTGAAGAATGTTTGAAATGAAGGAGGTATGGACCTTAAAGAACTAGAGTATGGGCATTGCCATTGGACAACCATTCATGGGTCAGAAAACAGACCAAACTTTCCTTTTGATAGTACAACACATCACACTAGTTTTTGTTCATGTGGTTCTCTCCATATGACATGCTCTTATTCATTTCTACCTGGGCAAATCCTACCTACATATTAGCACTCCATTCAAAATCCAACTCCATAATATTTTCCCTAATTTTCACAACTGTAAATAGCTCTTGATCCTTTAATCTTTCAAATTTCCCACTCTTACCTTAAACCACTACTTGGGTTTGCAGCTTGTCATAATAGCAACATGCTGCTTTATTATCTAAAGAATGTTTTCTATCTTTGTAGTACTTTGATAGTTGCTATGTCACTGAAAACTCACAGGATTCCAGTAAGGAAATCAGGACAGAAAATATTCATATCCCCGTTAAATATGTGACAGGAAGGAAGTATTGTTATTTTAGAAGTTGGCTGTAGAGGTCCTATTACTAGCAATATTTCTTGATATCCTGAATGGCCCTTCCGTCAAAACATCTGAACCTTTAAGTAAAATATAAAAATAATATTTTAAAATCATTACTGACCTAATAGAAATGTGAGGAATCCATAAAAGCAAAAAAGGAAATGAGACAGAAGCCCTAGCAGAATGTGTCAAAGCCAGATATTCCTCTGTGAATTTTATCACATCCTAGGAGATTCTGAATTTCTATTTTGATGGCTATAAGAAATGAATAAACTTGGAATTAAGGATATGCCTATTTCATGGAGCCTTGTAGAAGGCTAAAGGGGTATACCACATTAAAGGGGTAAATAAAAAATTAAATCTTAAATACAGAGAGAGATAGAAAAGAAACTTGACTGGCTTGCCTTTTGTACTGAGTGAAGATGTACAATAAACTTTTCATGAAAACTTGTAGTAGCAGGTAGTCCTATAGTTTTGTATATGATAAAGTTATAGTCCTGAAAAAAACCAAGGCAGACATCTCCAAATCAGGAGTTTCCATGAATAATCAATCCCCTATGGAAGAATGCAACTTTCAAACTGTCTCAATTCCTACAAGTCCAAAGTGAGCGAACAACTCACAATCAGAAGTTATAAAATACATACAGAAAAAGATACTTCTAATAAAATCCCACAGAAATAAGAATCATCAGAAGCAGAAATATAGATTTCACAATATGCAACTATAACACATAGAATATGAGCTAGATTTCCTTGGAAATGGTTATGGAGACTATAAAAATGATTTTAATATCAGTAAGGAACAGGAGACTATTAAGACCAACCAATTAGATCTGAAAAAAAGAACAAAATATTATGTCTAGAAATAACAGGTAGAGTAATAGAACCAAAAATACATCGATAGATTAAAGAACAGATTATATACAACCGAAAAGCAGGAAATTGAACACATATGCAAATAAATTATTCACAGGGAAATAACAAAAGTTAATGAAGTAAAAAAATATGAGATTAAGGGAAATGATGATAGAAAAGCCAGACCTAAATATCCATCCACCTAAAAATTTCAGAGAAATCATAGAATATGATATAAACAATATTCAAAACCAAAGTAACTGAGTGTTTTTGACATTGTTATGTTTTTAACATCTAGAAACCTGACAAATCCCAAGCTAGGCAGAAAAAATGAGATCCCCAGTAAGCATGTCATAGAGCTTTTATTGACACTAAAGAAAAAGAGGTTAATAGCAGTAGTGAGAATAAAGAAAAAGGAGAACAAAACAGATACTGTATGAAAAATAACTAATACATACCTGTACATACATGGTTGTTATTAGCTTTAGTCACTATACATGGACAATAGCAGCATTGCCTTACATCTCTCTAACTGTAATTCAGTACCCACTGACAGAATTTTCCCAATCTCTCTCTTCCTTATACTGTCACTGGCCTCTGGTAACAGCAGTTTGCTCTCAACTTCCATGAGGTCAACTTTTCTAAATGCCGCATGTGAGTGAGTTCATGTGTTATATGTCATTCTGTGCCTGGTTTAAATTAACATAATGATCTCCACTTCTGTCCATATTGCCTGACAAAAATGACAAGCTGTCATTCTTTTTCATGGCTGAATAACATTCCATTTTGTTTATGTATAACAAATCTTTATCCATTCATCATATTGGTTATTTCCACATATTTGTTATTTCAAATAGTGCTACAACACACAAGGTTGCAGATATTTCTTTAATTTCCTTGGATATACTCAGTAGTGCGATTGCTGGATTAAATGGTAATTCTATTTTTTAATGTTTTGGGAAACCTCACCCAGTAAGAATGGATGTTATTAAAAATAAAAACTAAAGACAACAAGTGCTGCTGAGGATGTGGAGAAAAGACAACTCTACACCCTCAGTGGGTATGTACATCAAAATTGCCATTATGGGAAACAATATGGAGGTTCCAAGAAATGGAAATAAATGTATTTCCCCTGATTTAAACATTGCACAAAATGTACATGGTCAGTCATTACACGATGATCCATTAAGATACACAACTTTGTTTTTATGTAATTCAATTAAAATAATAAAATTTTTAAATGAAATAAAAGTGAAACTGCTATAGACCTTAAGGTATTTTAGATACTCATTAACTTTAGGCTTTAAGTCTACATTAAAATTGCTAAGATTACCAGAAGGTTTGAAGGTCAACAATAGTAGAAAAACACAAACTAGGAAACTACTAATTTATAAAATTTATGTGTTTACATTAATAATAGATAAACTTTTGTGGTTAAGTGTTACTAAAAGTAAAGAATAAGTACTTAATGATTAAAAAGTTCAGCTTGATAATAATCTAATTCCATTTTAACTTATATGCATACCATAAAAGGGCCTTGAAATGTGATATAACATAATAAAATTACTATACTCGAAAATAGTGAGAGACTAGCAATTTTCATTCCAGAAATAATAGATTAAGAAGAGAAGCCAAAACTGAATAAGGGTATATATGATTTGAACAGAAAAATGCTTGTACATAGACTTAAATTCAATGCTAGAGAATGTATATTCTTCTCAAATGTATGTAAGACATTTTTTGCAAATATTCTATACACTAGATTGAAAATAAAAAAATATTAGCCTTGGGTGAAATCTAGCTTGTTGACTGGTTTTCATATTCCCTTTTGGACAGCTTCATTGAGATATATATTTCATGCACCATATATTTTACTCAGTGTGTAATTCAGTGGCTTCTAGTGTATTCACTCATTTGTGTATTCACTGCCATAACCAATTATAAAACATTTTCATGACCCAAACAAAATCTCCCCACCTCCTTCTTACCAGCCTTCAACATTTCTCTACATACTCCTGCCCTGCAGCCCAAGGAAGCTACTAATCTACTTTCAGTCCCTACATAATTGCCTATTTTGAACATTATATAGTGATGAAATTACATGCTCTGCGACTTGTTTCTTGCACTTAGCCTGTTTTCAAGGTCCATCCATGTTGTAGGATGTAGTAGTATATTATTTTTTAAATTACAGTACATTTATTAAAAATGAACATTATTGTGATATGCTCATACATACACATACTGTGCCTTGATCAAATTCAACCTCTGTTTCTTGTTCTCCCTCTCCCCTTTATGTGTGTGTGTGTGTGTGTGTGTGTGTGTGTGTGTGTGTGTGTGTGTGTGTGTGTGTGTGCACGCATGCACGTACACACACACGCTTGCAAGTACTAGGGCTTGAAGTCAGGGCTTCATGTTCTGCCTTAGCTTTTTTGCTCATGATTTGCATTCTACCACTTGAGCCACACCTCTACTTCTGGCTTTTTGCTGGCTAATTGGACATTAGAGTCTCATGGATTTTTCTGCCCAAGTTAGTTTCAAACCTCTATCCTCATATCTCAGCCTCCTGAGTAGCTACGATTATGGGTGTGAGCCACTGGTACCTGACTTCTCTAGATTTTTAATGGGTTTAATTAATTTTTGTATATGCATATAAAGTACTTCAGTCATATTCACACACACACACACACACACACACACACACACTACCACCACCACCACCACCACCACCTCATTTTGCCTTCCCCACCCCTGCTGGTTCCCTTTTGCGTTCCTGACTCAATTGACAACTGTCATGTGGATATATTATATTATTACTATTCACCAGTTTATTGATGGATATCTCCATTGTTTTCAAGTTTTACCTCTTATAAATTAGGCTATTCTGAACATTCATGTGCAGGATTCTGTGTGGACATTTGTTTTCATTTTAAGTACACACTTGGGAGTGGAATTGTTGGGTCACATAGTCTGAACACATTGTTGGATCTAAGATTAACAGGTTGAGGAGCTGCAAGCTTGTTCTCCACAGTGCCTGAAATGCTACGTTCCAACCAACAGTGTATTTGTGGTACATTTTATCCATACACTCATTAATATTTTTTATTCAATACTATCTCAGTGGATATAAAGCAGTATCACATTGCAGATTTCATTTCATTCCTTTGATAAATACATTGAGTATCATTTTTGTGTGTCATTTTATTGTTCAATTATATATTTTCTTTGGAAAAATAACCATTACATAATTTTCCTGTTTCTAATCTGTTTTTCTTAACCTTTTCACTATTGAGTTTCACTATATTTATATATTCTAGAAATAAAGCACTTACATAATTTTCAAAAAATTCCCCCATTCTAGCCAGGCATTGGTGGCTCATGCCTGTAATCCTAGCTACTCAGGAGGCTGAGATCTGAGGATCCTGGCTCAAAGCCAACCCGGGCAGCAAAGTCCGTAAAACACTTATCTTCAATAAACCACCAGAAAACCAGAAGTGGCGCTGTGGCTCAAGTGGCAGAGCACTTGCCTTGAGCTGAACAGCTTAGGGATAGTGCCCAGGCCCACAATTCAAGCCCTATAATCGACAAAAAAAAAAAAAAAAGTTCTCCCATTCTGAGGAATGTCTTTTCACTTTTGTTCATGATGCCCTTTGAACTACAAAAGCTTTTGACTGTTATGATGTCCATTTCTTTAGTATTTATTTTTCTGCTCTTGCCTTTAGAGCCATTTCTACAAACCCATTGCCTAATCCAAGGTCAAAATGATTTATACTTTTATTTTTTGTACATTTTTTATAATTTCAGCTACTGTAGTTAGTCTCCGATTCATTTTTTACTTACATTTTATATATTATATGAGATAGAGGCCCAACTATATTCCTATGCTAATATATGGTTGTCTCAGAACTACATACCACTCTTGTCAAAGACATTATTACTAGATAAAAGTCTTTATTTCTGGACTTTCAGTTAGTTTCATTGCTCTGAATGTCTATCTTTACACCAGTGCTAATTCTCTCAATTGCTGTACATTTATACAAGGTTTTGAAATTTGGAAGTGTATGTCTTCCAAGTTTGTCTTTTTTCAGTATTGTTTTGGCTATCAGAGGATCCCTTGAAATTCCATATGAATTTTAGAATCAGCTTGCCAATTTTAAGAAAAATTACAGCCAAAATTTGTTTTAATTTTTATTTTATTGTAAAGATGGGGTTACAGTTACATGAATAAGGCAATGAGTACATTTCTTGTTAAGCATTGTTACCCCCTCTTTTGTTGTTCTCCCACTATCCCTTCCCTCCCCCACCTCCCTCACTCCTCCCCCACAACCTGAAGTTGTAAACTTCATTTCCAATATACTGTCTTGTGGGTATCATTGTTACAATGGGTCATTCTGTATCCTTGTTTCAGCTTTTTGTTATTTACCTTCTCCCAAAGCTAGACAAATGTATACACAAGATATAGGGTACCAAAACCAAGTACACTGACAATAGGGAAGAGCATATGAAGGAAACAAAAATATCACGTAGTACATTAAAAGCAACAACAACAAAGAAAGACCTGTTTTGTCCATGTCTTAGGGTTCATTTCACTTAGCATCATCTTATATGGTCATAGGTATATAGCTTTTTTCTGCTCATATGATAAAATTGTCCTAGATGTGTACTAATTATTGCAAATGAGGGAATCCATGGGACCTATATTTCTTTGAGTCTGGCTTACTTCACTTAATATGATTTTTTTCCAAGGCTTTCCATTTCCTAACAAATGGGGCAATGTCATTCTTTCTGAAGGAAACATAGAATTCCATTATCTATCTATCTATCTATCTGTCTATCTATCTATCTATCTATCTATCTATCTATCTATCTATCTATCTATCTATCTATCTATCTATCTATAGATATCTATAGATATCGAGAGAGAGAGAGAGAGAGAGAGAGAGCATATTTTCTTGATCCATTCATCTACTAAGGGACATTTGGGTTGGTTCCATAGCTTAACTATAGTGAATAATGCTGTGATAATCATAGTTGTGCTGGTAGCTTTAGTATGGCCTTGTTTGTGATCATTTGGGTAAATGCCCAGAAGTGGGATTGCTGGGTCATAGGGGAACTCTATGTGAAGTCTTTTGAGGAGTCTCCATACTGCTTTCCACAATGGCCAACCTTTTTTTTGGGGGGGGGGGTTGGTCGTGGGCCTGAACTCTGGGCCTGGGTGCTGTCCCTCAGCTCTTCACCTCAAGGCTAGCGCTCTACCACTTGAGCCACAGCGCCACTTCTGGCTTTTTTTTTCTGCTTATGTGGTGCTGAGGAATCCAACCCAGGGCCTCAGGCATGCAAGGCAAGCATTCTACCACTAAGCCACCTTCCCAGCCCTGGACAAATTTTTTATAGGTATTTTCTTAGTTCTGTATTTTGGTTTGGGAAGTATAGTCATCTTAACATTGTCTTCACATTATTGCAATCCAACATTTTTCCATTTATTTAAGTTTTTATTTTCAGCAGTGTATTATGGTTTTCAATGTATACTTCTTGAACCTACATGTTTAAATTTCTTCCTGTGTTTTTTATTCTTTCTTATGCTATTGTAAATATTACTATTTTGCATTTTTCTTTTTTCCTTCTTATGGAATAGTATAACAAGGTTTTTTTGTCCTTTGGATCTTCTGCAAATTAGTAGTTGGAGGAAATATCTTAACCAAATTCAGGTTTGATTTTTCTGCAAAATAAGTTAATAGAAGTGCTTATTTAAAGTACAAAATACCTGGTTATCTTGCTGCTCTGACCCTGAATGATCATTCCCTAAACTTACTAGTTAATTGGTGGCTGCAAAATTGTAATAATCCAGATAAGTGTGGTGGCACATGCTTGTAATCCTAATACTTGGGAAACTGAGGAGTAAGTCCAGCTTGAGTTACATAGTGAGACCCTATTTCAAAAAGAATAATAATATTCCAGTTCCATCATTTTTCATTTACTTGCTGCAATACTTCTGTAAAAAAATCTTAATGTAAATATCTGATTATTCAATGGGACAGTTTGTGTAGGAAAGCACTGTTCTTAAATACAAATGTTAAAGGAAATGATTACTTCCCACAGGCTGAAAGAATTGGAGGACATTCAAGTAGAATACTTGGATTATCAACAGAAGAAAATTTGTACTTGTTTAAAGCCACAAAAAAGTCAGTAACTGACTTCTAAGACTGAAACCAAAGCCTCTAACTTCTATATCCTTTCTTTTTCTAATCCATGTGTTCATAGAAAATAGGTTTATCTCTGCTACTTATTCCACTCTGCATTCTTCATGATTGGTTTTTACCCAGAGCAGAGCAAAAAAAAAGTCTTCATGAATCCACATATTCATTTAACAGATGTGTATTGGGACTGCCTACTTCAAGATAAGAAATGGAAGCCCTAGCAATCTAGATAGATGTCATTAGTAATGCCTATGAGGCATCTATTGGCAAGTTTTGTTGCCTTCACTGTTTAGTGCCTATGAATATTTATTCACTCCATGTAATAGGTTATTAATAAATTTAATAAATTATAGGCTCTCATCTATAATTCTAGCTACTCAGAAAGCTGAGATCTGAGGAGCCTGATTCAAAGCTAGCCTGCCAGCCCAAGTAGGCAAATCATGAGACTCTTATCACCAAAGAAGCAGCAAAAAGCTGAAAGGAGAATGGTGGCTCAAAGGATACAATATCACTAATCAGGAAGAAAGCTCAGCAAAAGTGAGAGGCCCAGAGTTCAAGTCCCAGTACCTGTACAAAATAAAATTAAATAACCCCCAGTGATAAAATCAGTGTTAATTATATAATTCTTTACCTTAACAGTTGTGCACTACTGCATTAAGTATTTAAGGTATACAACCAAAATTAGAACATCCCTTTCCTTATTCATACTTTCAAGAATTCCTCATCAAGATCAGGTGTGTATCAGGCTTTGGGGATAGGTGCTGAGAAGAGTGGGCATATGAGAAATAGCCTTGAGAAGTCTGTGGTCCTAATACGCAGGCAACAACAGTGCTATACAGTTGGGGCTGTGACAGAGGAATTCACAATGTGCTGTATAAAGGCATTTGGAAGGAGGAATCACCAAAGTAAGAGGAGGAGGATCCTAATGATGTGTCTCACTGAGGCCTTCTGACTTAGAGTTCACAGACAGTTGACTCCAGAAGATAAAATGCTTAGTAGGCCAGAAGCAACAAAAGGTGTGAGGCCTACATGCTCTCAAGTTACTGAAGAGGGAAAATATCTATCTGTGTAGAGAATAATCTGCCAGTTTATCTCGTAATCACATAGGAAGAGCTACTCAATGATGTCTTTATCTCCAGGGCCTGGTCATCTTGACTTCTCTATTTAATATCTAGTAATATATAAGAAAGACAAGGCTTGGATTTTTTGAGATGTCAGTAGAAGGCACATTGCAAATGACAAATTCTGTTTTCTTCCTCCATGTTGCGGGGGAGGAGACTGGTGCCAAGCCTACTGCAACTCATCCCTCTTGGCCCTAAAGGAGTTTATTGACACTGATTTAAAAAAGCATGACATTCCTCTTTGGAATATTAAGAAGAAGAAAGAATACCTCCATTCAGAAACAGCAGGCAATGAGGTTTTAGGGAGAGAGGAGGAGGGAATATTTGGGAGCACAACCCGATGGGACAAAAGGTCCTTAGAAGGACTGGTATGAAAAGCAGGCAGGATCATGAGGATCCCTGCAACTTTTGGTTTCCTAGTTAGATTAGTACTAGACAGGGAGGGCTAAGGGCTTGAGGGAGAAATTTTCTTAACATTCTTTTATTCCACCAGACAGACAAGAACTCTACAACCTACATTCTGTCAAAATCTTCTATGACTCACTTTCCTGCCTATTCTTCTTCAGATCTCAGGGCAGGGTATGTGCAACAGGCAACTGGGTTTTGGCTGGTTGCGAGCTGTCCTTTATTTTCTTTCTCCTTTCTATTTCATTTCCTTTTCTCTCATTCTGTTTCTGCCTCAGTGTTATTTCCTGTCTCAGTTCCTTTCATCCTTGCTTACCCTTTCTCCCTTTCTCTTCCCTCTTATTTCTTCCCTAATCTCCCTTTCAATCAATATTTTCTATCTCTATATCTATCATTGCCTCATTCAGTGGCCTTGTTTTTCTCATTTCTACACATCCCTTTCTGGCAACTCATTATCTTTTACCGTCTCCGTAGTTTCAGTCTTTCTCTCTTTTGTCTTAATCCTAAATCTGAGCTCTCCCAGGTCCTGCTTTTAAGCTTTGACCAATTCCTCCTAGGTGCCTAGGAACTATTTGAAAATGCAGTTAATTCTGAGTTATGCAAAGGCCAACCTTTCCCTCAAATAGATCCAAAATTTGCCTCAACACATGCTCATTTAACAATGTGACAAATATTTATAAATATTGATACAGCAACCTCTATGGGTCAAGCTACAAATGTAATTTCATTGCTCTTCACAACAACCTTGTAAATCAAGAAGGAACTGTCATTTCTGTTTTACAATCAAGGAAGAGACCTAGGATGTGTTGTTCAGAGAAGAAAAAGAGCATGACTAAAATGAGATATTAGGCGGATACAGGATTAAGACATATCTGATCCCAAACCCATGTTATCCTTACTTTCTAATTCAGTATGATTAATACCTAACCCAAGAGCTGAAACAGAGAGTAGAACTGGAAGGCATGTGTGAGGAGGTGAAGAAATGACCCAGTGGTACAAGTCCCAACTTCTCTTCTTCCAATTTCCTACCCTAAAATTTGCCAGACTGATGACCTCGGACCTTCTTCCTCAATGACCATGGCGAAGAGAATTTGGAGATTTTATTCTCTCTAATCAATACAGTCTAGAAAGTTGTTTTTGTCAGACCTGAGGTGGCACTTGATAACTATGCAGTGTGTCCTACTTTCCTCTAGTCTGCTTTGTTGTTCATTATTGAATCTGATTCCTTGTGGGTGAGGAATGATGTAATTCTCAATTTTAATTATGTTTGTCCAATGCATAAGCTTAGCCTTCTTCTTGATTATCCAATACCATATGGTTATAGGCTTTGGGCTCTCAACAATCACAACCACCTCTCACTTCAGTCTTCATCTTCCCAGGATAAGTTCCACACCTGTGCTCTTCTCATCCATTAACCATGCTAGATGACGCATCACTTGCCATACAACTGATACAGTGACCTGAAATTCTACCCTGCTTGCCCTGCCCTAGACTGCTGCATCTTACTGGACTCTATCACTATAGTTACAATATTATTCTCCTGGGCTATTTTCTCCCCACCAGACCCATGTCACTAAGAACTTGGAAGCCCTGAATTCCTGAAGCTGAGTAATAGAGAAAGGAGAGCTTAACCTCAAACAAAGACTTGAGGCTGTTTCTCCTCCCCCATTACATTATCTTACTTCTGCACCTACAATCCAGACTAGAATTAATTAGGTAGTACACGTTTCTCAGGTACAGCATAACCTTTCCATGGAGAACTCTGACTGACAGATTCTAATTTATAAGCTTTATTCTGGTACATAGACAAACACTGCCATGCTCATACTGTATCTTTTGAAGGTTATAGCATTTAGACCCCAAAGCTCTTAATTTTATTGGAAATAGGAGAAAAAATGTCATACAAATATTTCATTTCACAGCATAATGATTCCAACACCACACCTCTTACTGCAGTAATTGCCACCTGCACACTTGTACCATAATCTGAGACTCTGCCACAGGAGGGCCTAACTCCCTGCTGTGTCTTTGTTTGGGGTCCCAAGAAAGCAAAAGAGGCTTTCCTCTCTCCCTCAATGTTTTATAGAGTATCTCCTTGCTATATTATATCAAGTGTGGGGGGAGACATTTGACTACAAATTTAGTATGTTAGTATATTTGCAGTATAAACTTAGGAACATCCTTACAAATATGATAGAGCTAGTGATACTTATTTCCAGCCCAGAATCCCTTGGAGGGCAGGCTACCAAAAGCATCTTGATCATTAGCACTTAGATGGAATAAAGGCTTCCTGGAAGCCAAAAAATAGAGACTGACAATCACAGCACATACTTTTGTATTAAAAGAGTTAAGAAAAGAGTAATGGGAATCCCAAGAGAGCCAGTGGGTAGTGCTTTAGCAAAAAAAAAAAAAAAAAGCTAAAGACTGAGTCACTGGAAAATGCTTACATTGATTAAAGCAGGAATGAAATGAAAAAGGATTGGGGCCTAGTGTGGTGTTTGTATCTGGAAAAGAAATGAGTTGTTAGAAACAATTGGGCACTGGCAACAGTAGAAAATAGTATCCAATTCAGAAGTCAGGGAGTTGCCAGAGGAGTAGATGAAACCAGAACTCTGATGAGGGCAGCAGAACCTACCAGAATGAATTATGTTCCTTGAGCACACTAGAGGAATATTAAGCTTGCCACAACAATGGAGTAGAAATTGAGGGTATGAAGATACAGAATTGCCTGAGACTGATCTATTATAGCCAGAAGTTTGACATGAACTTTCAAAGAGAGGGCATACATGTGGGTCACTACAAGAAGAAAATTCTACATTCTCAGCATAAGACACCCATGTATATAAAAAGTCTGGCCAGGAGGAGGTCATGCAGAAGGCTTAGTAATCTAGGTGCTGAGGAGTAATATGCTGGGGCTGTCTTGCCTTTCATGGTGATATGCTATGCAATCTTCTTTTGAGTGACTATCCCTGAAGTTTACATACCTGAGTTCTACTTCTGGATCCAAATCTGGGGCTGTAGGAGAGTCACTTTATCTCTATATGATTCATTTCTCACTTCTGTAAACTTAGTAAGATAACTGAAGACAATATTAATCAATAATCACTACTTAACCCTTGCATCTGAGTGGACTGCTTTCTTTGTGGGATGACTGGGGCCAGAGTCTAGTGACTTTTACAAAATTGAAGATAATATGTATGTCAGAATAGGCTATTTTTAGGCAGGATAATGAGTTACCTATCACCAGCTGCCTATCTCCCTCACTTCAAACACTAAAACCAAACATGTCCTTGACCTCTATAAAGACAAAGCTGTCATTTCTGTGTGATCTGAATTTTCGGGTTCAAATTCCTACACTGTCCATTTCCTTTCCCCTTCCTTTTGCTTACCTCTACTACCTCTGGTAGCAATGACTAATCACCTTTTTTAGGTTTCTTTGTCAGGATTTCCACATTTCCATGCTCTGTAGCAACATTTATGACTATGTTGGAGCAAATGTATGGCTCCCAGTCTGTTCATTCATCTTTTCAGCTTAAACTTTAAAACAAATCTTGGGGGCACAAGTAATTTGTGGATTACTGAATATATTCTGGACATATCATAATGCACATTATATTTTGTTTTGTCATTTAACCAGAGCAAAGAGCTGATAACCACTTTAAGGGTGAGAAAACTGAAGCTGAATAAAAGGGGATAAAGTTATTCAGTGTAACATAACTAAGAAGCATCAGTCAGGACTATGCCTTTCTGATCCCAAATCAGATGTTCTTGTCATTAACTTGGCCCTTGGCCTCTACTTTAAATCAGGCCTATATGACAGAGTCCCCCTCTATAGCTTCATATACATAGACTACCATGTGTGGGACAGGTAAGGAGCTATTTACAGACAACCTTCACTCACATTCACACAGGATACTTTTGATTGTCACTCACAGATGACAAAACAGGCAATGATTACTCTGTTTATCATGCACAGTCTGGATCTCTAAGAATTCTCAGCATCATCTGAGTTATGTATCCCATGGCCCATACCACAAGACAAAGACAAGACTTCTTTCTCCTTATTCCCATCCTAATGCTACAATTCCCTGGTACGTCCAGCTCTAATGTTATTCTTAGGCCAGAGTCTCCTGATAGACAAAAATTATAGAAGCACTCTGATCTCCCTAACTCCTACTTGGAATAAATTTTTCCTGGAAAGAAATCAACCATTAGTCTTAAAGCTGCAGAAACCACAAATGTAGCCTAAGGTTCACTTCTAGTGCCCTTCCTGTCTTCCCTTTTAGACTACCAAAATCAGATCATTTTTGTCATTTGGCTGTGGCCTGGTACAAATCTCCACCTTGGAAGGAAAATGCGCCAGCCAGGCTCAAAAACTCAGCCACAGCTGCTCTGGGAGTCCACAGCTTGTGCCTGGCCCATTCTTTACCCCTGCAGTTTTATTAGCTTCATTTTTTATGTGCTTCTTAGATCCCTGAATGCAGCCAAAACCAACATCAAATAACATCAAGGAACACAAGGTCACGACTTCCCCACCCCCCAGCACTCAATCCCCCAACTCACTTAGAGGTGGGGTAAGGTGGAGCCGCACACCACAGTTTCCCCCTGTCTTTTTAGAGGTTGGAGGAAGACTGCTGCTCTGTGAGCTATTCTCAGGCACTGCTTCCTCAGAACTCTCTGTGAGAGACGTTTCAGGTCACCATAACCCAAGGAGCAGAAGGAGGAAAAGGGGAGGGGGAAGAAAACACCGCCAGCAAGCAATCTTCAGATCTCTGCCTCCCTGAAGCTGAAAGAGCTGAGCCGAAATGGTGCTAGCCAGTGCCTGTGAGGAGAGACAGTTGAACGAACCAATTCTCTGCCTCTCTACCTCTTCCCTCCTCCCTTATTCCTTTATCTTTCCTTCCTTATTTCCTTCCATTGCCAGCTAGGAACAACGATTCTAGCAGGTCTCCCAGATGGGCTGCAAATCCTAACTACCCCAGGGGATTTATCAGCCCCCTTCCCTTGAGCTCTTAGGTAGAGAAGCCAAGAGCCTCAGACCAGTTTGGGAAGTTTCCCAGCACTGCATGCTCGGCACAGGGCCTGAGACCAAATGAAGGAGCCAAGCTGCCTGAGCTGAAGGAGTTTCCTAGTCCAGGGAAAGTCAGCAAACCAGTTTGGATTATAGCTTTCCTGACTCACAGTGCTGGGAGGCAGGGCTGTAGTATAAACTAGGCAGAGCCTTGGCCTTCCAGTAGTTTCTAACCCTGACCATATGTCACTGAAACATCCGTTTCCTCAACTTTCCCAAACACATTCTCCCGATATGGCAGATGGCTACAAGTAATATATATATATATATATATATATATATATATATATATATATATATATATATATATACATATACATATACATATATTGTTAATAACGACTTTTTTAGTTTCTAAGATATTAATAAAGAGATTTTAGTGGTGGCACTATGAAAGCAAGACACTGTGACAACGGGAAAATAATGCTTGAACTTTTGTTATGTGCTTGTTCCTTAGCAAACAAGAGCTCAGGCCCTGGTGCAGCCACTGTTTCTCCAACCTAATTCCTTTTGTTTAAATCTAGCCAAGATTCCAGGCTGGCTACTGGAGGCTCATGCCTGCAATCCTAATTACTCAGGAGGCTGAGATCTGAAGATCAAGGTTCAAAGTTAACCTGGGCAGAAAAATCTCAGAGATTCTCATTTCCACTTAACCAGCAAAAAATTAGAAATGGAAATATGTCACAAGCAGTAGAGAATCAGAAAACTTAGCTTGTTTTGGGAGCTCATGAGGCCCTGAGTTCGTCTTTGTATAAGTACATGAAAAAAAAAATCTAGCCAGATCTCTGGGATCTTCCTGTGTAATGCAACCAGGGTGTCACTACATACCCTACAACTCTAGAATGGTAAACTGTTTATTTTATATTATTATGCCTCTGAGAGTTTTCCTGCCCAACTTTATGAAAACAAGTAAAAGTTTAATTTTTGTCAATGGATAATTTTGACTTTAGAACCGATATCGGGAGTGAGGGAAGGGGTGACATTGTCCAAAAAGAAAGGTACTCATTACCTGACTTCTGTAACTGTAACCCTTTTGCACAACACAATAACAATAAAAATTTAAAACTTTAAAAATCCCTATATGGAATGTAGCTCTCTTCCTCTACTATTCTATACTATAATATTCTATACTTATCTATACCTGTCTATTTATCCACTTACCTATCTGCCTAGGATTTAGTGCAGGAGAGTTCTCAGATCAATTAATTAGATGGTAATTTCTCTCCTGCTTAGAATCTCTCTCTTTGTGGCCCCCTTTTGTCTTTAAAAAAAAATGAACTCAAGGGTAAACAAAGGAGGAGGCTGCAATGCTTGGTAAGAAATGTATGCATTATCCTGCCAATGTAATTGTAACCCCTCTGTACAGTATGTTCTCAAATAAAATAAAATAAAATTTAAAAAAAAATGAACTCAAAATGTAAGTTAATGAGTTCACCTCATCCATTGGTATCAGAAACAGAAAATTAACATCTCTTTCAAATAAAGAACTATTACTAATACTACAATAGATAACAGTTTTATTATGATCTATGAAAAAATTCACCCCCAAATCAGAAAGTACAATGGATCCAGTCAACGATAATTCTTCTTCTGCAGAGAGCTCATGGTGTCAAATCTTTGTCCAACTTTGTCCTCCTTAACAACTCCTCTTTTAAGAGTGAAAGACTAGCCATAAGGAATAAATACTAGAAAAGAACTCCAGGCTTGACTTAGAGCCTCTATTGCTGAACTGTGGGATAAGTAAGAGGGGAAACATTTACATTATTTTCCCTAGTGTTTTGTCTTGGTTTATCAGTTTATATCAGAACTTCCATTTTTTCTTGGTTGCTAATGCCTTTACCATCTCATTATTTTTTTTTGGGGGGGGGGTCCAGTCATGGGGCCTGAACTCTGGGCCTGGGGCACTGTCCCTCAGCTCTTCAGCTCAAGACTAGCGCTCTACCACTTGAGACACCCTCCCAGCCCCCCATCTCATTATTTTTGACAGTATCTATAGGCCAAGAAATTGATAGTTCCATTTTATTAAGTAATTAAGTTCACACAACACAGTATTTATGACCCAGTGAGTTAGTAGCCACTTAAAAATGAGATATACATATGTATATATTGAGAGAATATTAATATACATATTAATGGTAAAGGAAAATATTTTTAAATTTATTTTTATATATAAATGGTTTTACAAAGGGGTTACATTTATGTGTACAGTGCATCTTGATCAGAGTCAACCCTTCCATCTTTCTCCCGCTTTCACCTACCCCTTCCTCCAGCAGTCACTTTATTTCCACTTCTCTTTTCACAAACACAGTATGTGTGTGTGTGTATAGATAGATAGATAGCTATAGATAGATAGATAGATAGATAGATAGATAGATAGATAGATAGATAGATAGATAGATAGATAGAAAGATAGATAGATAGATTGTATTTGTCCCATTTGCCTTTTCATTCATTCACTCCCTCCTACTAGGCCGTCTTACAAGTTCATTTCAACTTCCTGATACTCATTTTGTTAAACTGTTTTATATGGAGTTATACTCCATGGTAAAACTCTTGCATATACTATGCTTTAGTTTACTTAACTATGTAGGTATGCATATGCCCCTGTGTGTGAGCTTACATGGGAGGTTGTATTTTAGGTTGAATATCCACATATGAGAGAAAATATGGGCCTTTTTTTCTTTCTGTGCCTGACTTATGTCACTTGGTATGATTTTTCCAGATCTATCCATTTCCCAGAAAATGACAGGTTTGTCCTAAGGAAAAATATTTTTATTTTATCTTCAATAGCTTTTTTATTAATATCTTAAATAGACAACACATAACTTTTCAGATCTTGGAATCAGATTGGACACTGACATACTTATTTCTTATGCCACGTGGATTTTTCACACAGTACTTGATTTTTATCACAACAGTTATCAAAAGGAATGTAGCACAATGTAATGTCGAAACTGTGAACTACTACCTCAAGCTAGTAAGTTACGGGATGTTTGAAAGATGCTGAGTATCACTGTGTTTCCCTCAAAAAATTTTAAATATCCAAAATGCCCCTGTGAGTTTATTGTTCTTGCTTGGAGGAACCTGATCTTCGTTTCTGGAAAGACAGATTCCTGGACATTATTAGAAATAAATTCCTCCCTTCACTGGCTGAAATATGTTTCCCTTAGTTCCATTTTCCCAACATGGCCTTTTCTGTAATAGCAATCTGAGATAACACTAAGAGCATTCCAGATCATCCACAAAATAGCTACTGAAGGTATATTCTACTCTTTGCCCTCACAAAGTGTACTTCACTTTATAGCTGAGGACATCTTTTTAGAAGTGCACATCTAACATATCCATTGGACTGGAAAACAGTTACAACACTGATGAAAGTAAGTGGTGGTGAAAATATAGATCAGTTGGAGTTCTCATGTATTACTGGTAGCAATATGAATTGATACAATCACTTTTTAAAGATGTCTGTTATCTGTTAAAATTAGATATATATGTACACTACATATGCCACAATAATTTTTATGATCTAAAAACTAGCATATCTGTGTACTATAATACATTCCAGGATGGTTGTGATGGTACAGATGATACCAAACCTACTATGGGTAATCAGCAATTTACAATTGTTTTTTTATTTACAATGGTGCTCTCTCTCTCTCTCTCTCTCTCTCTCTCTCTCTCTCTCTCTCTCTCTCTCTCTCTCTCTCTCTCTCTCTCTCTCTCTCTCTCTCTCTCTCTCTCTCTCTCTCTCTCTCTCTCTCTCTCTCTCTCTCTCTCTCTCTCTGTGCTGGTCCTGGGGCTTGAACTCAGAGCCTGGGTACTTTCTCAGTTTTTCTGATCAAGGCTAGTGCTCTATCACTTGAGGCACAACACCACTTCTGGACTTTTGCTAATTAATTGAAGGTAAGAGCCTCATGGATATTCCTGCCAGGTCTGGCTTTGAGCTGCAATCCTCAGATGTCAGCCTCCTGAGTAGCTAGGTTACAGGTGTGTGCAATGGGCACCCAGCTATAAAACATATTTTTTGAATTTGTATCATTTGCCATAGTAGCAATATACAGTATAATACCATTTCATGATGCTGAAGAGTGGCAGTAAGTTGCAGCTCTCAGCAAAATGATCACAAGTGGAGATAACTGATACTCTACTGAGCTCTGTGTTGCTAAGCTATGAAGTTTGGGAGGGGAGATATATTAAGTGTATTGTAACTTCAAGAACTTTCAACTTATAATGGGTTTATCAACATTTATCTGCGTTACAATTTGAGAACCATCTGTATTATTCATAATTGTACCAAATTTGAAAGTTTCAAAATTTATAAACAATAGAATGGATACAGCATAGTGCATTTGCAAAATGGAACACTATATGACAATAGAAACAAAGAAATATATTTAGAGGCAAAAATATATATTGATATTATAACCATAATGTTGAACAAAAGAAATATAAGAATGTACACTCTATGATTTCATTGCTGTAAAGTTTGTGCAAGTATAAAGCTATCCTTTAAAAAGACACAACTATTTAAAGATAATAAAATATTCCAAAATCAAAAAGAAATTTTTGAAGGCAAAAAATAAAAATAATAAAACATAAATTTAAAAAGACATACTTCTGGTTCTGCCAAGGTAGTGCAGCTTCAGTGGGGCCAAGATTGAACCACCAGACACAATCAGCAGCAATGAATCTTTAAGAAATAATGCAATGCATGATTAGTAGCTACTTCTTTTCCTCTTCGCAACTCTTTTTGTGTCTGCAAATAAAGCAGTGCTTCCACCGCAAATCAACATAGCAAGTTGAATTAGCCATCATCTAGTGCAGATTCAAAGATTAGATCTTTTAATGGTATCCCAGGTATCTTGGATGTCCTGCTTATGTCATTAAATTTTTCTTTATCTTATTTAAATATTCTAATTTATCTCTCATCTTCAAGGTATGATATTCTGTTTTTAACTTGATCCAGTTTATGGAAAGGCTTTCAACTGAGTTTTTAACTTAATGAAATTTTCATTTCTGTAATTAGAGTTTGAGAGGTTTTTTTTCAGTCTTGCTGTTTATTGAATTAAAATTTGTATCCTTTATCTTCCTTATTTTATTGTCTTCTTTATTAACCTGTGTACTTGTATTGTCTTTGAATTGATTTGACCATTAATTTGCATTCCTTTTGAATTTATTCAAGTTTTTATACGTATCTACTTTCATTATTTGATCTTTCTTATACTCACTATTTTGAACTCTTTGTCTGGTTTTTCATCCAGTTCGCTATTATTAGAGTTCAGTACTGTGGAATTGTTGAATTTTGGAGGAGTAATGCTGTCTTGTTTTTCTGTATTGAGATTTGTACATCTGAGGTCAAGTCATTTATTGGAAGTTCATTCTTTCAGAAGCAATATTTTCAATATTCAGAAAGAACTACATTGTGGCAGGGTTCAGATGGTAGTAGCCCATCACTTGACTATAGTTATAGCTTAGTAGCTAATATTCACCATAAGCTCAGAGCACCTGGCCTGATTACCAACACCATACACCAACATGAAAAATACTTGAGGAGTCTTGTGTATTTTTTAGTGCATAGTTTGAGACTCCATGTGAGTTGAGTGTGGGACTGGTCAAGGTCAGCTGTCTCCTTCTAGGGGGCTTTCATTTTAGAAATATCTCTTCTTTATGTAATAGCCATCAGTGTTATGTACAAGGAGCTTTGCAGCCTGTGGCTGAAAAGGGTAGCACAATTTACTCCACAAGTCTCCTGGGGTTTTTCTGCAAAGGCAGTATATATCCATGTTTAAGGCAGACTCTAGAAAGTGGGAAAGCAAACAGACCACTGAATTCTGCTTTGATAGGTAGAACTCAGAGACTACGACACTTTCCTTGCTAGCTTTGATGCTTTCAGCTTCCACCTAGCAGTTAGTCATCCTGTGTGAGGAAGAGCATGGGAAGACTGGGGTGATCACATGATCCACAGGACCTGTGCTAAGAGCTCTCAGTGTTACCCAATAAAAAGGGCAGAAGATAGCATACAGCCAAAAGGCAGCCCCAGAATGCCAGTCTCAACACATCCAGACCCCACCCAGCCTTGTGGAAGGGAAAAGGCTAAGGAAATTGTATGATTCATAGGACCTGGTCTTAGAAACTGAATCCTTCCTTGCAGGAAACACACAGAATCTGGAGGCAGCTCCCAAATGCTAAGCAGTCTGCCAGCTACAGGTTTGGAGTTCTGTTACCACAGCAACCCTCAGACAATGGTAGTCCCTCCTCTTTTTGAAAGGCACAGTCACTGACAACCAGGACCTTTGTTCCTCTAACTCTACAGCTAAAACTTCTCAGTTAGTTCATGTTAGATCCATTCCCTCTCTTCTAATACTTCTGTGGCCATCTCCCACCAAGAAAGACACTGTGAACTGTGATAAGATGTTCCCAGACTTACGGAGTCAAGATTGTTCCTTGTTTTCAAGTCTCCAGAATGCTGTCTCAAAGAATCGGATGCCTCTCAAGATAGTACCTGTATATAACTCTCCAAGCTACATGGAACAACAAAATGTCTTCTAAACTAACAGGCCACACAGGAGCCAGTCACTGTCATACATGAAGTGTGGGTTGATCCTGAAGTTAGAAGTGTGGGTTGATCCTGCTGTCTGTTGCTATAGCTGGCTGGCTTACCATGTAGTTGTAGTTTCAAAGTACTACATTCCTAAGGAAACAGTGATAAAGCTACAAACTCTTTTCTACCTTTAATCTGTCACTGCTGTTTCTCCATGATCTTTAGTATCCCCTCACCTCTTTTGCGGTTTCTGATACTTTTCCTCTTTCTATTTTCAAAATACAGTTTTTCTTCTGTTATCATAACTCTTTTAACTGAAAGAATCATATGGAAGAAGCTTCTAATCTGACATCTTTCATGCTGGTCTTTTTTTCAGGTATTCTACCACATGCATTTTACACAAGTTTTCCATTCAGCTAAAATATTATATTTTATTTTGAAATGTCATACATTTAAAAAAAACAAGAGAAGGCTGGGATGTAACTCAGTGGCAAAGTGCTTGCCTAGCAAGTGCAATGTCCTGGGTTCGATATCCAGTACCAAAAAAGAAAAGACAAAAAAAGGAGTTTATTTTGTGTTCAGTATACTTTGAAGAAGCTTACCATTTCCTTTACATTTCCATTTACTCTTTTCCAGACAGTGTTTGGTGGATCTCATTATACTGTACACACACACACACACAAAACTTCAATCCTCTCTGGCACTTCAGTGTCCTTTCATTTCCTTCTTTCCCTTCTCATTGATTTACACTCTAAAAGTCCTATTATATTAATGTCCTATCATCATCATCGTAGTCATCATCGTCATCATCATCATCATCATCATCATCATCATCATCATCATCATCTTAGATTTGTGTTCCACAAATGAATGAAAATTATATTTGGCCTTTTGAGCATGGCTAATCTCACACATGATGATCTCCTTATTTTCATTTTTCTTTATGAGTAATACTTCATGGTATATATGTTCCATATTGTCTTTATACAGTCAGTTGTTAGAAAACTTGACTGATTCCAGAGTGTGGCCATTGTGACAGAGATTCTATAAACATGAAAAATCAGGTATCTTTCTTATATATTGATTTATACTCTCTCTCTCTCTCTGTCTCTATCTCTGTCTCTCTCTCTGTCTCTCTCTCTCTGTCTCTCTCTCTGTCTGTCTGTCTGTCTGTCTGTCTGTCTGTCTCTCTCTCTCTCTCTCTCTCTCTCTCTCTCTCTCTCTCTCTCTCTCTCTCTCTCTCTCTCTCTCTCTCACACACACACACACACACACACACACACACACACACGGGTAGGTTCACAAGATAGGTCCATTTTTAGTTTTTTTCCTCAAAACTTCAGGTATTATAACACCAGATTTCAAATTATACTTCAGATCTATAGTCACAGAAACAGTGATATTGGCACAAAAACAGAAATGAAGACCAATGGAATAGAAGACCCAGAGATAAAACCACATAGCTACAGCCATCTTTTGATCTTTGACAAAGGATGAAAAACACACACAATAAAAAATGTCCTCTTCAACAAATGATGCTAACAAAACCAGTTACCTACATGCAGAGGACTGAAATAGACCTGTATCTCTTTTTCTGTACAAAAATCAGCTTCCCAAATAGAAGACTTTAATGTAACAACTGGAATTTTGAAAGTACTACAGGAAAACATAGGGGAAATACTGGAAGATATAAACATAGGTACTTATTTCATGAATTTAATTTAATTGCCCAGAAATTAAAGCAAGAATCAACAAATTGGACTGTATCAAATGAAAAAGTTTCTGTACATCAAAAGAATAAATGACCAGAATGAAAAGACAACCCACAGGATGGAAGAAAATCTTTACTTGCTATTCAACAGATAACAGATTAATATCTAGGATATACAAAAAGCTTAAAAAACACTTAACAACAAAATAAATAATTTAATGAATAAATGGGCAAATAACTGAACAGTTTACATAAGAAGAAACACAACTGGTCAATAAATGCATGAAAAAATGTTTAACAGCCTGTAGTGTTATGCTGTTCTCCTTAACTCCCTTCACTAAAGACTCCAGCTGAAAACTCCTAGACTATAGCAAATCTATTCTGTCATACATTGGATTTCTACGCCTCTACATCAATAGCTTTATGAGCACATGATTTATCTGTCTTATTATATGGACAGCCTAAAACAATACTTGGTACACAGAAAGAACTCCATATATATGTATAGATGGGTGGAATGGAATTGTTATTTCATTCTATAGGTCCTTTTATTTGAGGCAAGGTCTCACTATGTAGCTCAAAATGTACAGAAATTTTGTCTGAAGCCAGGTGGGCTAATCATTCTTATCTCAAATGTTGCCACAAGTTGAAAGGTAGTAATTCATGTCAAGTTTTCTATCACAGGCAGGCATGATGACAAATGGGGTGATCCTGGATACTAAGTAGACAGATTTAAAGATTGCAGTTTGAGGGTAGCCCAGGCAGAAGTTAACAAGACACTATCTCAAAGACAAACTGAACATGGTGGGTCATGCCTATAATCCCAGAAGGTGAGTGAGAAAGATCTGGATCCATTGTTGGCCTGGGAAAAATTAGAGCTCTTATCTGGAAAAGGACACTAAAAGCAAGAGAACTGGAAAGTGGTTCAAGTAGTAGGACACTTGCCTGAAAAGTGTGTAGCTCTGTGTTTAATCCATATTACAAAACAAATCCAGAAAGGGGTCTAACATTATACTGAAAATTTTAAAGCATACAGTAAATATTTTGTGTAATAAACTGGCTTTCCATTTAATTCAAGTGAATCTATGTTGTTTATTATGATTTGGATATGAAGTGTCTCTCTAAAGGCTCATGTGTTTTATGCTTGATCCCCAGCTGATAGATCCAATCATATAATCGGTAATGGGATCCTGGAGGTTCTAATTTAATTGATGGCTTAATCCACTGGCAGATTTGTAATTTGATAGCATTATGAGGTGATGGGAACCATCAGAAGTAAGGTCGAGTTGAAAGAGATCACTGGGTACATTTTCTTTTGAGTTTCTTTCAGCATTTCTTTCTGTGTGTCTGTCTCTTTCTCTCTTCTTTGACTACCATTAAGTGGCTGTCTTCTGTCATTGTCATACACTCTTGTTACTAAGTTCTGCCTCACTAAAAACCAATAGTAATGAAGCCAGATGATCAAGGATTGAATTCTCTGACACTATGAGACCAAATCAATCCTTTCTCTTTTGTTTTTCTCAGAGACTTTTCATAGTAACAGAATACCAACTGATATTGATGTTAAGAACCCCTTTTGGGAAGGGGAAACAAAGGAGGAGGCTACAATGCTTGATAAGAAATGTACTCATTATCTTGCCCATGTAATTGTAACCCCTCTGTACAGAATTTTCACAATAAAAAATAAATAAAAATTTAAAAGTAATATTTACCTCCATAATTTCTCTTTATTCTAACACCTAGAAAGTTCAACAAGCAGTGGAAGTATTTCATTAATATTAAGTGATCTCTAAGGATCCTTTAGGGGCTGCCTGCTTTGGCTTTTTTTCTGAGGAAGTGCTCAGGACTGGTAGGAAGGCCAATACTGAGTAAGGCCTTAGAGACTGAAGGCTGCATTCAATGATGAAATTGTATGCATGAAATAGCCAATTGCCTAATTTATATAATCCATAAACATAACTGAGATTGCAAAAAGATAAGAGTTTTCATTCCACGCTTATTAATTGTTAGAGAATGATTCTGAAGCACTGTCTAAGTTCTGAATAAGAAGGAGGTACAGTATTTCTACCCAGCCATAGGATTCGGCAATGGTAACAAGTTTACTATACAGTTACTACTGCAGATCTTAGAATATGTCTCCCTATCACCCAACCCAACGCTTGGAACTCCACCATCAGTATTTCATAGTTCTGGAAAGGTCCTAGAGAACAGTTTGAGACTTAGCAGTAGGCATCCTAGCAAGAGCTAATTGAGAGCTAACTGGAGCCTGAGAGTACTATCACATAGGATGACACTGATTGCTGGACTTTCACATAGAAATGAAATGAAATGAAGCTTCCTAGTTGCACGTTGTATTCAGAGGATAAGTTGATGTTAGGTGAAATGAACCGCAAGATAAGGACTCAAATGTTTTTTCTTTCTTGTGATTGCTTCTAACATATTTATAAGATGATTTCTTTGTTGCTTTGTATGTCCCTCCCCCACAGTATAACCCCTGTTTTCACTGTATTTGATCTTGGTATAATTTGTGGAGGGGAAGGGAAAAAACAAATTGTTTAGATAGGGATACAGGTGGACCCATTGCAACAATGAGATGTACAAGTCGTTATATCAAAAAACGAACTTTACAATTTTGGCCAGGGGGGTGAGGGGAGAGGGAAAGGAGGAAGAGGGGGAGATGGGAAGGGATGGTAAGGAAAAACAAAGGAGGAGGCAACAATGCTTGATAAGAAATGTACTCATTACCTTGTCCATGTAATTGTAACCCCTCTGAACGGTATTTTCACAATAAAAAAAGGAAGAACTCTTCCCTGCGTGCACGTGTGTGTGTGTGTGTGTGTGTGTGTGTGTGTGCGTGCGCGTGCGTGCACATACACACACATGCACACTTTAGAAGTGATAAATCTCAAATAGACCTTCATTTTGATACTTTAAATTGTGTGTTCTTAGACAAGTCACGTAAGATCTGTAGACCTGGGACACCAAAAGGCTATAAAGAAATATAAATTATGTCAGTTTCTGTAGGCCAGGTAGGAAGACTTAGCCATCTCTTTTCCCCTTAACCTTCCTCTGTATCCTTTCCTTTCCTCCCTCCCTTCCATCTCACCTCTTTCTTTTTTTAAATTTTATTTTATTGTAAAGGTGCTGTACAGAGAGTTTACAGTTACAGGAGTAAGGCAATGAGTACATTACTTGTCGATCATTATTACCTCTTCCCTTCCTTGTTGTTGTCCCACTATCCCTTCCCTACCCCACCTCCAACACTCCTACACCCTCTTCTACATCCCCTACGCTCCCACCTCCACCACCCAAAGATGTAAAGTTCCAATATTCTGTCCTGTGGGTATCCTTGTTGCAATGGATCATCCTGTGTCCTTGTTTCAGAGTTTTGTTATTCCCCTTCCCCTCCCCAGACTAGACATACGTATATACAAGATGCTGGGGAATCAAAACGAAGTACAGTGACAACAGGGGATATGCCATAGGGAGAAGAACATACAAAGGAAACAACAAGAAAAAAATAAAATCACACTTTACATTTAAAACAGTAACAATGGAGACAGACCTCTTGTGTCCATATCTTGGAGTTCATTTCACTTAGCATCATCTTATATGGTCATTTTTGCATGGTTTTTTAGCTTTTCAGCTCATTTGATAAGATTATCCTATATGTATACTAGCTATTGCAAATAAGGGAAACCATGGGACCTAAATTTCTTTGAGACTGGGTAACTTCCCTTAATATATATTATTTTTTCCAAGTCTTTCCAGTGTCATTCTTTCTGATGGAAGGATAGAATTCCATGAGAGAGAGAGAGAGAGAGAGAGAGAGAGAGAGAGAGAGAGAGAGAGAGAGAGAGAGAGAGAGATCGATCACATTTTCTTTATCCATTCATCTATTTAGGGGTATCTGGGTTGATTCCATATCTTAGCTATGGTGAATAATGCTGCGATAAACATAATTGTGTTGGTACCTTTATTATGTCCTTGTTTGTAATCATTTGGGTAAATGCCCAAAAGTGGGATTGCTGGGTCATAGGGGAGCTCTATGTAGAGTCTTTTGAGGAACCTCCATTCTGCTTTCCAGAGCATCTCACCTCTTTCTGTCTCCAGCTCTCCTCCCCAACACTTCTTGTGTTGCTTCCTGCCAAAATCCCCAGCTGTGCCATCAGTGGATGTCCAGCTACCTTCTTCTCCCTAGACCCCTTTTAGGAGACTTGGTTCAGTAATATTTACTGTTTACAGATGTCACATGATTAGCCATTGCACAGAAGCAATTTTTCCACTAAGGCTGGAAAATTTGAGCTGCAATTGTGGTTTCCATTTGGAAATCTTTTCAGTAAGATCATGGAAAGCATATATGGGACAAAGAGAGTACACAAAAGGCCTGCACAGGTCAGTAAGCTGAATGTGCACCAAGCATATTTTACTCTAGTGTGTTCTGGACTTACATATACATGTGTGCATGCATACATATACACGTATACATACACATACATACACAGCAGCAGATTCAGAGCAGGTGATCTCCATATGAGGAAATCTGTAAAGAAGAAATGTCATCTTCCTCACAGAAGGCATAACATTGAAATTAGTGACCATATTTGTACATGCTGAATGAATTAGCTGAGATAACTTTTAAGAGTTGACTAATTGATGTCTTTGGCCCATATTTTGCTACATATTTTACTATAATTATGGAACTTGGGATCAAGACAGTGGAAGGCTACACAGGGACAGGCATAACTAAGGCTTAATTATAATCCTTTGGGTCCTCAGACAAAATCAGAGTTCATAAATTTGAGTCTTAGCTCTGACACTTCCTAGCTGTGGTAACATCAAATTCAGTTTCTTTGTACATAAAATGAGGACATTAATACTGCTTACCTCATTGGAAATCTGTAAGGCTCATTCAATTTTTACCACTCAAATTACTACAAGCTGATGGTAAACTATCATTGGCTGTTATCAAAAAGCCTTTAGTACATACAAAACACACAGTATTATGTCATTATTATTCACATTAAATGGAACTGCCTAACCCAGTATGCTGTGATCATGGGTCATAGAAATGATCTCTTTGGGGATAACTGGGAAATACAAGAAGGTAAAAAAAATCAAGAAGGACCTCTTCTTAAAAAGTTCCCTCTGAGTACCTTCTTTCCCACACTTCTCCTTCAAGCGCCTCTGCCTACTCACACTCAGGAAACACGTCAGATTCTAAAGTGCCCAGGGTTTTGGAGGTAGGGGCAGAAAAATATGTCCCTTTCTGAAAGACTGTCTTCCATGTAATATAGAGCTTGCTTATTTCAAATTACTCCAGAAAGCAGAGTTATAGACAAAGGAGTAAGAACTACAGAGAAGTGAACTATTGTTAAATTTAAATTTAACATAGATTCTTTAAATAATTTGGATTGTCAGTCTAATACCAGACTAACTAGACTATATTACAAGATGGTAATGATCCCGCTCTAGTGGTGAGAGAATAGGTGCTATATTGCCCTTTAAGGGGATATATTTGCCCCTTTTGACCCTGAGATCCAATTACTAAGTAATTTAACTCAAAAAGTCTTCAGTAAACCCCATTACTCAATTCAGAGTTTCTCAAAGTGTGGTTCAGAATCATCTATATTAGAAGCATGTGAGGTGCTTTAGGTTCATGGCCAAATGCTACACCTACGGACTCAAAATCACCAGAAAATAAGGTCCAACAAATGGGATTGCATGAAGTTGCAGAGCTTCTGCATGGCAAAGGACATAGCTAGCAAGATCAATAGAAAGACCACGGATTGGGAGAAGATCTTCACTAGTCATTCAACGGACAAGGGTCTCATATCTAAAATATACCTGGAACTCAAAAAATTAAATCCCCCAATAGCAAATCCACAAAGAAACAACTGCCCAATAAATAAGTGGGCTAAAGACTTAAAGAGAAACTTCTCTGAAGAGGAAAGAAGGATGGCCAATAAACACATGAAGAAATGCTCAAACTCCCTAGCCATAAAAGAAATGCAAATCAAAACAACACTGAGATACCACCTCACCCAAGTTAGAATGGCTATCATCAAGAACTCTAATAACAACAGATGCTGGAGGGAGTGTAAACTTGTTCAACCACTTTTGAAAGTAGTATGGAGGTGCCTCAAAAGACTCCACATAGAGCTCCCCTATGACCCAGCAATCCCACTTTTGGGCATGTACCCAAATGATCACAAACAAGACCATACTAAAGCTACCAGCACAACTATGTTTATTGCAGCATTATTTACCATAGCTAAGATATGGAACCAACCCAAATAAATGCACCTCAGTAGATGAATAGGTCAAGAAAATGTGGTATATACACAATGGAATTCTATGCCTTCATCAGAAAGAATGTCATTGCCCCATTTGTTAGGAAATGGAAAGACTTGGAAAAAATTATATTAAGTGAAATAAGCCAGGTCTAAAGAAACATAGGCCCCATGGTTTCCCTTATTTGCAATAACTAGTATATGTCTGAGACCAGCAGAAATGGTCAGATAAGTTGATGTTAGGTGAAATGAACCCCAAGATTAAGACACAAGTGTTTTTTTTTCTTTCTTGCTATTGTTTCTAACATTTTTATAAAGTGATTTTTTTGTCGCTTTGTATGTCCCTCCCCAACAGTATAACCCCTGTTTTCACTGTATTTGATGTTGGTAAAATTTGTGGAGGGGAAGGGAAAAAACTAATTGTTTAAATAGGGATACAGGTGGACCCATTGCAACAATGAGATGAACAAGATGCTATGTCGAAAAATGAACTTTACAACTTTGGCGAGGGGGAAGGGAGTGTAGTCGTGGAGATGGGAGGGCAGCGATGGTAAGGGAGAAACAAAGGAGGCGGCAACAATACTTGATAAGAAATGTACTCATTACCTTGTCCATGTAATTGTAAACCCTCTGTATGGTATTTTCACAATAAAAAAAACTTACTAAAATATTTTTTAAAAATTCAAAAAAATAAATAAAAATAAAAAAATAAGATCCAAAAATAGGAATGACTAACCACTTCTCAGGCTTCTATGGTTCATTTGTGCCCACTTTATGAGCTCATTCATACCCTATAACTACACCATTTTACCAGTCTAGCCATTAACTAGTCTCTTCCCTCCAAAGCTCACCTAAACCTGTTGGTCTCCTTTAATACTCACTTCAACTTTGTCCTAGCTACTTACCTGTCCTGTGTCTTTCGGTATGTTATGAAATAGCTTTGTGTGAATGAGAAAATTGGCATATAAAATAGTGATCCCCAGATAGCAATGTCCTTCTACCTCTTTTCTTTCTTCCTTAGTGCCCTCCATTCCAGACCATTGGCATCAAATTCCTTCTTCTCATTTCCTGTGATCTGCAGTGCATTAACTCTCCATTGCCCCATCTTTACCTTTATGTGTAGGCATGTGTGTGCACATGAACATGTGCACGCGTGCGCGCGCGCACACACACACACACACACACACACACACACACACACACACACACACACATCTAGAAAAAAAGCAGCTTCAATTCTGTATTCTTTTAGTACTTCTTGTGTGGTAGGCCCTGTGAGAGACTCTGGGACTACAGAAGTGTAAACAACATTTGATTTACCTCTAAAAAACACTTTCTATGGGAGGAAAGACTCATATACAACCTGTTCATCTCATACCCAAAGTGTTATAAGAACTAAGACAAAGAAAGCAGGCATTCTGACCCCAAGGAAGAGAATCAGGGAGTGCAGTAAAAAGGCACAACTCAGAGTAAGATAGAACTCAGCAAAGCAGAGAAGAGTACAGAGGTCATCTGTAAGACAAATAGAAAATAGCCAGGCAGGAAGATTTGGAAGGTACCCACATGCAATGGAGAAATGGGGGGGGGGGAAGATGGGAAGGGAAGGGAAGGGGAAACAAAGGAGGAGGCTACAATGCTTGATAAGAAATGTACTCATTACCTTGCCCATGTAATTGTAACCCCTCTGTACAGTATTTTCACAATAATAAATAAATAAAAATTAAAAAAGAAAATAGTAGATAAAAAAATATTTTCCTGGAGTTCAGCAGTGAAGTTAGGCCAGGTGCTGGTGGTTTACACTGTAATTCTATCTAGTCAGGAGGCTGAGATCTGAGGATCATGATTTGAAGACAACCTTGAACAGGAAAGTTCATGAGACTCTTATTTCCAATTAACCACCAAAAAGTGGTAGAGTGCCAGCCTTGAGGGAAAAAGCCATGTAGGTAGAAAAGGCACTGTAGCAGCATACACACTCCCCCCCCACATGCCCCATAAAGAATGAAGTTAGAGCAGGGCGCCGGTGGCACATGCCTGTAATCCTAGCTACTAAGAAGGCTGAGATCTGAGGATCATAGTTCAAAACCAGCTTGGGCAGGAAAATCTGTGAGACTCTTATCTCCAATAAACCACTAGAAAACCGGAAGTGATGCTGTGGCTCAAGTGGCAGAACCTTGGGCTGAAGAGTGCAGGGAAAGTGCCCAAGCTCAGAGTTCAAGCCCCACAACCGACCAAAACAAAAAAAGAATGAAGTTAGAAATGAAGAACCAGATTAAGGACAGATGGACATAGAAAAGCTTGAATTCTTGGTAAAAGCTTGATGTCAAACTTAAAAAATATTTAAAGTGAGTGAGCAGGGAAGGAACCATCTTCAGAAGCCCCTTCTTTGGGGGCCTTGACTGTGTTTCAGATATCTTTTTTATTATTCTTTTTAAATTTTTCATTGTTCTTATAAAGGTGATGTACATAGGGGGTTACAGTTATGTAAGTTGGCTAATGAATGCATTTCTTTTGGACGATATCACCCTTTCCCTCATTCTCCCCCAGTTTTTTCCTCCCATCCCCATCCACAAGTTGTATAGCTCATTTTCAACATAGTATCCAGTGAGTACCATTGCTGCATTTGTTCACTCTTTGTCCCTCCATTTCTGTGCTCAATTATTCTTTAACTAACATAGTGATAACATCATTAACAGAAAGCATTTATTGAGCATTGACATCACAGTCATCCTCTGTGAAGCCAGGAGGTAGTTGAATGCATTGACATCATTGTTTCTACCCTGAAGTCCTCAGGGATGAATTTGTTCTTCAAAAAAAAGTCAAAGAACACTTAAAAAGAAAGCAAAAGTAGACCAGGCTCCATAGTTCACACCTGGCTTTTTCATGCAAGGATGGTACTCTATCACCGGAGCCACAGCTCCACTTCTGGCTTTTTGCTGGTTAATTGGAGATAAGAGTCTTGCAGACTTTTCTGTCCAGACTGGCTCTGAACCACAGCCCTTGTATCTCAGCCTCCTGAGCAGCTATAGGATTAAGGATCTCTTAAAAAAGGAGCTCTTAAAAATGTGGTATATATACAAAATGGAATTCTATGCCTCCATCAGAAAGAATGATATTGCCCCATTTGTTAGGAAGTGGAAAGACTTGGAAAAAATTATATTAAGTGAGGTAAGCCAGGCCCAAAGAAACATAGGTCCCATGGTTTCTCTTATTTGCAATATCTAGTATATGTCTGAGTCAAGCAGAAAAGGTCCGATAAGGTGATGTTAGGGAAATGAACCTTAAGATATGTATTCAATTTTTTTTCTTTCATGCGATTGTTTCTAACACATTTATAAGATGATTTCTTTGTTGCTTTGTATGTCCCTCCCCCACAGTATAACCCCCGCTTTCACTGTATTTGATGTCGGTATAATTTGTGGAGGGGAAGGGGAAAAACAAATCATTTAAATAGGGATACAGGTGGACCCATTGCAACAATGAGATGTACAAGTCCTTATGTCAAAAACAAACTTTACAACTTTGGTGCGGGGCGGGGGGGGGGGAGGTGGTGGGGCATGGGAAGGGATGGGAAAGGCAAACAAAGGAGGAGGCTACAATGCTTGATAAGAAATGTACTCATTATCTTGCCCATGTAATTGTAACCTCTCTGTACAGTATTTTCACAATAAAAAAAGAAAAATAAATAATAAAAAAGGAGCTCTTAAGAGTCTGATCATTGCTACCCTGGCCTATACAATGTGAATTAGAATGAGACACCTTCGATGGGTACATTAACACACAAAGGTTTTCCTTGTGTTGAGTTCAAAACTGTGAGCAGTCATTGGACAAACAGGGCAAAACTGCCTCTCAGTCTTTGCTTGCCCTCTCAGCTGAGTATCTTTGTGGTGTAGAACATAAATAGTCAATCTTGTCATGTGGTCTTCAGTACTATTACAAAGAGGTTGGATGTAGGTAGAGAAGGTCCTCGGGTCCTAGTCTGGTCTTTCCTGGGGGAAACTACCTAGATTCTCTAACAAATAACAGGACCTCAAGCTCTCTGCTTAGGCTAGAAACAAATGGATGATTTCTCAAGAATCTATATGGTCCTTATCCCAAGACCAAAAGCTTTAATAGTTGAGGGACTTCACCAGGGAGAAGTTTTCATGACATAACTATGGAAAAATTAAACATAGATTGTTGATTTGAAATCTTATTCTAAGAATTGTTCCTCTACTGTGAAGGTTCCAGTACTAGTCCTCTGATTCTTATCACTCTCCCTCAACCTTTTGTGGCTGGGGAAGAGAACCTCATTGCAACTCAGAAATCCAACTGCTCAGAGATGAAGGCAGTTTACCTAGATCCAGATCTTAAAATCTGCTGCTCACATAATTACTAAGTATACCTCAGGCAAAAAAAATAGGTGACCAAATTTCAGCCCCAGGCTGGTACCCCAGCATTAGCAAAGGGAACTCAATTGACTCTTATTTGGAACTGAGGCTAAATCCTTAGTCTACAGAAGGTTAGTATTGCTGGTCAAGTCAGGGAGCCCTGGATATTACTGAGAGGCAATCTGGAATCCAAATAGGCTTTGATAAGAGAAGACCATAATGCCTTATTTCTATAGCTGTTCCTATCAATCCACAAGCTACTTCTTCCTGTCTAAGCAAGAGAGACAGCTTGTGGAACAGCTATGCACATGGGTTGCATGCTTCTTCTCACCCTTGTTTAGCTAAGATGAGCTGAGCATGTAACTGGACACTAGATTTGCCCGCCGGAGCTGTCAGCAGCAGAATAAATTCTTGATGACAAGCATGTCAAATAGGCTAGGGCTGATTGGACACTATCCAACAGAAGGCAGATAAAAAATTGTAACCATCATTCCATCCCCTAAACCTCAAGTCCTGGTAGATACTTTAGTGCCAGCTCTCACTTAGGGTGTTTACTATGCCAGTTGGTATAAGTTTGGTGTTACCACAATTCTTCTTGGCAATAAAGATGTGAGACTTCCAATACTGCATGTCAGGATCCTCAGACTTTATTTGTGATACCGTAATGTACCTAAAACATGACTGTGGAAAATCTACTCCTTTAGTATGTACTTGGACTCTTCTAAATTCTATTACTTGGTGTCTGCACAATCCTGACCCGGCTTATCAATTTCATGTTAGTAATTTCTGTCTGATGTCTCTCTCCTTCTCTTCTTTCATCTCCACAGTCACTACAGGATCTTCTAACCTCAACACATAGCATTAACTGTCCCAGAGAAAACTCCAGTATTTCAAGAAAAGCTTTAAAAGGCATACCTTAAAACAACTTTATACTGGCAAACTGCAAAACCATTTTCCTGGGTAATAACTAGCACTGTTAAAAAATGAAATACAGTAAAATAGAGAAAATAACACAGAGATTGCACCTACTAACCTCAAAGCCCTGGGTTCAATGCCTAGTGCTACAAAAATAAACAAATAAATAAATAAAGTAAATACTAAAGTATAGTGTACGGAAACCTTTTTATAGGCTGAACAATATTCAGCAATTTTGATATATAAAACTAAAATTTTTATATAGAGAGGGATATATATATGTGAAAATATATACACATGTGTGCATAAATGGTTTATACTAGAAAATTCATTCTTTACTATGAGTTATAGTGAAAAAAATGCTTGATTTAGAGGTGTGAATCAGTGGTAGAGAGTCTGCCTAGCAAGCATGGGGCCCTGATTCAAACTCTGGTACCAGATGAGATGATAAATAGTGAGTGACAGGCAGATTATGGGGTAAGGGGAAAACTTTGAGCAAGGCCTTTCAGAAACTATTAATTCTTTAATGTAAGCAGCAATCTCCTTTTTATGGGCAGAGTCTTCTGAGTGTTATACACCAATTCTGTTGGTTTTTAGATAGTCCTGTGCTTCCTGACTGAAGAATAGAATGTATACAGGGGATTTTTTTTTGCAGAACTATACCTTAAAGGGAAAAGGGGCAACTAGGGTTTCTTAGACTGGTGAGCTAGGGCTTTTGTCTTCAGTGTTTACTGGGCTAGTAGGCATCACTAAGCCCATTGTGCCATACCAAAAGTTTGTATGCACCAGACAGGTCTTTCCATGGATTCTTATTATTTCTTGGACAGAAGGAAATATTCTTGAAGTCTCTGGAGAGCCCTAAAACATCAAGATTTTTCCCTGTTGTTCTATGCATTGGAGAGTTCATCAGCACTACAGTAGTTGCAGAGTGCTAGGAACATGAGTACAAAGTAAGAATAAAGAATATCTGGCCTGCAAGCCTTGCCTACATGTCACAAGTAGAAATGACCAGCTAGTTGTTGAAGTTCCTAATCCACTCAGGACCTGGTTCATTGGCAGCCATTTCCCTTCTTGGTCTCCTCATGTGGAGATACATTGGCCACTGGTGGAAATACAGGGCCTTTCTGGCAGTAAATCTGCCACCCTTCCCAATACTTTTCAAAGACAGAATCTCTGAGGACAATAAAATTAATCAAATCCCAGATGCCTGATTTGTAACACTGGCCTAACGAAGAGTAATAACCAATAAGTTTACATTCCTCCTACTGTTCACTGAATGTTATTATTTGATTCTTATCACGGAGTTCCAGGTGCATAAAGGAAATCGTTTGTTCTAGCAAATCATAACATCAGTGCCTTGGTGCCCTGACTCTGAAACTTGAACCTTCACTCCCTATCGTTTATGTTCCAAGTTCTACCTCAGCTGATAAAATTTGCTTCGTCCATTTGAATTAACATTGTCAACCTCCATTCTACCATAGTATTTTTTCTTTTAATTTTTAATCATATGAAAGGGACCCTATTGCCTTCCTATCTCTTTGCTTTCCAGCTGCCATGAGGCAATCAGTTTTCTCTGCTATGTACTCCTGCCATATATACTGCCTGATCTCAGACTCCTCACCCCCCCAAAAAAGAGACAATGAGTCAACAATGGAATGAAAGCTCTGAAACTATGAGCCAAAATGAAAACCTTTCTCTTTTTAAAGTTGTTTATCTCAGGAATTTTGTCACAGTGAGGGAATGCTAATATACTCAATAAACATAAGATGTGTGAGGCTGCTGTGAGTAGTAAACTGTTTTTTAAATAACTTGGAGACTATTGCTACTTTTAAAGTTACAAGTACAGATAAATAGATGAACTGGTACCATAGGCATTTATTATCATTCTCAAGTATTCTGTACTATAATTAATCATAGTTGTTACATGTTTATACATTTGGAAGCACAATAGGTTTGTTTACAACATCATCACCACAAACATATGAATAAAACATGTGCTACACTATGGCAGTAGTAGAAAGCCACCACCACAATGTTGCTAGGCACAAGAACTTTAATTTCTACCCTAACATTTAATATGTACTAGTTTTGAATTTTCTCCCTGTGATCCTATACCAGAACACAAGCAATATAGAAGTATTTGTTGTTCATTGGTCATATTCTGAACATTCTTTTATTTTTCTTATCCAGATGAAGTTTTCCCTATCTCAATGCTGTACTCCCACAAGGTCATATATTTACTCCTATCGTATCAGTTATTATACTGGGCAATAATTTTCTAACTCCTTGTCAGAAGTCTCTCCCCACCAATTATGGATCTTCCTACAGAGTTTTCATAGAGTCAATATCTATTAGACTTATAGGTGGTCTTTGAATCTAAGGTGCAAGGCTTCAAAATTGGTACAGCTGTGGATCGAGGCCCAAGTATACACACACCTTTTACCGGATGAGAACACCCTCCTGAGCTCATGCCCCTTAGCTGCATTCATTCCTTGCTTCTTGACTTTTGTAACTTTGATTACCAGTTTCTCTAATCCTCAAAACAATTGATAAAAGTATTGGGAAGAATGCTGAGGCAGGGCCAGGGAAGGAATGTCTATGGCAAACTATCAAACATGTCATTTGGAAGATGTCATTTGGAAGGGCTACTGTCTTTCTAAATTCTGTATGGATTCATCAATGCAATTATTCTACATGTACTTGCCAAAGTTATTTTCTCAGATAGTCTTTCTTATTTTGACCACTGTCCACAGGCAAAAAACAAGCTTGAACCATTCCCTATGCACACCATGGGGGTTCTAACACTAATGTCATGATTAGCTCCAATATTGAGTGTCAGAGGCCTACTCTGGCCAATTCCCTGAGAGGAGTAGCCTGTGAGTTCTTGGTCTTGAAATTGCTTTAAAGGGAAAGTAAGTTCTGTATAATATGATCTACTTTGTATGAAATTATTTGTGTGGAACTGATTGTGTGTGTGTATTATTGTATCTGAGGAACTTTCTATCACAATATTAAATAGTAAGCTGGGCACCAGTGGCTCACACCTGTAATCCTATCTACTCAGGAGGCTGAGACCTGAGAATCCCAGTTCAGAGCCAGCCTGAGCAGAAAAGTCCCTATGAGACTCTTATCTCCAATTACCCACTCAAAAACTGAAAGTGGAGTTGTGGCTCAAAGTGGTAGAGTGCTACTAACCTTGAGCAAAAGAACTCAGGGACAGCACTCAGGATTTCAAGCCTCACAACTGACAAAACATAATCAAATGGTGAGCTGTGTTTAGGTTGTGGGATGGTTATAATCTTGGTCTTCTCTTTTTAATGACTTCCATTGTATATACATTATTTTAAAATAAAGCCTCTGTACAACCAAAATATGCTAATGAAAAAAAGCACTAGAATAAGTGAAAGACTATGTTTAAAAGAATTAACTAGACCTTTGTGGCTCACAGTGTGGTTCTAGCTAGTCAGGAGGCTGAGATCTGAAGGACCATGATTCGAAGCTAACTGGGCAAAAAAGTCTTCAAGATTTCATCTCCAATTAATCAGCATAAAAGCAGGACTGGACGTTTGACTCAAGTGGTAGAATACCACCTGAGCAAGCAAGCCTAGCTTGTTTGAGGTTCTGACTATCTGATTTCAAACTTTGGTACCAGCAAAACAAATGAAAAGAAAGAATTAATATGAGAAATAGGCTATTTATGAAGCAAATGAGAAGGTATTGAGAGTACTGCAGTCCTTTTGGCCTTTGGGTTTTTTCTCTAAGTACAACAGGAATGAGGCTCCTTAAAAGTAGAAAGAAACAAACTATGTGTTCAGACTGATAGTGGAGTCAGGCCAGCCTGTCTGGGATACAATAAAGGTCCTGGCCAAAGAATATAGGTCCACTGAATCTGACAACTCCTGAACCATGGTGACATCATGTCAGTGTATTGGTCTGTCCTTACCTGACCATGATATCCCTATCCAGAACTGAAAGACCCACCGATGTATGAGGTTTCCCCTAATACAGGCCCAGTTAGGCTAAAGGAGAGATGTTGGAGCAGTTTTCTCAGCTAAGTCTGTGCTGGGGCTCACTGATCAGGGTCATTCTCATAGTGCAGACTTTGAGAATTGTCCCCAGAAGCACTTGGAGAAAGCAGCCCCCACCTTTCTGAAGAGATGGAGGGACTGGATGTCTTAATAGAATAACAAAGCGGGCTCACCAAAAGAAAGAAGGGACAATTACTGCTAAAAATTGAAAGCTAAAAAGGAGAAGGGAAATGTTTCAGGTCATAGTGTTAGACTTCCAAAAGATGTCAACAGGCTGAAATAAGTGGTTGGAACTGACTATATGATTGACAGTTACAAATGGAGAGATCTGCATTTGGATGCAGAAAATCAACTGGCTGTTCACAGGCTAAAATTGAGTGCCCTGCATAGTTAATAGAAAATGGACTTGACATTTTGCCTAATAAACACCATCACTGTTATATTAAAGCCAAAACATATGATTGGGATTTAGACTTTATTGTCCAGATCTAGGGAATCACTAAGAAGTTCTATTTGGTTCCAAGTACCTTATATTAAGAAGCACCTTCAGGCTGTGATGGCTTATGCTTAAAATCGTAGCTACTCAGGAGGCTGAGATCTGAGGATTCTGATTTGTAGCCAACCCTAGCAGAAAGTCCATGAGACTCATCTCTAATGAATGGCCAAACAGTTGGAAATGGAGCTGTAGCTCAAGTAGTAGAGGACTAGCCATGAGAAAACAGCTCAAGGACTGTGTCCATGGCCTGAGTTCAAGCCTCAGGACAGGCACAAAAAAAAGAGGGGTCATCTATGGGATGTGTCAAAAAGGAAATGATCAGGCAGGGAAAGAGATTGATAATTTTGAAGCTGTGGCAATTTGTTCATGAAAAAATTTAGGGGGGGAAGTGATATCTGTCTTTAGACTTTTTAAAAAATATTTTTAATTTTATTTGTGAACATACTGTACAGAGGGGTTACAATTACATGGGCAGGATAATGCATACATTTCTTACCAAGCATTGCAGCCTCCTCCTTTGTTTACCCTTCACCTACCTTCCCAGCCTCCCCCCTCCCCCCCACCCTATCCTTCCCCCCCCCACCGACATTGTAAAGCTCGTTTTTGACATGACAATTTGTACTTCTCATTGTTGCAACAGGTCCACCTGAATTCTTAAAACTTATTTTTCCCCATCTCCTCCACAAGTTATACTGACATCAAATATAGTGAAAGCGGGGGTTATACTGTGGGGGAGGGACATACAAAGCAACAAAGAAATAATCTTATAAATGCGTTAGAAACACATGCATGAAAGAAAAAAACATTAAAATACATATCTAAAGGTTCATTTCCTAACATCACATTATCTGACCTTTTCCGCTTGACTCATACGGGTAGCTCAGTGGTAGAGCGCTTGCCTTGCATGCCTGAGGCCCTGGGTTCGATTCCTCAGCACTACATAAGCAAAAAGAAAAAAGCCGGAAGTGGCGCTGTGGCTCTAGTGGTACAGCGCTAGCCTTGAGCTGAAGAGCTGAGGGACAGCACCCAGGCCCAGAGTCCAGTCCCCACGACCAGACCAAAAAACAAAAACAAAAAACCCCAAAAATTGTGCCTGTCCTGGGCTTGAACTCAGGGCCTGGGTGCTGTTCCTGTCTTTAGACTTCTAATGAACTGTCAGGGGACTAACATTGCAAATGAGGGGTGGTCACCAAGAGGCAGAACAGAGATCCATGAGTGGAAGCCACAAAAGACTGATTTTATCACAAAGGAGAACTTTCTGATAGAAGGGAATATGGATGGAACAGACTGTCACTACCTGGAGTGAGCTCCTTATCATAGGAAGTTGGTAGGAGAAGGCTTAGGCAAGCGCCTTTCTAAAATATTGCAGAGGAGAACCATGTGTCAATTTGTGAGCATGAGGAAGTCTAGGTGGCTTCTTAACTACTTAACTGAGTTTCTGGGCTTTGTGCAGTTGGGAAGATCCCAAAGATAAAAGTGTCTAATAATAGCTTATAGATATTTAAAACCCGAGGGTTGTTTCAGGTAGCCTTTTGGGTGTTCCCTTGGCTATTCCTCTGGGAGCTCAGAAACGTGTGTTGTTTCTCCTACTAAGTTGCTTTGTCACTCCTGATTATTGAGAGTGTCTTCTAGAGCTAACTTCTTAGACTAGGGTCTGAAAATCAGAAAGAGAAGGGGTGGGAGAGATGTGCTCGGGTCACCTAGTAAAGGCAGGCTGGGAAAAAAATACATGGGGGCTATCTTGGAGACAGGCAGATGGGCAGACAGACAATGTACATGCAACTGGCAGGTGGCAGATGAGAAGAGGTGTGGGAAGTGAACTGAAGAGGCCAGGCTGCTTTAATTATACACTCACTGAATTCTTGTTATAGTGACAAAGCTCTCACCATCATTAACTTGACAGTTAAGTAGCCTTTAATATCTCAGAGTCCATAACTACTTTTGAATTAATTCCACCAAGAAGCCCAGTAAATAAATCATGTAGACTTTGTGGGGTTTAGGCAATTGTTTTGTAGGAAGAGAGAGCACAGAATGCCCTTACCACCACCCATGCAAACATCTTACCATCTAAACTGACACAGCTTCCTGAGCTCCCTGCCTCATGACATGAGCTCCAATACTGCAACTAGGAACATGAGAAACTGACCTTGATATGGGATTCAGGGAACAATCAGAGGTATAAAGGAAGCCTGACAAAGGGATACACTTGTCAGCACCTGATATATTTGCCAGGGTTAGCACATGAGAAGACCAAGCAAACTCTCAAGGTGACAGTTTACCAAATTCTGGGTATGTTCCTACTCATTACCTATGTAAACCTCAGTCATTCATTCAGTAGCTGCTCATAATTTAGTGAAATGAATGAATGTACACTATAGGTCAAGCACTGTTCTAATCACTGGGCAGGCCAGAGTCAATAAAGGAACAAAAGCTCTTACTCTCCTGGAACTGACATTTCAATTAGGAGAACAATAAGCAAAATGAAGTAGGAACTGTGCAAGAAACTAAAAAAAATCTATGAAAAGATAAAGAAAATAGATAATACATAGGCCTTTATGTATTTCCTTAATAAAGGAAATGAAGTATAGTCATTGAACTGGATATGGTGTCATATGACTTTAAGCCCAACACTTATACAGAAGCCAAGGCAGGAGAATCACGAATTTGAGATCAATCTGGGCTTCAGAATAAAATCCTATCTCAAACAAACAAAAGTAACTGGCAAAATAGAATGTCCAGTGGGGTACTGTCCTCCATTAAAAGATGAACAATCCATTTTTTGGTATTGCCTCCAGGGACACATAACTAAGGAGGTTGGCTTGCTGACATGTTTGAATGGCATCTTCTCTTAGGTGCAAGATTAAAGAAGTTTCTGGTAGAGCCTAAACAATCCACAGGGTTCTAAGGCCTTTACCTACAGGGAAGCCTTCAGAAAGACTTCCCAGGACTAACCAACTGAGCCCAAAAAGTAATTCAGAAGAGTATCATGCTAGAGATCTAGGATTCAGATATACTTGGACTCCAATTCCAGATCTTTAGATTCTGTGCGATGACCAAAAATTTGGATTTGCAAGACTACAGCACCAGCTTTTTGTAAAAACAGTATTGTCAAGGTGATATATAGAGGGGTTACAGTTACATAAGGTAGTGAGTACATGTCTTGTCGAACTTGTTACCCCCTCTCGATTTTTCTCCCACTTTCCCTCCTCCCCAGCCCCCCATTGTACAGATCATTTCCAACATGTGCTTTTTAAAGCAAAGATATTAACATGGATTTCTTACATATAATAGCAAAGATGATTTCCACATACATTTCATTAGAATTCAAATGTATTTTATGTCATTGAAAATAACCAACATATGTGTAAAACAATAAAAAAAAAGCCCATTCAAATTTTTTAAAAGCAGAATTTGGACTTGTTGGAGTTTCCAAGATCTCTTCCTCACGTTGATGCTCTACAGGTCACTGATATTAGTACTAGAATCAGGCTGGTAACTTAGAAAATGATACGTTCTCTTAATTATTTCATTATTGTTGTTGTGGCTGGGTTGGTTTTCCCATAACCCAGAAATGAGTAGCACCAAGATTCACATCTGTGTTAAGTAAAAAACAGTAACTGTGGAGATAGTGTCTAAATCTACAATTAAACTCCATTTGGGCATATGGAGGTGGAACCTGAGGCAATTTAGTGATCGTGTTGTAAAAAGAAGCAAGCAACTATAATCCTAGAGGAAGACAGAAGGAGGAAAGTTTAGTCTCAGCTAGACACAAGGAAGTCATTCTGGATTTCATGACACTCCTTCTAGCCTCTCTTCTATCCCAGACCCCCACATACACATGAATTCTGAGTGAGAATTACTGCCACATCTGCCTAATTTCTGCCATTCTCTTCTGTTCTTATTCTTCTATGTGCCCATGGAATTATAGTTCACTCCAAAATTTGTAAAGTTATTGCAAAATGTTGAGTGTCTACTGTAATATCATTGGCCTGATTTTGAGTCCCAGCTCTATTCCTGCCTCACTCTAGGACAGCCCTGGGAATGTTTCTCCTCTCAGAGCCTCATCTGTAACATAAAAGGTTTGTATTCTTCTTGGAGTTTTGTGGCATCTTAGACTTTTGAGAATCTGGAAAAAATCTGCAAATGCAGAAGCTCCAAATTATTGTATCATTTCAGACCACTCATGGTCTTGCAGGATTTGAATATTGCCTGATGTTTAAGGGTTATTTCAGCTCTGACACCATGGTTTTATGTTCTGGCAGTGGATCTAAAACCTGTCTGTCTCTTCCAGAGGAAGAGGAGGAGAAATCTAGCATACAAATATATCCCCTGTCCTGTGCTTTCAACTCCCTTGGGTCATAACATGGTACTCTGAGACTATGAGGTGTTTTTGATACTCCACAAAGACTGAAACTGAGTAATTAAGGAAAAAAACAAGGCATGAGAACTTCCATCAAAGTCCAGTGCCTCTGAACATCTTTCCTGAGACTTCTTGAGTTCCAACTTAAAATTGTAAAATATTCTTAGGTCAGCCTGAATAAACTGTGGCCTTCAGCCTCATATGCATCATCACTGATTCTCAGGAGATCTGTGTCTTCTCTTTTGCAGCTCCCTGTCACTAATAACCTGTGACCCTGAAGTGGAAGTCTTTTATTTTGTTTCTTCTAATACATTAAGCCATGAAGAATTTGCAAGGGCAGGTTACAGTTGGTCTAGGCCTTCAGTTTTCTTTCTCCAGTACTGAGATTAATCTTATGTCTTCTTTTGATCTTAAACCTGTTTCTGCCTACTACCTACATAACATCAAAAACTTGGATGTCTTAAAGATTTTTCAAATTCAAAGTACCTTGACAAATCTGATTTTCCATTCTTTTTTCATCATTTGAAAGATTATAAAAAAAACAAGTAATGAGAACTTAATAAAAATGTATCCAGTTATGATAAAAAAAAAAGTTGTCTTTAACACTGGAGATGCTATGTTCTATAGTTGGTCAACTCCGTGTCTCAGTGACATCTGTTTGCTGTATTACCTTCAGCATATGAAGTTCTCCTCTTGCATTGAAAAGATGGTTGCTGAAGGGGCTGGCATCAAGTTTTCATTAATGCTCAAAAGCTGAAAGAGGAAGAGTTCTTTCCTTTCAGACTACATTTAGAGAGAATAATCTTCCAGAGGCTTCTCAAATGACTTCTCCTCATGCATGACAGGTAAGAATTACACCATATACTTTATGCTTTTGTGGTTAGGATTAGATTCTGCAGCAATACAGCAGAAAAAAAATAAGTGACCTAAATAAAATAGGTGACCTAAATGTGATCGTTTTTATATAGAATCCCAGAAGCAGGCAGCCTAGGAATTGTATGGTAGCTTCACAAAGTCCTCTGTGACTTAAGATCCTTCCAACCTTCAGCTTTGTCATTGTTAAGAAACTTCCCATATTTATCAGGACCCTGATGGTTGTTGACACTCTAATTGTGACCCATACATTCAAAAAGAAAGATGTTGGAAAAACCCTGTACATTTGAAGAAGCTTTCTCAGAAATCTCATGCAACATCTCCACTTAAAATCTCATTGGTCACACATCATGTGATTGGTTCATTTCATGGCAAGAGACTCTAGTAGCAATGTGCCCAGCCAAATACTGGTTTTTTTTATTCCTAAAAAGAAAGCCAAATGTTGATTTTAGGATGTCTAACATTCTATAACACTTATAATCAACCACTAACATTTATTTAAAAATTGAAATTGCCATGATTAATGCTCCACCAGGAGTGATTTGGGTCCCAAGAGACATATTTAGCTATCCAAAGACATATTTAGTTATCATAATTTAGGAGACATAATACAATTGGCACCTGAAAAGGTAGAAACCATTACACTGGGGCCCAAGCCTTATGAGGAGTTATGAAGAAGATGAATCATATATATATATATATATATATATATATATATATATATATATATATATATATGCGTGGGGTCGGTCATGGGGCTTGAACTCTGGGCCTGGGCACTGTCCCTCAGCTCTTCAGCTCAAGGCAAGGGCTCTACCACTTGAGCCACAGCGCCACTTCTGGTTTTCTGAATGGTTTATTGAAGGTCAGAGTCTCATAGACTTTCATGCCCAGGCTGGCTTTGAACTGTGATCCTCAGATCTCAGCCTCCTGAGTAGCTAGGATTACAGGCATGAGCCACAAGCACCCAGCAGATGAACCATATTCAAACCACAGCCATTAGAATAAATGACAGCATATCCATTCTTAGTGCTAGATATTGAGAAGTAGTGTGTGTGTGTGTGTGTGTGTGTGTGTGTGTGTGTGTTCTCTCATCCCTATCACCATGCATAGCAATCCCAACTTAATATGAGCAGAACCCACGCGAGCCTGCATGGCCTTGAGATTCTATAGTTGTTGAGTAGTATTAGTATGCTGATAGCTGATTGATAAATCACTTAATTTACTAGTACTTAAATTAGTTTCATCCTATTGCCAAAATATATTTCCTGTCTGTTCCACTGAGTTTTGACCCTCAGAGTGTTCTCATATATATCTCTATTTTTAGATTTCTCCCCTGATTTCAGCCAGTTCTCACATCGCTTCCATAATTATGATCTGAAGAAACAAAGTTAAACAGTCAAAAAGAATCTGAGGGCTGGGAAGGTGGCTCAGTGGTAGAGTGCTTGCCTTGCATGCCTGAGGCCCTGGGTTCAATTCCTCAGCACCACATAAGAAAAAAGAAAAAAGCTGGAAGTGGTGCTGTGGCTCAAGTGGTAGAGCGCTAGCCTTGAGCTGAAGAGCTGCGGGACAGTGCCCAGGCCCATAGTTCAGACCCCACGATCGGACACACCCCCCAAAAAAAGAATCTGATTATGGAACAACTCTGTTTAAAACTTTTCAATGACCCTCAAAATATCAGATCTTTTAATCTGCCAAGAGGAGGCCTCCTTTCTATGCCCCAGGTATCTGGAAAACCATATTGCCTGTCCTCCATGGTATTCTACAATTACAGGCTCAAATATGTTCTGTGCTTTCAGACCCCTAAACTTTTATTCCTCCTTCTGTTCCTTTTACTCTCTTTCTTGGGGTAAAATCATTTTCAGTCTAGGAAGAACACACATAAAGCTCTATTCTGCAGCCTCTCTTGATTGCCTACACTTCTCCCCAGCTAGAAGATATCATGTCCCTCCTTTTTGCTTCTGTGAGAAACTGTTTAGCTCACACTTCCTTTAGCATTGTTATAATTAGTTTCTTTAGGAGTCACTTGCCCCACTCCCTGTGAACATTCTTGTATAATCTTTACCATCCTCTTCTCACTCTCATACCCTTTTCCTATGTAACACAGAACCTGGCACAAAGTGCTCAATAATAAATGTTATCCTGAAAGAATCTCTAGCTTTAAATAGATTGACATATCTGATAGGGGTTATATTAAGAGTAGTTATACCCCTCCAAATTGCTTCCCTCACCTCTTTTCACATGTTATATTCATCAATAATTATTCATCAATAAGAAGGCCATTGAGTTCTCCCTTTGAAAGTATAATACACTTATCACTTCTTTCCTTGTGTTTCCCTGTGATAAAGTTAATAGCATTGTGTTGTGGATCAGGAATTCTGTGTAGCATTATACTGCAGCTCAGAGGTGCACCACTCAACTAAGCTAGGCATATATACAACCTACACAGTTAAGGTGAGGCTTACAGGTAACAATGACAAAATATAAAGCACAGGGCAGAAATCAACCCAAAGGTACAGGGATGATAGGAGTGAGTGAGCAGGAGAAGCATAAAGACATGAGAAAAGAGGAATTAAGAAAGTCTGGAGACTATAACAATACCTCTGATGCCTTTAGGGTATGAGCCTTCATTCTGTAGCAATCTTAGTACATGAAATCCATGATCCAAGGCAACGATCCCTTATGGAAGATGAGCACATATTTTGTAGGTGATATGTTCGATAAACCCGTAGTCAAATCTACTTACCCTTTGCTTCCTTCCCAACGTTATACCTTAAGGATTTTCCAAATGTCTCTTTCTCTGTATCTCAGTACTCTAGCTTACTGACTGAATGTGAAGTGGGGTAGATAGTTTCTCCTCCCTTGGCCTGTGGTTCCCATTTTGTAACATAAGGAAGGGATGTTTTACAAGGGCTGAACTCCAGGTTTCATTGGAATATTTATATATGTTTATATGTAGAAGAATTTTGACAATCTGTGCCACTAAAGCTTCAGTTTCTTCTCTTAAGGCCCTTTCCACAACTATGCAGGCCAGATGACCATAGGCCATTCTCGCTTAGTCAGATTCTAGGGTTTTCTTGTATCATTATTATCCTTTCATCCATTTTTTTTCTGTGGGTTAAGGATGTTGTTATAACTCCCCAAAAGAAGCATGAAAATTCTCATGTCCTGCTCCAGAGGTAAGGAGAATGTTCCCCTTTTGACCACATTATACAGCTACAAAGAGCTAATAGAGAGCAGTCTCTCACTGCTGATAGGTTTGTGGGGTGTTTTTAGTTGTCTAAAGAAACTAAATTATACAAATAAACCTTACTTAACTTTATGATAGATGTGATTTAAGTGAGAAAATCATCACCCTCTCAGGCTGGAAAAAGCACTTCAGTCTCTCCAGGGAAGGAATGCCTACATTAACGAGGGCCTCTCTCTGACTCTTCCAAGCTAAGGCCTTGCCCTGGGTGTGTAACTCAGAGAAGTGCAAGGCTGGAGGAATTGGGTGAGCTCACACATACTCCATCAGCCCTCCTTGGAAACACAGATATTCAAAGATTGTTTGAGCCCTCCCGGGAATCATTCTAGACAGCTTCTGCCCTCACATTAGCAGCCTTTCTAAGACAGCCATGAGATTTCTGGTTGCAAAGGTCTTTGTTCGTCCTACTTTTTAGTGCCAGAATTTATACAGCTGTATGAAGTTTTGAGATCATGTTGTTGCTTTGTTGCAGAGATTTAGGTCAAGAGAAGGAAAAAAAGACTTGCCCAATGTGATATAGTGAATCAATAGTAAATCATAATATTTTTAGTTTGAGTTTGCAAATTTTCCATACCTCTGCCCTCATTCTTTTTTATTTTTTCTGGTGATAGTACCAGGGCTTGAACTAAGAGCCGTGGAGCTGTCCTTTAGCTTTTCTTTCTCTTTTTTTACATAAGGCTAGAACTCTACCACTTGAATCACAACTCCACTTCTGGATTTTTGCTGGTTAATTAGAGGTAAGTGTCTCGTGGATTCTTCTGCCTGAGCTGGCTTCAACACCTGGCTTCAGCCTCCTGACTAGCTATGATTACAGGTCTGAGCCATCAAGTGCCCAGCTTTCTCTTCACTCTTTATCACTCAATATTCTAGTCTCCAAGTTCATTATTCTTGGTTCTTGTAGGTACCAAGTTTTGAATACAAGGGTAACTATCAGATAGAGGACCCTATGTATTCTTTCATCCTGGATCAAAGCCAATTGTACCTCACTCTCCTGAAACCATTGTTATCAGACAGCATAAGATCATTACCAGCTTCTGGTATACTTTTATTACTTCACTAGCTAAGCTCTTAGACATTTTCTCTGTAAGTAATGGCAAATGCCTATCCTTTCCACAAATATAAACTGTTGTAGTTCCAAAGAGATCCACTTCTTCCCAAGAAACACTTCTAATAATATACCCTAATGGAAAAATCATGGAATGTGATCTGTCTACCTTTGAAATCTTGGTGGTTTAGCTTTCTCTCACCCAATTCCTGTCTTTCCCACCACTCTCCTTCACTGACAGTTATGGGTGCTAGCCCATTTTAGCACCCATAGGTTGTCCTAAATGAAACAGAGGTGTCATGATACATTTTAAGACACTGTGAAATTAAATTCTGCAAAAGGATATATATGTACAAGGATTTAAAAACTCTTATCTTTGGGAAGTCTAGAGAAGGTATATGATGTTCTCCACTATTGAATTTTATATTCATTAATTTATTCATTCTCAAACAGCCACCACATATCTACTATGAGTCAGGCTCCATGCAAGATGCTTGAGATAAAAGAGTAAAGCTCCTTGCCCTCAAAAAGCTCCCAGATTCATGGGAGTAATAGATGCAAAATTGTAGCATGCAGTAATAAGTGATAGATCAGGGCTAAGTACAAAATGTCAAGGAAATGAAAGTGAATCCTTAATTTTTCTTAGGAAGAGTCAAGCAACATTTCCCCAAAAATATGATTTGGAAATGATTTTGGAAGGAACAATAGGAATCTGTAGAGTGATGAGAAAGGATGCTCTAAGCAGAGAGAGAGAGCAGTATCAAAAGACAGGGGCTAAATTATAACAAATCATATTTACTCAGCACTTAACACATGACCAGAAACTTTCTGCATTGTCATTGAATGTGACAGCAACAATATGAGACAAGTTGAATATTATGAGATTTGTAGGTGGGTCATTGGGGCATAGAGGTCAAATGAGTTACTATCTTAACTAGAAAATAGGAAAGACAATATATGTGTCCAACTAGCTGGACTTCAGAGCTGAAATCATTAACCAGTGCATTAGTGGTGGCCCTTTCAGATGTCAATGCCTGCCAGGTGAAGTTGGAATGATAGTACTATAAAGTAAGCATAAGAAAAAGTAAGTTGGAAAGCTCAGCTTCAAAAGTCCATATGGGGCTGGGAAGGTGGCTCTGTGGTAGAGTGCTTGCCTCACATGCATGGGGCCCTGGGTTTGATTCCCCAGCACCACATAAACAGAAAAGGCTGGAAGTGGTGCTCTGGCTCAAGTGGTAGAGCGCTAGCTTTGAGCTGAAGAGCTGAGGGACAGTGCCTAGGCCCATCGTTCAAGTCCCACAACCGACAAAAAAAAGTCCATATGAGGAACATGGAGCCTCTGGAATACAAAAGACCTGTGCATCAGTATGATGCTCAGGCACAAATTCAATTCTGCATACAATATTTTCTTTGTTCAGCTCCCCATAAGCCATTACTATTACTTCCCAAGTTTGCACCAGAATTCCGGAGGGTTATATAGTGTTCAATGAAATAGCATTAAGGGCCTTTAAATCTCCAGCTTCTCATTCTTGTTATCCAATCCCAGGCAATGGGCTCTGGATCAATGAGGCAGGCTGCAAACTGTACTGAAGAGATTGGGAAGTCCAAAAGACATGGAATTTATAGTTGAAAAAGAAATTGAGAAGGTAGAGATAAGGTTTTTTGAGGTGTGGTGATAGTGAAAGCATCACTGAAGTGCTGAGGATCCCTTGTGAAGAAGATTTTTTTCTCATGAAATATTTTCCTAATGTCTGTTCTGTTGTAATATTTAATAAAATCACTTTTCAAATGGTAGCTGCTTTCACTTCTGTTTCAAAGATGTAGAACATGCATATGGCAAGCATTGCTTTTCCTTACCCAATATCCAATCTCTTCTTCACAGAATTCATTTTGTTTGATGAGGAAACTGCTCTTCTCAGTTTCCCTTGCAGAGAGCTGGTCGGCTGACTTACAACTGACCAATGAGATGGAAGCAAGTGTGACTGCAAGTGGATTCTAAAGAAGTGCTTTAAAGTGTCTCCTTTGGCCCCTTTTTTAGTCTTACATTGCAAATCGAATTCCTGAACTTACAGGGCCTTTCTTACACATCAATAGTTGTACTATGAACATTAGAGCACAGATAAGAATGACAGACCACAAAAGAAGGCCCAAGGGCCTAGACTCCTAGTAGATCCTGGAATCTCTAACCCCATTTTTTTTGGTCAAAGAACAAAAATGAAGCCCATGCATTTTTTTTTTGGTCGGTCATGGGGCCTGAACTCTGGGCCTGGGCACTGCACCTGAGCTCCTCAGGTCAAAGCTAGCGCTCTACCACTAGAACCACAGCACCACTTCCAGCTTTTTCTGCTTATGTGGTGCTAAGGAATTGAACCCAGGGCCTCACGCATGCAAAGCAAGCACTCTACCACTGAGCCACCTTCCCCGCCCAAGCCCATACATTTTAAACCTCTAGATTTCGATGTAGCCAAACGAGATCTCAATTTAATATGGCTTGCATAACTTCTGAATCTAGAGCTTATACATTTGTGGCAATAGGAGTGGGGAGGAGGGAGAGAGGTTAAGATAGAATAGCATATAGGGAGTGAACCCGCTCAAGCTACATTACATGCATGTTGTAAATAATCAAAGTGAAGCCCTTTTCCACATCCATTTTATGCTATAAAAATTGAACACAAGATTAGTGGGGCTGTGTAGTCCACTGAGAAACGTGATCCTGAGAGGTGAAATGAGGGCAACATCTCCTTCCATGTCTAAGCTTGTCTTTGTCCAAACCTGGGAATTTCTGTGTGCTGATTAAATCAGGAAGGCTGTTCCCTTACAAGGGGTGGCAGTGAGAACCAGAGCCTTCAAGGGAGGGTGATACCCAGGAGATAAAATATGGGCATCTAATACAAGCTGTACCTTCCCTCCCACATCCCTGTGCTTTAAACTCTTCTCTGGCAAAATCTAAGATGTTCCCAGTCGAGTTTTTTTAGTATGCAAATGTAATGATTTAATGATGATAAGCAAGACAAAGTGGTAGAATTATACTTCTTTTATAGACAGAGGACAATGAAATGTTTAGCTACAATTTTTCCATGCAAACCATTTCAGATATAGCTAAATGGATGACAAACACACAGAGTTTATGAAAACAGATCATACACTGAAAATTATTAGAAATATTTATACTTTGAATCAACATGCTTGTCCTATTTAAAAATTAATACCTGAAGAAGACAGTAATAAATTATTTCTATTTTCAGACATTTCAGAGTAGATAAACTCTATTGTTTATAGCTGTTAAAATAATTGTTGACTATTAAAATAACTATTAACTATTCATTTGAACACAATGCTATGCTGCACATTAGAATTGCAAAACAAAAACTTGCTGGTTTAACATTCAAACCATTTTATTTTTAAATTTGAATATAAATATATTTATAAATGTAAATTTTAGAAACATACTAATTCTACCAGAATTAACAGGAAAAATCTAAACTTTTCTTTTTAAGAGTTTATTGCAAAGTTAAATTTAAAAATTTTAGAAAAGCATTTACTGGAAAATTTTCACCATCAAAAATAAGTTGACAAGGTAGAGCGTTGGTGGCTCACACCTGTACTCCTAGATACTCAGATGGCTGAGATCTGAGGATAGCATTTTAAAGCCAGCCTGGTAAGACAAATCCTTGAGACTTATCTCGTTAACTACCAAAATGCCAGAACTGGAGTTTTACCTCAAGTGGTAGAGAAGCAGCCTTGATCGAAAAACTAAGAACAAGTACCATGGCCCTGAGTTCAAGCCCTGGTACTGGCACAGAAACACACACACACACACACACACACACACACACACACACACACACACACACAGATTTGTTAGTATCTTTCAATGGGAAGTAATTTATAATTGTATACCAACATGAAAATATTACATGATGATAAGTTCAAACGTAGGGTATTTTTGAAGGTAGAACTAACTTGGGAAATTTTAGAAAATGAAATAACATTCTTATTATAATACTTATAAATATACACTACTGGTTTGGGGCCAATACATGCTGTATAACAGGCATAGTGTCAGGATTCTTACAAAATAGACTCACTCAAGCAAGTCAGTAAAATAAATAATAATAGCCACTTTTAAAAATAAAAATTGTAAAACTGAGCTGGGCACAAATGGCTCATGCTTATAATCCTAGCTACTTATGAAGCTGAGATCTAAGGGATTGTGGCTCAAAGCCAGCCTGTTCAGAAAAGTTCATGATACTCTGTCTCTTAAAAGCAAGAATACTGGCTGGAGGAATGCTTCAAGTAGTATAAAGCAAGCCAAGTAAGCAATAGAGCAAGTATGAGACCTTGATTTCAAACCTCAGTACCAGAAAATTAAAAAGCATAACTGAGGTTGTGCTCTTATGAATGATTTTATGCAGCACAAGAGAAGTAAAAATGAAACAAAAAGATCAAAATGGCTAAATAAGCAAAAGATCACTACTGCTAATTATATAGCAATATTACATACATATTATTTGTATTTTATTTCAATAAGAAAAGTACTTGTTTCCTATAGGTTCTTTTTTTTTTTTTTAGGTCCGGTCATGGGGCCTGAACTCTGGGCCTGGGCGCTGTCCCTCAGCTCTTCAGCTCAAGGCTAGTGCTCTACCACTTGAGCCATAGAGCCACTTCCGGGTTTTTTCTTTTTGCTTATGTGGTGCTGAGGAACCAAATCCAGGGCCTCAAGCATGCAAGGCAAGAGCTCTACCACTGAGCCACCTTCCCAGCCCCTCCTATAGGTTCTTAATAGCATAATACCAAGAACAATGCACAAGCCTGTACTATGAGGTATAAGTTGATTGATCTTAATAAACTATCACCCAGTACTTAATATCCATGGTAAAATATTCCCAAATCTGAACAATGGCTACAGAAACTTTCACATAGAAAAAATACAGTTAACTTCCTCAATTTTTCAAAAAGAGCTCTTGATAAATAAACATATAGGAGAATGTCACACAGCTGCAATATAATTCAATAGCACTATAAAAGAAGGCAAATTGGACCAGAGCCACATGCATTAGCCCTTACAAAGCCCTTATGGCATACAAATATCTATATGTATCAAGAATTAAATATTTTCTTCCTTAACTGTCTCAGGTATCAGGCAGATGAAGTGGCTGATAACTCAGAACCCAGTTTTGATGTGCATTGACAAAGGACAGATGGTAGTTACCAATGGGACTATAGCTTCTTTCATTCATAATACTGGAACATGAGTAAATGGAAAATGAAGACACTGGAGTAGTGAATGATGCTAGACAATCAAGAGGGAGAGAAAATAACTTCCTGGACCACTGGCCTTGTGGTTTCCAGAGTCACATTCCAGTTCCCTAGCATTTGGCAGTGCTTCTCTCTGATGACTAATCTTCATTCTTTTACAAGCAAATCAAATTTTATTTTAAAGGAAGATTTTCTTCCTTTATCAAGTACAAAAGCAAGAGGTACCCATTAGTGGACAGTTGGGTATCTACTTACAATTTTTTCAACTTAAAATTGAAACTTTAAAGTATTTGGATTATCTTTAAGTCATTGTACAAAGGAGATGCCATTCTAGAAAGCAGTTTATGAATACAGTACATCTTTATCAATATCATCCCTTCCAACAGTCTTACCCACAACCCATCCCTTTTCTCATGTTTCTAAATTTTTTTAGGATATGATATAAATGCATTGCATACAGAAGCTGCTTTGTTAAATGGTGTCTATCCTATAAAATAAAATTGAAATTCATGCAAAAGCAATACACATTTTTAGGTTTATATCAAAATAATATTCAATCAGTAAAAGCTGGAAGGTATATCAGTATAATACTCTCAGGATGTGGGTAGAGACAGTGAGTTGCAGCCCCCAATCCTCTCAGCCATGTGAGTACAAAGGGATACTTCCAACACTATCATATACCATATTATAAGCCAGAGTATTTGTAGCTTAAGTGTACTAAGTGCATTCAACACAATACTTTCAATTTGCAATGAGTTTACAAGGATGTAAGTTCATTTTAAGCAAGGGAATGTGTGTACATATATACTTTAAAAATTCCTCTTCCTGTATGACATCAATCTGGAAAGTATTCAGTCTGTCAGTTTTACTTTTGAGAAACTTCCTTAATGACATCACAGTTATTGCTGTTGAAAATCCTAAGTATCTGTTATCATTCACCTCCTTCTTGGATTTCTATTTGTTTACTTCCCTATGTAAACTGTCTGGTCAAAAGATTCAGTGTGTAAGTCTAATGTCATCAGTTGTAATTATCTTCATCTGCAACTTCTCTATTTTCATTAGAGCCATTGGCAGTAACAGCCAAAAGACGAGCTGCATAAAAGCCCTTCTCATCTCATTTCTGAAAAGATCTGGAAGTAATTTGTATAGGATATACTAAAGCTTTTTGCCCGACTAGATTCAGGAGCAGTTTGATTTTTATAAAGTTTAAATATCACAAAATCAGGTATGATGTTTTTCAGAAAGAACGTAGACATTCGGTGAAGGTCTTGGCATCAATGGAGCATATTAAATAGAGGTCTAGCTCAATGATTTGGATGTTGCTTGTTCAATGCACTTTTGTATAATGGAAGATCTCAGGAAAGCAGCTGGTAAGAAGCTAATAAAACAGACAGAAAAGACAATGAAAGTTAAAAGTCATCCAACAGGAAATGAATGTGGGCCAAGTAGCCATCTTGAGGTGAGTCTCAGATGCCACTGACAATAAGTCAAAAAGAGGAGACTGGTACCTGGGCACTCCACTGGCTGGCTCCCAGTCTAGCCCCAATTCCTTTTACCTCCCCTACAGCCCCTGCCCTGGGCATTGCAGAAGGAGTGAGAGGACTGGAAGGAAAAGTGGTTGCTGTTAGCATTGGCTTAATTTTTCCTGGCTAGAAGGTGTTCTTAATCCAAATAAGAACTCTTTTTTTGCCAACACTGGCCCTCTTTTAACAAATAAGATCATTTCCTTTGTCTCACAGCAAGTGAGCAAGTCCAGTAACCTGACCAGAAAACAGGCCATCTCTACAAGGCAGAAGGCAGAAATCTACTAAAAATAATAGTACTAATTGCCATAAATTGTTTTTTTTTCTTGGATCAGTGCTGTGACTTGAACTCAAGCCTTCACATGCTCACTTAGCTTGCTTGCTCAGATGGCATTTACCACTTGTGACATGCTTCCAGACTGGCTTTTGGCTGGTTATGTTTGAGATGGAGTGATTTAGACTTATCTACCCCCTGCAAGCTTTGAAATATGATCCTCAGATCTTAGCCACCTGAGTAGCAAGGATTCCAGGGGTGAGCCACCAGTGCCCAAATGATTAATCATTTTCTATTTCCCAGGCACTATGATGTGGACTTTTTATGTTCATTCTTCACTAAACCTACTAAAAATGTTCTGCCATAGGGACAACTGGTAATCACATTTGATAGAAACTGACTGAGCAAGGTTAAAGGACTTTTCTCAAATCACCAAACTAAGAAGCTGCAGCTGCAGATTTAACTCTGGTTACTCCAGTGTATTTCAGAAAAGCTTCTATGGTTTCTTTTTCTAGTGTATATTAAGTGTACAAAGCATGGGATCTCTGTGATATTTCAATACATGCCTAGAATGTATGAAATGTACTTTGATCATATTCACTCTTGTATTGCTTTCTTTCTTTAAATCTCCCTTCCACCCAGCTGCCTCTTTGAAAATTTTTTGTACAGCTGGGCATTGGTGGCTCATGCCTGCAATTCTAGCTCTTTAAGAGTCTGAGGTCCAAGGCTCACAGTCCAAAGCCAGCCTCAACAGGAAAGTCTGAAAGTCTCTTATCTCCAATTAATGATCAGAAAGCCAGAAACAGAGCTGTGGATCAAGTGGTAGTATATGAGTCTTCAGTGAAAAAGCTAAGGGACAGCACTCAGGCACAGAGTTAAAGCCTTGGGAAATGTTTTCCCTTGTTTGTGGAAGTTAGATCTAACTTATAAACATGCAAGTAGACACATATGCAAGTGTACAAAGCATATTAACTGAAGTGTGGTATATGCTTAGAAGAATTCAAATGGTGTAACTACTAGAAATATAAATCCACTGTCCAACAAAATGAAGAGCAGAACTCTGGTACTTGAGATATGGAGGAACAAGTCAAGGAGAGAGGGACCAGACAAATGAAGAGAGGAAATGAGGAAATGCAATCATATTCAATGTCTATTCCATCAAAGTGGGAAAACTGGGGAAGAAGTTTGGGTTGGGAGAAATGGGGAAGAATGATGAAAGGGATGATATCAGTCAAGATGCATTGCTTATAAACTGACATGTTGAATGGTAGCTCCTATGTATACTACTTAAACATGTTAAAATATAATAATAATAATAAGATGGAGGAGGAGGAGGAGGAGGAGGAGGAGGAGGAGGAGGAGGAGGAGGACGAGGAGGAGGAGGAGGACGAGGAGGAAAGGGGAAAGGGAAGGCGAAAAGGGAAGGAAAAGGGAAGGAACTAGGGAAGAGGAAGGGAAAAGGGAAGGGGAAGAAGGGGAAGAAGAAGGAGGAGGAGAGGAAGAGGAGGAGGAAGAGAAGGAGAAGGAGAAGGAGAAGAAGAAGGAGAAGGAGAAGAAGGAGGAGGAGGAGGAGGAGGAGGAGGAGGAGGAGGAGGAGGAGGAGGAGGAGGAGGAGGAGGAGGAGGAGGAGGAGGAGGAGAACAATGAAGGAAAAGGAGGAAGAGGATGAGGCTTTTTTTCTTGTAAGATTTTCATGTTGGTTTCATGAGGAACTTTCCATATATGTGTACAATTCCCACAGCTTCTTATTGTCTATCAGAAAATATCCTGATATTTCTGAATACATTCAGGGTCTATAAAATTTATTATGCTGTGGCCCTAAAAGACTTTTTTTCAAAACCTTTGTCAATTAAATGGAGACTAGTCTGTTAGGGTGAAAGATTTCAAAGAGACCACCTAGTCTAATGTCTTTCTGTACTAATGAGGAAACTAAGACCTAGAACACCTACATTAAATTAGTGCTGGTAGCACAACTAGAATTTAAGTCTTAGGCTCAGTCTAAAAATGTATTCCTAGTGATCCAGGCTGGGAAAATGTGCCCAATATTCATTAAGTGAATAGAGAGAGATATACATGTGTACATAGATCTAGATAAATGTTACAACTAAATAACGACAAATGGTTCTGACCATGTGAGAATGAAGAGACATGCATAGAGCAGGAATATTGACCTCAGACAAGAAATGCTTAGAATGCAAAACCAAGATCCAGGCACAGTGGCTCACACCTATACTCCTAGCTAGTCAAGAGGCTAAGATTTGAGGATTGAAGTTTGAAGTTGTTGAGGTTTGAAGGCAGGAAACAGAGTTTTATCTCTAATTAACAAGCAACAAGCCAGAAGTGAGATGTGTGGCTCAGGTGGTAGAGCACCAGCCATGAAAGCTGAGCTTCAGCTGAGTTCAAGATTCAGAACTGGACCACTTACACAAAAAGTAAGTTAGGAACAAGGTTTTCTAGACAGGAAACAGGTACTTGAAAGGGGTGGAGTAGGGTCAAGGGGAGAAGGGTAGATGAACGAAGAGAAAAGGGATAGAATGCAGTAAAAAAAAAAAATCAATACATACCCTTAAGAGAAGTGAGGGAAGGGTGTGTTAGGAGGGATGAGTGAGAATGTCAAAAAGGGTAAGATCAATCAAGATGCATTGTATTCATAAACTGCTTTGTTAAATGGGAACTTCTTTGTACAACTACTTATAAAAATAAACAATAAAAACAATAAAAAGAATATGGTTTTCTGGTCTCTTCCTATATACATCCCCACTCTCTCTTCTCTGTGTCACTGCCTGTCTCTCTACCTCTTTCTCTCTGTCTCTGTCTCTGTCTCTGTCTCTGTCTCTGTCTCTCTCTCTCTCTCTCTCTCACACACACACACACACACACACACACACACACACACACAATCTTTCCCTAAGAAACTCATATAAGAACGTTGTTGGCACACCGTGGTACAGAAGAAAGTTAGTAGAACTTAAGTCAGGCAGGTCTAGATTTGGATCTAAGCTTGCATTGACAATCTGTATGGCTTAGACCCATCTCTTAATCTTTTTTAGCTTCTGCTTCCTCATCTGACTAATGGGAATAACAAATACCGCACATTACTGTTGAGAAGATTAAAAGACATCACATTATTGGGTAAGATTATGTTGCTTTTGTTTAAAAGAAATTCAGCTCCAGTGACTTAAACATATGAGATTTTTATCTGTATCATTAACAAAAGACCTGGAAAGAGACCATCAAAGAGACAGTGGGGCTGGGAATGTGGCTTACTGGCATTCGTGAGGCCCTGGGGTAGATACCTCAGCACCACATAAGCAAACAAAAAAAATGCCAGAAGTGTCACTGTGGCTCAAGTGGTAGAGCGCTAGCCTTGAGCTGAAGAGCTGAGGGACATTGCCCAGGCCCAGAGTTCAGGCCTCATGACCAACAAAAACAAAAAACTGAGACAGTGGTCCCACCAAAACATCATGAAACAAGTGTGGGTTGAGGTTTTTGTGTTTGTTTGTTTGTTTGTGTCAGTACTTGGCTTGAACCCAATCTCTCAGCTCTTTCCCTTCAAGACTGGTACTCTACTACTTGAACCATATCTCCACATTTTGCTTTTAGTGGTTAATTGGAGATGAATCTCACAGATTTTCCTACCCAGTCTAGCTTCAAATTGGGATCCTCAGATCTCAGCTGCTTGAGTAGGTAGGATTACAAATCTCATCCAGTTGTGATTTTGCTCCACCATCCTGCTTCATGTGTATATTCCTTTTTTATGGCATCACATTCTAAACATGAAGAGAAAGAGATAAAAGGCCTAGAAACCCCACTTTTACTTCATTCACCACAATAAGTTTCATAGCCACTTGTGGTTGTCAAAAGTCTGCAGAGGAATTTTAAGTCAGTACATTTTTCCCCAAACAAAATCAGAATTATATAAAGAAGAAACAATAGATAGAGATCAGACAACTTGCAGCATCCATCATTACTGTGTACGTGAAAGGGTTTAGACATAAGGTCAATTTAGCATATAAGACATGTTCAATAAATATGAGGAATTAACTTTTGAGTCTGATGGTGTAGTTGATAGACAAAGTTCAAGTCAATCTGACCCAATGGGGGATATTAAAGAGCTCCAGGCCCAGACTGAAAGTCTCTGACATGATATCTGCCTACATGTCAATTCTTAAGGAATTGGTAAAGTGCTCATAAATTCCTAAACACTATGAGAGAGAATAAAAACTCACATTTGAAGTTTATTTTCTAGTAGTCTAGAACAGTTTCTGCAATGTAACCAGTCAGCTTAGTCTCTTGAGCATTGTTTCTGGGTTAACAACAACATACCACCTTGGGGTGGATAACACTTTGATCTCACAAAGCTCTTTACATGTCAGCACAATGGAAAATATGAGCTAGCAGGTGTTCCTGGAAGAATGGAGTAGGGCAACTATGACTAGGTGGAAGCAGAGAATGGGAAATTCAAGCCTAAAATAGCTCTTTAGAGGCAAGCAACCTATGGTTGAGGCAAATGTTGACTACAAGGAACCCAAAAGGACAATATAGAATACCATCTACATTATTCTCCTGCTTCTGAATGGACCAGCTGAATCCACTTGAAGTCTTACTTTGGGCCAATTTGAGGACATAGGAGCCCCAGAATGTTTCTCAGACCCAGGTCTTTTATCCTGCTCTTCAATATGTTATAAGGTAAATTATAAAAGAAACCACGTTTTGGAAGATGGAATTTTGGAGTCTTTATTGCACATCAGTGTGCATGCAGTCCATTGTTACAAAGGACTACAGCTCCCCAAAACACAACACAGCTAGGAAACAGGCCAGAGAGAAAAGAACAAAAACAATATCAACAAACCAATTCAGCTCCAGTGGATGAAGAGCTGAAATGGGACACCATGATGACTAGAGATAAGCCAGGACACAGGACACAGGACATGATCACAGGAGACACATGGCATGGTACCATGGCGCCAGTGCTTGTCTGAGCCTAAATAGGGTCAGGGCAGGGGACAGATCCACAGGAAATTCCTAGTCCCAGGCACTGTACTGACAGGTTCAGTAAACTATCAGCCAAGTGCCTGCCCCTGCTTCTAGGGGTCTAGGCATACCCATCATCTGGGAGGCAGGGACATTTCCTTCCTCCAGCATGAAGACAGATGTCAGACCCTACCATCTGCCATGTGCCCAATATGGTGCTTGCCAGGCCTGACCTCCTTACTTCAGATCTACTAACAAAGCTTTGCCTCACTCTTCTTCCTTTTATTATGATTGGTATTTTTTTCCCTTCACCTCTACAAATGTTTTAAGAGATTTGTTTCTTTTTAGGATGGCACACTTTTATTAGCATCAATTAGTTGTACAAAAGGGTTTTATTTTGACATATCCGTATGTACATATAATGTGCCTTAATCAGACTTATCCCATAACTGGATTATAGACATTAAGCCCCAACTCAAGGAATTTTCTTTATATGTTATACTTGGCTCTTCTCCCCTATGCACCAAATAAAGAGACATGGTGAAAGGTGGAGAAAAGACATTAATTATATGGCCAGTCATGGAAAGACAGTACTTTTGTTCATTTTCAGCCATCTTCAGCTGTCTTCAGGAGTATACACATTTCTTAGATTAGAGAGAAATGGGGGAAGGGAATGAGGAAGATATGTATAGTTGTAACAGTTGACAGTCACAAGTGTAGCATGGCTGGCCATTAACTCCATCTTTGTTTCTGGAAGCCTAGAAGGTGATCTGTAGCTTTTGGCTGTTCTCTTCCTTTGGGACAGTATTGCCTTTTGCCACAGATAAGACAAAGACATTGGGCTAGGAAGGTGGCTCAGTGGTAGAGCACTTGCCTTGCATGCCTGAGGCCCTGGGTTCACTTCCTCAGCACCACATAAACAAAAAGAAAAAAGCCGGAAGTGGTGCTGTGGCTCAAGTGGTAGAGCGCTAGCCTTGAGCTGAAGAGCTGAGGGACAGCGCCCACGCCCAGAGTTCAGACCCCACGACCGGACCCCCCCCCCACACTAAAAAAAAAAAAAAAACAAAGACATTTGCCTGTCTTGGGAGGCAGGTTGCCTTTGTCCCAAGATGGTAATAAGGAATACTGTTTTTCCTGGATCTCAAGTGACTGCACAAAGGAATGGCTAAGGTAAAAAGCGACAGATACAAGTATGAGGAGAAACCTCATACTTTTAGGTAGGTTCATGGGCCTAGCAAAAACAACTTTTTTGTTTCCTCTTACAATCCAATCCCTCCATCATTCTCACCCATCGTTCTCTGCTTTCCAAACAAATCTCAACACACTATGTTGTTCCTTTTTTTTGGAGGGGGGTGTCGGTCGTGGGGCTTGAACTCCGGCCTGGGCACTGTCCCTCAGCTCTTCAGCTCAAGGCGAGCACTCTACCACTTGAGCCACAGCACCACTTCTGGTTTTCTAACGGTTTATTGGAGATAAGAGACTCACGGACTTTCCTGCCCCGCCTGTATTTAAACCACGATCCTCAGATCTCAGCCTCTTGAGTAGCTAGGATTACCGACGTGAGCCACTGGCACCCGGCTTCGTTGTTCCATTTTTACACCTGTACACAAAGTACTTCGACCATATACATTCTCCTTCTGTTCATTCTGCCTCTGTTCATCCTGCCCCATGGAACTAGTACCCATACCCCTCATAGGGCCTATTTTACATTCCTGTCATTCAGTTTTTTAGTGTATGCTAATTGTTCAAAGAGGTTTCACTGTTGTATTCCACACATTGGAGATCATCATGTTAATTGAAATAATCCATAGATAGATAGATAGATAGATAGATAGATAGATAGATAGATAGATAGATACATAGATACATAGATACATAGATACATAGATACATAGATACATAGATACATAGATACATAGATAGATAGATTTGTGGAACTAGTTGAGGGGATTGTAGGGAAAGGAAAAGAATGTTATATGGTGAATCATACCAATTCATTGCATCAGTAAATGAAGATAGTCAGTCTCACTGGCAGTTGTGGAACAATGCTGTAGTGAGGTGGGGAAAGTAAGAGTAAGGGGTCAATGTGATTAATGGGTTATATGTGCATGTGTGAAATACCACAATGAAACCTCATTTGAGCAACAAGTATTTCTTTTTATTTGGAAAAGGAAGACTTGAATAGGATTCAGGAAGTCTGTGTCTAATTTCCATACCATAAAGAAACTGTTTAGAGAAAACATTGCAAAGATTTATTGTCCCACCTATAAAATGATGATAGGAATCATTGCTTACCTCATAGAACTATTGGATGGATGAAATCAGACAACTGGAAGAAATTGCATTGAAGATAATGACGTCTAATGCAATATATATATATATATATATATATATATATATAATATTATAGTATCTGTATATCATGCACGTATATATATATATATATATATATATATATATATATATATATATATATATATATATAATTAGCTGAACACCAGTGACTCATGTCTGTAATAGCTACTCAGGAGGTTGAGATCTGAGTATCATGGTTTGAAGCCAGCCCAGACAAGAAAGTTCATGAGACTCTCATCTCCAATTAACCAGAAAAAAGCTGGAAGTAAGAGTTGTGGCTTAAGTAATAGAGTGCTATCCCTGAGTAGAAAAGCTGAGGGAGAGTGTGAAGTCCTGAGTACTAGCCTCAGTACTGGCACAAAATAAAATAAAATGTAAAAATGGTAAGAAATTGTTTTCTAGACTTATCTATTATTCATTCAGTCATTCAAAACATTTATTGGGACCATATTCTTTGGGAATCTATTCTGTTATAGAGGATTCTATGCTGTAGAAAATAAACAAGATCCTTATTTTCTTAAAAGTGTAATTCTGATAGGTGAACTGAAAATAAAGAAGGAATGATTAGTTAATAGTAAATAAGTGCATGGTGGATATATAATTGATATGCTTGAGGTTATCAATTAATATTTGGTCAAGAAAAGAAAGACAGTGCCATGCCTTCCAAATGTTATGATTTGAATATGAAATATTCATGATAGGCTTGGTGCTCAGCTGTGGACACTATATATGAAGCTTCTGGAAACTTCAAGAAGTAACACCTAGCTGGGGGAAGCAAATCACTAGAGTGGGTCATTAGAGGTATCATCTCTGGCCACTCCTTTATCTTTCTCTCCTTCCTGTTTCATGTAAGATAAACATCAATCCTCCACCATATACTATGGCTGCCATGATGCTCTGCCCAAGGGCATGGGGCAAAATGATCATGAGCCAAACTAAATCTCTTCTCATAAGTTGTTCTATTATACAATTTTGTCACAGCTATGCAAAGGCAAATAGTACTCCAAGAATGAAGAGTTTTAATATAAGCATTAAGGGAAATACAACTGTCATATAAACTGGGGGAGCATAAGAAATGTAGGCTTCTAACAATGGTTTGGTTTTCTTCTGAAGTACAGATGTGGGTGGTATCCCAAGCTCATGAGGGAGCTGCTATAATTCTCTAGATCTTTGGGAAGTTCCCATCTATAATGTTGTCTCAATAACACAAGTAGATCTAAAGTACTCATGGGAAAGGTACTGGAAATCTCACACTTCCCTGTGTGTCTGAATACAATTGCCTTCACAGAACAATGTCTTTGTCCAAATTTCATGTGATTGCTTCTTGTTAGAAAACGTTAACATAAAGTTAAAACCAAAAGAAAGAGATTTCAATAAATTTGAATTTGGTACTACTGAAGTAACAGAGATAATCCAGAATGCTAGGAATTAATTTCGGCTATGTCATAAAACTTCTTTTTTTCTTTCTTTTTTTCTTTTTTTATTGATAAGTTTTTTTTAATTGTGAAAGTACCATACAAAGGAGTTACAATTACATGAGCAAGGTAATGTGTACATTTGTTGCCTCCTCCTTTGTTTCCCCTTCCCATCTTTTCCCCTCCCCTCCCCCTCCCGTCCCTTCCCCCTGCCACCACCCCCCGCCAAAGTTGTAAAGTTCGTTTTTCAACATAATGTCTTGTATATTTAATTGCTGCAATGGGTCCACATGTATCCCTATTTAAACAATTTTTTCCCTTCTCCTCCATAAATTATACCAACATCAAATACAGGGAAAACAGGGGTTATGTTGTGGGTGAGGGACATACAAAGCAACAAAAAAAATCCTCTTATAAATATGTTAGAAACAATAGCAAGAAAGAAAAACCATTTGAGTTCTTATCTTGGGGTTCATTTTACCTAACATCAAATTATCTGACCGTTGCTGCTTGTCTCAGACATATACTAGTTACTGCAAATAAGGGAAACCATGGGGCCTACGTTTCTTTGGGCCTGGCTTACTTCACTTAATATAATTTTTTCCATTTCCAAACAAATGAGGCCATGTCATTCTTTCTGATGGAGGCATAGAATTCCATTGTGTATATACACCACATATTCTTGATCCATTCATCTACTGAGGGGCATCTGGGTTAGTTCCATATCTTAGCTATGGTAAATAATGTTGCAATAAACATAGTTGTGCTGGTAACGTTAGTATGGTCTTGTTTGTCATCATTTGGGTAAATGCCCAAAAGTGGGATCCCCAAAGAAACAACTGCCCAAAAAATAAGTGGGCTAAAGCCTTACAAAGAAACTTCTCTGAAGAGGAAAGAAGGATGGCCAATAGAAATTCTCACCCTCCCTAGCCACAAAAAAATGCAAATCAAAACAACACTGAGATAGCACCTCACCCCAGTTAGAATGGCTATCATCAAGAACTCTAATAACAACAGATGCTGGAGGGGATGTGGACAGAAGGGAACCTTACTGCATTGTTGGTGGGAGTGTAAACTTGTTCAACCACTTGGAAAGTAGTATGGAAGTTCCTCAAAAGCCTCCACATAGGGCTCCCCTATGACCCAGCAATCCCACTTTGGGCATGAAACTTTTTTCTAATAAGAACTTCATCAGGGCTGGGAAGATCACTCCAGTGCTTGCCTCCTATGCATGAGGCCCTGGGTTTGTTCCTCCGCACCACATAAACAGAAAAGGCTGCAAGTGGTGCTGTGGCTCAAGTGGTAGAGCGCTAGCCTTGAGCTGAAGAGTTGAGCGACAGCACCCAGGCCCAGAGTTCAAGGCCCTCCCACCCCCCCCCCCGCAATTGACCAAAAAAAAAAGAGATAAAGGTAATTCTTGCTGGGCACCGGTGGCTCATGCCTGTAATCCTAGATACTCAGGAGACTGAGATATGATGATCATGGTTCAGAGCCAGCCCTGGCAGGAAAGTCTGTGAGACTCTTATCTCCAATAAACCATTCAGAAAACTGGAAGTGGTGCTGTGGTTCAAGTGATAGAGGGCTAGCCTTGAGCTGAAGAGCTGAGGGATAGTGCCCAAGCCCAGAGTTCAAGCCCCACACCACCAACAACAACAAAAAAAAAAAACATCTTCATTAATAGTTGTATTACAAAGGCACTCAGCTCAGGAACAGAGGGCCTGAAATTTATCCCAGACAGATAGCCAAGACTTGGGCCTGGCATAAGGCTGTGTCAGAAAATGGAGTGTCTTTTTGTTATCAATCCCTGAAATTTCTCCTTTTTACAGATTATCTTGAGTGGAAAAGATACAATTTTACAATTTACAAAAATGCACGATATGATCTGGCAATGCCCTACTCTCTTTGAAAGTAATAATCAAGATGTGAGAAGTGACCTGAGTTGTGATATTATAGGTCTGTCTCATTTTGCCTGTAGTAAGCATCTTAAGGTTAAAAAAAATCAATCCATATATTACTTTTTCCCTATGTGAGTAGGCTGGCTGGTTGGCTGATTAAAAAGTTTGGTTGCTGAGGGTTACTGATTTTCTGGCCAGCTGGTGAAATAACTAGATTTCTGGTTTGCTGGCTTACAAACCGACAGCATGAGAGACAAACTGTCTTAGGCAGTTTGAGAATCAGTAGGCTGATTCTCTTCTTGAATGTTTGGCTGACTGATTTATTACTGATCTATTGGAAAGGCTTTCTGCTTATCTGTCTGATTAGTGGACAGGCAAGCTGAATGTGTAGTTACTGTTTTCTATCTTATAAATGATTGCTATGCTATATGATGGACTGATTGAATGATGGATAGGTTTTGTGACTCCATCAGTCTGCCTGACTGACATTCTGGCTGATAGTCATGATGGCTAACAGCTCTGTTTCCAACTGATGGTCTTCAGGCTGACTGATAGACAAAGATGACTGAATGTGCAAATGTCTGACTGAATAGTTATTAGTTTATCTGAAAGACTTCTTAGCTGTGAGTTCATGTACAGACACTAGGATGAAGAAAGTAGGATATTAACATAATCGAATATACTGAATATACTGAAAGAGGAAGGCAAGCTGGTGACAGGCAGGAAAAAGCATTTGGCAAAAGGGGTTAACAGCTTTCTCTGGATAGCTCAAGGAAAAAAAATTGCTCTAGACAAAATCAACTCATTAATAATGAGGCATGAAATTAATGTTAGCTCAAAACTACTTGAGAGACAAAGCTCATTACTCAGCTTGATCGTTAGCAAGGAAAAATAGAAGATGACACTTGGATAATAACAAACAGTAAAATATCAAGCATGGCCATAAAGGAGTCACTTATTGAGCCAGCAGGACAAGGACTGAGAGGGCACAAATCCCAGATCCCATGGATTAAGCCCAGGCACTTAGTCATAAAGAAGCCCAGAAAGAAGAGTGACTCAAGGCTGTACTTATTTTCTAGGAGACAAAATGGGTTATTCTCTTTTTGTTCTTAACTGCTGAGTGTTTGACGTTGCCTTCTCTCCAAATATCTTCTGACTTCATATTATGAAATACTAACTAATAATTTATATACCTTGATCTCTACCTTATTAACTGTATACTAAATGTCAATTCTGTTGCCTGACCACCTGTGGTTTCCTTTAAAAAGCTGGCCACCCCTTCAGATCGTTCTAAAGGAACATGTGATTTAGCTCTTGTGCAGAGAGCAATTACACTGGGGGTGTAAACTTACTGAAATGTTCACCTAGCCATAGACTCGACAGTCAGCTATAACATTATCTGTTTCAGAAAAAAAAATGTACTGGAGAAATTCCAATGCTTGAAAATCAAAACTAAGAAATAGCAGAGGTAATTTCAATAGGACTGGGATCTGAAAGGTTATCAGATAAAAAGAAGCAAAGACAACCCTGTTAAACTTGTTTTAAGCCTATGCTATGTGGAAACAGAACCACAAATAAACAGAAGCAAGAAGACAGAGAAATGGGAGATGAAATTGGCTTATGACAAAACAAGATAAATTATAGTAAAGCTGAGTTCCACTTGCGGAAAACCCAAAGGGTGAGGAGTCATACCCTTGCTAATGTCCCTGGAACTTCTTTAATCCATTTTTTGGTCCTTTAAACAAAATTACTGAGTATCAGATGTTTCTTTTTTCACGGTTCTATTTTTCACTCATAGGGCTTGAACTTGGGGCCTGGGCACTGTCCCTGAGTTTTGGGGGTTTTTTTGCTCAAGGGTAGCACTCTATCACTTTGAGCCACAGTGCCGCTTTTGGTTTTCTGGTGGTTAATTGAAGAAAAGAATCTCACAGACTGTCCGGCCTGGGCTGACTTCAAACCACGATCCTCAGATCTCAGCCTCCTGCAGACCAGAGCCACCAGCATCCTGGTCATGGTTCCTTTTGGTAAAAAAAAAAAATTGAGTATTAGATGGTTTCTTTTCCAGGGTTCCTGGGCACAAGGTTTAAAATAAATTCTCTATACTTGACAAAAAAGCAAAGCACCATATAAAGCCTGCATATAGAACTAATGCCATTGTCTTTTCCCCGTGGAGGTTTTCTTTGAACCTAGTATTTTAAATATCACATTCTTCCACACTCTTTTCCACTCCTTCTGTTTGTTTTGTTTAGAGTCAAGGTTTCACTTTGTAACCCAGGCTAGCCTCAAACTCATCATCTTCTTACCTCAGCCTCCTGAGTCTTGTCATCACAGATGTGTACCACCTCACTTAACCTCTTCTCTACCTTTTTTTGATATCCCCAGGAGTTCCTAAGCAAAATATCCCTTGCAAAAAGTATATATTGCTATTCCCCCTTGGATTTCTAACCATTATGAATATGTGTATAGCATTTTATATTCTTTTCATATATTTATCTCATAACCCTGAGACATAATCAAGCTGTTAATATTCTTATCTATGATATGAAGTAATAGAGACTGAAGGAAATTAATAATACTTCCAAATTTATACAGTAGTCAAACTACAACTAACACTCACTTTTCCTGATATCTAGCCCTGGTTTTCCCCTCTGTTTTTACTAATGTTTAAAAGAGTTGTCTTTAGGACACATGCTTCAAAAGGGGATGGGTTGTTTCACTGTATTTTGACAAGTGAAGAAAATATTTAAAATATTTTCCTCCATTCATCATGGTAAAGACAATAATCCTGAATATTTTTGTTTACTTTCTATGTTTGCTCAATGTCGGGAATCTAACCTGAGTATTTTTTCATGATAGGCAAGAACGCTATTGCTGAGCTACAGTCCCAGCCTAACCCTAGAAGTTGTATATAAAACAAATAAAAAAGACTGAAATGCAGAGAAAATCCTAAATGGAAACTGAAGAAAACATCAGAATGATTTTCCTATGTTTTCCTTTCATTCACTGCTCATATATTCCAAGAAGCAGCCATTAACTCAGAAATACCCATGAGCAAATACAACAAAAAATGGTTGTATTAAAAAATTGCTGACTCTTATCAAAAGACCAGAAAAAGAGCATCCTAGCAAGACAGGAGTTTTTAGATAACAATCAGCTACTCCAGTTAAAAAATACAGAAAAATATGAGCTTACATTGACGTTTTTGTATTAATATTGATTCTCGGGGGGGAACACAAATTAATGTATTATGTATGTGTGCACATATGTAGTAGTATAGTAATATGTCTGTTACACTGTATTTTAGATATATTATATATAAATAAAATGTAGTAATGTACAGTATATATATATGTATTACACTAAATTATATACAAAAATATATATGATTTGTACTGAAGTGAGGAGACTGGGTCTATGCTTTCCCTAGATAATTGGTCCTTAATTTCCCCGGATTGTTTCCCTAGATGGGTTTTTTTTAATACTTCTGTTAGGTTTAAGTGTACTCATCTGGTTTGCTTTGCATATGTATAACACTTTTGTTAGGTTTATTCCACAGACCTTATTTGCATTCTATTTGCATTCAGGGCTGCTGGTCTTTGAGTTAAGAGTCTACTAGCAGTCCTTCAGCTCTAAAATACTCATCATTTAGTTTATTTTTTTAGTATATATATATTTTTTTGTAAAGACACTGTACAGAGAGGTCACAGTTACATGAGTAAGGTAATGAGTACATTTCCTGTCGAATATTGTTAGCTCCTCCTTTGGTTTTCTCCTAACATCCCTTCCCACACCACCTCCCCAACTCCTCCCTCCCCCCTACCCCGGGAGGTTGTAAAGTTTGTTTGCAACATAGTGTCTTGTACATCTCATTTTTACAATCGGTCATCCTGTATCATTGCTACAGCATTTTGTTATTTCCCTTCCCATCTCCAAATTAGAAATATGTATATACAAGATGCAGGGCACCAGAATCAAATACAATGAAAACAGGAGGAAAAAGCATACAAAAGAAACAAAATAAATCACATAGCACATTATAAATATATTAGAAACAACGGCAACAAAGGTAAAGCCTCTTGTGTCCCTATCTTGAGGCTCTTTCACTTAGCATCATCTTATATGGTCACATCTACATATCTTCTGACCTTTTCTGCTTGTCCAAGACATATACTAGTTATTGCAGATAAGGAAAACCATGGAACCTATGTTTCTTTAGGTCTGGCTTACTTCACTTATTTTAATTTTTTCCAAGTCTTTCCATTTCCTAACAAATGGGGAGGTATCATTCTTTCTGATGGAGACACAGAATTCCTCTATCTATCTATCTATCTATCTATCTATCTATCTATCTATCTATCTATCTATCTATCACATTTTCTTGATCTACTGAGGGGCATCTGGGTTGGTTCCATATCTTAGCTATGGTAAATAATGCTGCAATAAACATAGTTGTGCTGGTAGCTTTAGTATGGTTTTGTTTGGGATCATTTGGGCAAATGCCCAAAAATGGGATTGCTGGGTCATAGGGGAGCTCTATGTGGAGTCATTTAAGGAAACTCCATACTTCTTTCCAGAGTAGTTGAACAAGTTTATACTCCCACCAACAATGCAGTAAGGTTCCCTTCTGGCCACATCCCCTCCAGCATCTGTTGTTATTAGATTTCTTGATTATAACCATTCTAACTGGGGTGAGGTGAAATCTCATTGTTGTTTTAATATGTATTTCTTTTATGGCTAGAGATGTTGAACATTTCTTCATGTGTCTAATGGACATTCTTATTTCCTCTTCAGAGAAGTCTCTAAGTCTTTAGCCCACTTACTTACTGGGCAGTTGTTTCTTTGAGGATTTGTTGTTGGGGGATTTAATTTTTTGAGTTCTAAGTATATCTTAGATATGAGACCCTTATCCGTTGTATGGCTAGTGAAGATCTTCCCCTAATCCATGGGCTTTATATTGATCTTGCTAGCTATGTCCTTTGCCATGCAGAAGCTCTGCAGTTTCATGCAATCCCATTTGTCCAAACTTTCTTTGATTTGTTGTGCTTCTGGGTCTTTATTAAGAAAATATCAGCCTGTGCCAAGGAGCCCTAGAGTTTCTCCTGTTCCATCCTGTAATGTTTTTGGGGTGTCTGCTTTGACTTCGAGGTCTTTGATCCATTTGGAGTTGATTTAGGTGCAGGGTGATATATGGAGATCTAGCTTTAGTTTTCTACAGGTGATTAACCAATTTTGCCAGCACCATTTACCGAAGAGGCTGTCTTTCTTCCATTCTATCTTTATAGCTCCCTTGTCAAAGATTAGGTTGCAATAGGTCTGTGGGCTCATTTCTGGGTCTTCAGTTCTATTTCATTGGTCCTCAGTTCTGTTCTTGTGCCAGTACCAAGCTGTTTTGATAACTATGGCTTTGTAGTAGAGTTTGAAGTTTGGTATTGATAGTCCTCCAGCACTGTTCTTTCTATTAAGGATTGTTTTTGCTATGGGGTCTTTTATTGTTCCATATGAATTTTTGGATTGCCTCTTCTATTTCCTTGAAGAATGAGGTTGGAATATTGATAGGTATCGAATTTGTAGATAGCCTTGGGAAGTATTGCCAGTTTCACAATGTTAATCCTCCCAATCCAGGACCATGTGTAGTTTTTCCACTTTCTTAGTTCTGATTTAATTTCCTTTTTCAGGTTTCTCAAGGTTTCATCAGAGAGGTCCTTCACTTCTTTAGTTAATTCCTAGGTATTTTATATTTTGTGGGGCTATTACAAACGGAGTTGCTTTTCTGATTTCAGCCGTGCTCTTCTCATTGTTGGCATACAGAAAAGCCATTGATTTTTGCGGGTTAATTTTATACCCTGCTACTTGGCCAGAGTTTCAGGTCACCTCGAGTAAGTTGGGAGTGCAGTCCATGGGGTTCTTTAAATAGAAGATCATGTCATCTGCAAAGAAGAAGAGTTTTACTTCATCTTTCCCTATTTGGATCCCCTTTATATTTGCATCTTGTCTTCTTGCTGTAGCTAGGCATTTTAATATTAAATTTAAGAGAAGTGGAAAGAGTGGACATCCTTGTCTCCTTCCTAAATTTAGAGGAAATGGCTTTAGCTTTTCTCCTTTAAGTATAATGCTGGCTGTAGGTTTGTCATACACAGCCTTTATTATATTGAGGAATGCTCCAGGGATTCCTAGTTATTCCACAGCTTTCATTATAAAGCAGTTTTGGATCTTGTCAAGTGCTTTTTCTGCATCTATTGAGATAAACATGGTTCTTATCCTTCCTCTAGTTGATGTGATGATTTATATTGATTTGTGTATACTGAGCCAGCTTTGTACCCCTAAAATGAATCCTGTTTGATCATGGTGTATAACTTTTTTAATGATTTGTTGAAGTCAATTGGCCAAAATTTTGTTGAGAAGTTTTGTATCGATGTTCATCAAAGAAATGGGTCTATAGTTCTCTTTCTTTGATGAGTCCCTGCCTGGCTTGGGGATAAGGGTTATGATGGCTTCATAGGAAGAGTTTGGCAGTGAACTTTCACTTTCAATTTCATTGAAGAGTTGGTGGAGTATTGGTGTGAGTTCTGCTTTGAAGACCTTGTAGAATTCAGCTGTAAATTCATCAGGTCCTGGACTGATGGAGTGGGAGTTCTCTTACTGCTGTTTCTATTTTGATGCTTGATGTGGGTCTCTTAAGTTGTCTAAATCATCTTGGTTTAGCTTAGGCATGTCAACATTTGCTAGAAATGTGTCCATTTCTTTCAAATTTTCAGACTTATTGGTGTAAACGTTTTAGAAATATGCCCTTATAATATTCTGAATCTTGGATGTTTCTGTGGTGATGTTTCCATTCTCATCTCAGAGTTTGTTTATTTGGGTGTGTGCTCTTCTTTTCCTGCCAAGACTTGCTAAGATTTGTTGAATTTTATGAAAAGCCAACTCTTTGTTTTGTTGATTCTTTCTATTTTTTGGACTGTAAGTCATTTAATTCTTATTTAATTTAAATTATTTATTTACATCTACTGGATTGGGGTTTAGCTTGCTGCTCTTTTTCAAGGAGTTTCTGGTGCCTCATCAGATTTTTCCAACTTGTTGATGTAGGAACTCAAAGCTATAAACTTGCCTCTGAGTACTGCCTTTACTGTGTCCCAGAGGAGCTGGTAATTTGTGTGTTCATTTTTGTTATATATCATGAACATCTGAATTTCCTTTCTAATTTCTTCTGTGACCCACTAGTGGTTCAACAGTGTGTGGTTCAGCCTCCATTTGTTACAGGATTTTCTTTGGTGGCTTTTGGTGTTGAGTTCTAATTTTATTCCCTTGTGGTCTGAGAAAATGCAGGGCATAATTTCAATGTTTCTGAATTTGGACAATTTTGCTTTGTGACCTAAAATGTGCTCTATTTTATAGAATTTTCCATATGCTGCTAAGAACGTGTATTCTGATGTTTCTGGGTGAAATATTCTGTAGATGTCTGTTAAGTCTAGTTGATTTATGCAGTTGTTTAGATCCGAGGTTTCTCCATTGTTTTTTGGCCAGGTTGATCTATCCAAAGGGTATAGTGGTGTGTTAAAGTCCCCAACAATTAATGTCTTTGAACCTATGTGATATTTTAGAGAAAGTAGTGCTTCTAGGAGGAATTTGGGTGTTCTGTTGTTTGATGAATAGATATTTAGAAGTATAATATCCGCCTATTGGACACATCCCTTAATTTGTATGTAGTGAACTTCTTAATCTCTTCTCGCTAATTTTAATTTGAAGTCTATTTTATCTGATATTAGGATTTCAACTCCTGCCTGTTTATGGGGGCCGTTTGCTTGGTAGATTTTATTCCAGCCTTTCACTTTCAAAGTATGTTTGTTTTTGTGGGCAAGGTGTGTCTCTTGAAAGCAACAGGCAGAAGGATCTTGCTTTTTGATCCAACTAAACAATCTATGTTGCTTAATTGAAAGTTAAGTCCACTAATATTGAGAGTTAGGACTGAGAGGTGCTTGGTAGTTCCTTTCCTGTTATCCACTTTCTTGGGGGCTGTGCCAACTCGGTTCTTCTTATGATTCTTGGGTTCTGTGTTTGGGTGCAGTTTCTTGGCCTTTATTGTGTTCTTGATGGTTTTCTATGTGTAATACATCTTTAAGTATTATTTGAAGGGCTGATTTGGTGAAGATATATTGTTTCAATTTTTCTTTGCTGTGGAAGATTTTAATTTGTCCTTCCATTATGAAGGAGAGTTTACCTGGGTCCAATATTCTTGATTGATAGTTGTTTGGCTTTAGGATGTGGCATATATCATTCCAGGCTCTTCTCGCTTTCATTGTCTCTGCAGAGAAATGGGAAGTTATTTTGATTGGTTTCCTTTTATAGGTGATTGATATTTTCTCCCTGATAGCTTTAAGAATCCTTTCCGTGGTCTCATTTGATCCTGTGCCGATTACAATGTGAAGGTGGGATGCCCTATTCTGGTCTGGTCTATTTGAGGTTCTAAAGGCTTCTTGTATCTGAATGGGCCTATCTTTTTGCATATTTGGGAAGTTCTCTCCTAAGATCCTGTTAAATAAATTTCCTAGACCTTTAACTTCTTTCTTTAGGCCTTCTTCTCCACCCAATTAGCCTTAAATTAGGCCTTCTCATGATGTCTTCTAAATATTGAATAGATCTATCATATATCTTGGATTTGTCTTGAATACTTGTATGTTCTTTCTCTATAGAATCTAGGCTGTCTTCAGTCACAGAAATTTGATCCTAACCTACTGTCAAGACTTTCTACTTTGATTTTACTTTTTTTCCTTCTAATAGGTCAGATTTGATGGCTCCAAATTCCTTGTTGGAGCTTTGTTTAAAAACTATACAAGTATAAAGAAATAATAATATTATTAAAGGAGTTAAAGCTGAATTTGTGAATTGGGTAAACAATATCTGAATTAAGTATGCACACAATGAAGGAGAAAGTATAATGATTGAAGACGGGTATATATGTGGAGATGAACAGAACATAAGTTAAGTAATGCAAAAAAAAAAAAAAAAAAAAAAAAAAAAAAAAAACCTGAAAAGACCAAAAGGGAAAAGAACAAAAAGAGAATTAAACACACACACACACACACACACACACACACACACACACACACACACACACACACACACCTAAAATAAAAATGATGAAAAAATAGAAAACAATTTTTTTAATTAGGTAGAAAAAAGAGTTCTTCAAATTATATTTTTTTGGGGGGAGGGGGTCTTGTGTCTCCCCTCTGTCTGTAAGCAGTCTCTTGGTGGAATTTCTGGTTTGCTTGTGGTGTTTGTTTTTCCTTTGGCTTAATTGGTTTCTTAAATCTTTTTTTTTTTTTTTTGAGCAGGGAGAATGAAGTTCTCCCTTACCAGGGACTTTATGACCCTCCTCCCAGGCTAGTCCAGTGGGAGGGAGATCTGCTTTCAGTATCACAGAAGAGAGAGTTGGCTGTTTTCTCTAGCTTGGAGTTGCTGTAATGGGTCTAGGTTGTGGATAGTAGCTTTTCACTGAGGGGCTAACTCCTGAGGGGCTAACCCAGCCTTGAGCCATTCTCAAGATTTATGTTTACTCAGTTTCCAATTGTTTTTCTTCTACCCTTCTTTCAGCTGAATCTGCTGCTTGTGCTGCAGTGTTGAGGGGAAGCTCCTGGCTCTGTTTACCCAGTGAAGAGAGTCACTCCTCTGTTGATGGAGGTTCCTCTGCCTTGGAAAGGCAACTTTCCCCTGGGTGGGGTTCAGCCTCACAGGTCTGGTTCCTTTTACCTGTTAAATGGCTCCTATTGTATTCTTCCAAGGCCTGAGTTAGGTATTAGCCTCTCTGGCCCAGTCAATGTCAGTGTCAAAGATGGAGTTCTTTTCTGGTGGTAGGGAAGGAGCTACCTTCCCTCTGCTGCTCCGTGAGAAGTAGTGATGATGGCTTGGGGGTACTCACACCTTTCCCTGGGCCATCCACAGTCTTTGACTGTCTTGGTCAACAGGATGAAGATTTCTACTCCTTGTCAGTTCTTGCTGGCAGTGAGTAGAATCTGCTTGCACACCACCTCTGGTGCCTTAGTCCCAGGCTCTCTCTATTGGCAGCCCTGGTAGCTGCCACCACCACAGCCACCGCAGACACCGGTGAGTACTCAAATCTGCCTCCTGAACCAAACTCCCTGAATTTTTCCTCTCTGGCCCAAGTCTCTGTACTATGATGGCAAATTTGGTGTGATTTGCTTGCCTTGGAATTTTCAATGGAACACTAAAACTTGTTTCCAAGCGAGAGCTTGTTTAACCTCCAGCTTCTCTTCTGCCATCTTCCTTCTCTCCATGATCACCATTTGGCTTCTTCAGTAGTGGCTTCTTTGTTTCTCATGACTGAGTTTCCTTACAAAAGTATATGTACATATGTAGTAGTATGTTGTAGTATAGTGTATAATATATGTATATATTTATACATGCACACAGATATAGTCAAACCTCTAGATTTTTATATTAAATAATTGACTCATGTCCTCATGGGGGAAGGTAAGTTTAAACATTGCAAACAAGCTGTTAGGCTGATGGTAGAGTCTCAAATCTGAAGATAAACTTAACACAAAATGCCTTAGTCCTCAGAATAACTTAATCATCTCTTTTAAGGCTATTAAATGAGAACTACACATACGGGGTCAATCTTCTGATTAAATGTTAATCATAATATTTTAAAATTCCTTCATAGTCCCATCTAGACAGATGTTTGACCAAATGACTTGGCATCATAATCTAGCTGAGCTGGCCATTTAAAAAAATCAGAGTTGACTTAGCATCTCTATACATCTACCTAAAGAAGAAATTGCTATTGTATTCTCTATAACTGATCACTGTGGTCATAGCTGGTATTTTTAACTACTTAACTAGCTCATCTTCATTCCCAAACACAGCTGGTAGTGGTTGTTTACCTGATAGAATTTTACCTTGGTAATCAAAATCAGTGATCCCATCCAGTACAGTAACTCACATCCCTGTCTAAGGATTCTTAGGCGAAGTGGTTGTCCAATCAAATGAAATTATAATTGTATCTCCTCTAGAACCATTCCTTACCTTGAAACTAAGACTAGATTCTATACCAGTAATGCATAAAGATGCAGAGATAGGAAGCAAACTTTCCCTTTTATTCCCTTTTCTTTCCTACCCCACCCCAAAGGGTAATAGTGAGTGGTATCTGTTCAATTCCCACGTGTTTATTCCTGAACCCACAAATCTTGGCTACAAGAAAAAGGTTAACTATAAAGGATGCTGAATTTCTCTAAAAGACTGTTTCCTTATTTGGTAAATAGAGTGTGGAAAATAATAGTAAATTTCCCAAGCATTGAGGCATTGCTGAACATCCTTTTTTTGAAGTGAATTCTTTAATTAAAATCTTTAGAATAGTGCTCTAGGCTTAACTGTACCTCTCCTAATTAATACATTGATGCCCCCAAAGTCCAATATGCCTATATTTGGAATAATAAAGTAATTAAGTTAAACAACATCGTAAAGATAGAGCTCTAATCTGATACAATTAATGTCTTTATAGGAAACCATCCATAGCTCTCTGTCTTTCACTTGCACACGATGAATAGCACACAGTGAGGTGATAACCACTTACAAGCCCAGAGAAAACCCCTAATTAAAAACTGAACCTAGCAGTCCTCAGAATCATGAGAAATTATATTATTGAAGACAACCAACATAAAATGTTTTGTTATAACAACCAGAGATGACAATAAAAATACCATAATAATAGATAAGCCATTGTATGATAATTTTAGGAGAAGCACTCTAAGTATGGAAAACAATCTATATCTAGAGTAAATATCTACTCAAGAAGAAAAATACTGTTCATTTCATAATGGAAAATATGCCATCTTCTTGCTACAAGACAAGGGTCTAACCACAAATTTGAGTCAGCCTAGCCACTTATTAAAATTCTCATTTGTAGCTACCCTTTGAAAGCATCCACATGGATCACAAATACCTTCATATTTGCTTTACCATTTTCCTTGTTATCAATTTCTAACCAGGCCCTGGTCATCTAGCTAAACTATTGTCCATATCCAATGAGCAATCATATATGTGGCCATTTCTCCTTCCAAGGAAAGTTAATGAACATTATGTAGGTCTAGAAATACTAAACAGTAAGGGAGTTTTCCTTCACTCTCCTAAAAATGTGTTCCTGAAAAGGCAGGTAGTGTTGAAACTGTGCAGTTTGGGGTTGTGCCTTCATAAATCAGAGTAATATCTAAAAAAAAGCCTAATTTTCATTTATTATGTCATCCACTCATAGGAAAGAACAGGGTAAAGTCCATACACATTACATTTTCTTTATTTTGTTATGTGTTGATAGACACTTATTCTGGTTCCATAATTTGGTCCTTATGAATAGTACCATAATAAACATGAGTATGTAGATACCTCTATATCCAGCCGATTTTGATTGTTTTGGTTATATAGGCAGAAGTGGTATGACTAAAGCATATATTAGTTCTATTTTTAATTTTTGGGGAAACATCCTACTGATTTCCACAATGACTGGATTAATTTAAATGCTCCTAATATGCATCAATAAAGAGATTTAAATGACAAAATAAAGAACATTAAAAAAGCTCAGATTCAATCTTAGATAAAGTAATGTAGAAGGAATGGAATTGTATCTCAGACATTTCCTCATATTACATGATGAAAGAGAAGACACACGTTACATGAGAAAGAGAAGGAAATAATCAGTGAAATGGAAAATTGATATCAGACACTTTCCAACAGAAAAAATACTGAACTGATAGTGAACAGAGTTGGAGAGATATATGAGGCTACAGCAGATCTAACTTCTATATCATTAGAAGCTCATAAGGAGGGGGTTGGGAAGGTGGCTCAGTTTTAGAGCGCTTGCCTTGCATGCACCACATAAGCAAAAAGAAAAAAGCCGGAAGTGGCACTGATGCACAAGTGGTAGAGTGCTAGCCTTGAGCTGAAGAGCTGAGGGACAGCGTTCAGGCCCCACGACCGGACCCCCTCCCCCCCAAAAAAAGAAAAGAAACATCCAGAAGCTCATAAGGAGAAGCTCATAAGTAGGTGCACCAGAAAAAAAATATTCAAACAATGAGCAAACTTCTTTTTAAAAATTCCAATAAAGCTGAACAATTCAAATAAGAAAAAAAGAATTATGATACACAATATGATTTCATTTTTTCAAGATAAAAATAAAGAACAAAATTTAAGAGCATGAAGAAACAATCCCCTATCAATTGACGAGTGAAATAGAAATGACAGCAGAGTTTTCATCTGAAATCATGGAAACTAAGAAAAAATGGTATGGTTTATTTAAGTACCAAACTAAATAGAGAAACCTATACCCAGTGAAATTAGCTTTCAACAAAGAAAATGAAATAAAAACGTTATCAGAATAAAAATGACATAAACTCTGTCATCAGCAGACAAGTTGCCAGAGCAAAATGAAATGAAAGTGATAAACATGAGAAAGAAGGCAAGTTATCTGTGGCTTCATATTTAGGGTTTTTAAATATTTCTATATAGTAGTGCTGCAATTTAGTTAGAAAATCCTAGATCTTCCACCTACAGACTCAACATATAAAAGTCAAAAGGGAACTATTTAGGGGGAACAAGTGAGAAAGGAAGAGAGATTAGAGAGGGTCTTGGAGGGTAAGTATGGTTGAAGTAGGTTGTATGCATGTATGAAAATGTCACAATGAAATCCATTTATTATAATTAACTTCTAAAGGAAAATACTATTCACTAAAATAAGTTAGAGAAAATAAAGCATTAATTAAATGACTTGAGCCCTAAAGGAATGTTATGGTAAACAATTTCTTATCATAATTATTTGTTTTAGTGTATTGCTTACTTTTACTCAACATGTAATTATTCAACATTTTATTGGGTATAGTTTAATAAATATATACAATATATAATGATCAAATCCATGTAATTGGCATATTACCTCAAGCATTTTCATTTATTTGTATTTGGAACATTCAATATTATCTCTCCCAGCTATTTGGAATATACAAGCAATTTTACTCATTATAGTTACTGTATTGTGGGTCATTAGGTATTATTTGTTTCACTGTGCTCATTATCTATTAAAAATAGTTTCTTCATCCCTGCTTCCCACTGCCTTTTTTCTGATAACCCTCACTATATACTCTCTATGCCTATGAGATCAACTTTTTTTTAACTCCTTCAATAAAGACAGATGAGATTTATCTTTTTGTGCTTGAGCTATTTCAGTGAACATTTTTGCTATCCACACTCATCTATGCTACTACAAATATTTTGAAAATAATTTTTATTAACTTTTTTACCTTTGAATTATTTTGTGTATTTATGCTATATGTTCTTTATGCATTCATCCACAGATGGATACGTGATTCTATATGTGGCAATTGTAAAAAGGGCATCAATATCCATGGGCCTACCAAAATCATTGACATGCTGATTTCGTTTCTTTTTAATATATACTAAGTAGTTGATTACTAAAGGACCTATATTTTGTTATTATTGTTATTTGTTTTCTTATATTTTTAATTTGGTTTTGTTTTGTTTTGTTTTGTTTTTCTCTTTTAGATAATTTTGTTACTTAGATAAGATAGCTTATTATGGTTTTGCTTTGTATTTCCCTGATATTAGTAATAATGAGTATTATTGTTATATACCTGTTTGTTATTCTTGTCTTTTGAGAAATACATATTAAGGTAATTAGCCCATTATTAATTAAATTATTTGAGGCTCAGGTTTTTTTTGTTTTGTTTTGTCTTGGTTTGGTTTTAGTTTAAGTTCCTTAAGTGCTGTATACATTAATCCCTTGTCATATTTATAGTTTGAAAATATTTTCCTCCATGGTGCATACTCTGTTGATACATAGTACTGTGTGTGTTGCTTCTGGTTTGTAGATTTTTTTCTTCTGTTGTCTGGTACTTTTGGAATCATATCCAAAGTCTCGGTCCATAGCAGTTTGTATATTCTCTTTAGGTAATTCCATAACTTTAGGTATTACATTTAGGGTCATACATTCATTTTGGATTGATTCTTGTATATAGTGAGACTAGTTTCATGTTCTGTAATAGATGCCCAGTTGAACCACTTATTATAAAGACTGTCCTTTCTCCAGCATATATTATTCATAATAATATAAAAATTCAGTCAATTGTAAATTAGAGGATTGATTTTGTTTTTTTCCTGCTGTTTCATTGGATACTATTTCTGTATTTATGCCAGTTCCATGCCATTGTGTTACTCTAGTGTTGTAGTATGTTTTGAAGTTGGGTAACACAATGCCTCCCACTTGATTGTTTTTCCTAAGAGTTTCTTTTTCTATTTAGGTCCTTCATAGTACCACATAACTTATATGTCATTCATATTTTAATTGGGATTGTATTGAATCTGTAAACTGTTTAGGGTAATACAGATGCATTAATAATATTCATTCCTCCAGTCCAAGAACATGTAATCTTCTGTTTTAATGCGTTGTTCAATTTTTTTATTTTTCTTTTATTTATTTTTAAATTATCTTTAGGTAGTTGTACAAAGGAAGTGCCATATAACAAAGCAGTTTATGAATAAAATGCATCTTGATCAGTGTTACCATTTCAATAATCTTACCCCCCCTTTCAACTTCCTGCCCTTACTTTTCTTAGTTTCATGGTATATATAATGAACTCTAGACTGCATTATCCCTCTCTTCCCCCTTTTCATTTATCTTCCCCTCTCTCCTTGGCCCCACCCTCAATCTTGGATATACCCATTTCCTGGTGGTTGATGTTATTAGACTTTCTCCTAGTCTTTCTAAAAGATAATATTATTTGACCTCTCCATAGCTAACAAGCTAAATAGCTCACAGACTTGGAGAAGATTTTTACCAGATACATATTGGACAGGGGCCTAGTATCGAGAATATACTTAGAACTCAAAAATCAAACCCTCAAAGAAACCACAGCCCAATTAATAAATGAGCTAATGAATTAAAGAGAGACTTTTCAGAAGAAGAACTAAAAATGGCCAAGAGTCACATTAAAAGGCTTAACATCTCTGGACATACAGGAAATGGAAATCAAAACACTGAGATTTCACTTTACCCAATTAGAATGTCCATCATCAAGAAAACAAACAACAAATGTTGGTGAAGATGTGGCCAAGAGAGAACTCTAATGTACTGTTAGTGGGAATGTAAGCTTGTTTAATCACTCTGGAATGCATTATGGACATTCCTCAAAAACTAAACATAAAACTACCCTATGACCCAGCAATTCCACTCCTGGGCATGAGTACAACAGAACACAAATAAAGACACACTAAAGCAAGTAGCACAACCATATTCACTGCAGCACTATTTACCATAGTGAAGACATGGAATCATCCCAGATGTCCCTAAATGGACAAATGGATCAATAAAATGTGGTAAATGGGATTTTACAATGGGATTTTACTCATCCATTAGAAAGAATGATATTGTAACATTCATATGGAAATAGAAAGACTTAGAAAAAATTATATTAACTGGAGTAAGCTAAACAGAGAAACAAGGTTGCATGGTTTCTCTCATTTGTGGTAGCTAGACTGTGCCTACAAATCTACAAGTAAACACACTGGATGATGTTCAAAAGGTTACAAATCAATTTTTTCCTTCATATGTTATAGTTTTCATTGTAGAGGTCTCTTACCTACTTGCTTAAACTCATTCTATTTTTTATAGCTAAGGCAAATTCAATAATTTTCTTGATTTATTTTTTGTTCATTGTCCATGTAGATTGATCATTTGTCCTGAAATGTCTTTTTTCTTATTTTGTAACAGTCCTGGGGTTTGAACTCCGGGCCTGGGTGCTGTCCGTGAGCTTTTTTGCTCAAGGCTGGCTCTCTACCACTTGAGCCACAATCCCACTTCCCACTTTTTTGGTAGTTTATTGGAGATAATAGTCTCACAGACTTTCCAGCCCAGGCTGACTTCTAAGCACAATCCTCAGAGCTTATCCTCGTGACTTGCTAGGATTACATGTGTGAGCCATTGATGCCTGGCCTATGTTGAAATGTTATAAAATTTGCTACCTATTTCAACAATTTTCTGTATATTATCATGTCATCTTCCACAGGGATAGTTATTCATATGAGTCTGGATTCATATCCAGAATATATAGAGATTTTCATAAATCAAATACCCAAATAATGCATGATTCAATGAAATAGAAAAGCACTAGCAATACAAAACACTATGTTGAAAACAGACTTTACAACTTTGGTGGGGGGGGTCATTGTGGAGGTGGGAAGGAAGGGATGATAAGGGGAAAACAAAGGAGGAGGCAACAATGCTCAATAAGACATGTACTCATCACCTTGCTCATGTAACTGTAAGCCCTCTGTACAGCATTTTTACAATAAAAAAAAGTACAGAAAAAAACCACTAGCAAACATTGCCAAGGATGTGAAGCAGGAAGAATTCTTATAAATTAGTCTAGCCATAAAGGAAATTAGTATAAAGGATCCTCCAAAACTTAAAAAGGTGCTATGCTATGATTCTAATATTTCATTCCTGTATATATTCTAAAGGAATCAAGGTCACGATATAATAAGATACCTGCATACATGTTACTCTTGCACTAGACACAATAGTCAAACTACAGAATAAGTCAAAGTGACTACCAACAGATGATTGGTGAATATATGGCACATATATGCAATGGAATATTAGCCATAAAGATGAGTGAAATTATGTTATTCAAAGGAAACTTAATGGAAGTAGAGGAAAAAGTTAAATGGAACAAGCTATATATAAAAAGATTATTATTGCATATATTCTCTATTATGCGGAAACTCATGAAAAAGATGATTTGAAAATAAAAGAGATACTATAATGTAAGAAAACTGGGGGAGGCTGAAGAGATGGGAGGGTAAGAGAGGGTAGAAAGGAGGGAGTACATGATCAAAAACATGAAATATACATGTATGATAATGTTACAGTAAAGCCCATTAATTTATATAATTAACATGCATTAATAATGATAATTTAAAACCAGCCAATGTAAAAAATTAGAGTAAAATAATAAAGAGGGAAAATACTTTATTATTTCAATAGACACAGTACAGGATAAAATTCAATAGCCTTTCATGGTAAAAATACTAAAGGAGCCGGGTACCAGTGGCTCATACCTATAATCCTAGGTGCTCAGGAGACTGAGATCTGAGGATCATGGTTCAAAGCCAGCTTGGGCAGGAAAGTCTGTGAGACTCTTATCTCCAATAAACCACCAGGAACCACAAGTGGTGCTGTGGCTCAAGTGGTAGAGCACCAGCCTTGACCTGATGAGCTGAGGGACAGCGCCCAGGCCCAGAGTTCAAGCCCCACAACTGCCAAAAAAAATACTTAAGGAGCAGGAACCAAAGGGCACTCGCTCAATGTGATAAACACCATATGTGAAAAACGACACAGCTAATATCATGTTAAATGGCCAAAGACTGAAGTTTCTCCTTCTAACATAAGGAAGAAGTCAAGGATTCCTGTTTTCATCACTTCTTTTCAACATAGTACTGGAAGTCCTAGGCAATGTAATTAGGCAAGGGGTAACAAGGCATCAGATTTGTAAAGGAAGTAGTAAAATTATCTCTATTTGAACATGATGTGATTTTGTGTACAAAACTCTAATCTTTCCTTTAAAAACTGTTCTAAGTAATGAATGATGTGACTGAATCATGTGCCTATTCCTTCCCATTCATATGTTGAAGACCTAATTACCAGTGTGGCTGCATTTAAAGATTGAAGTACATTATATGCATGCACAAAAACAACATAATGAAACTCATTAAAATTGTTTAAAATGGGTGTTTTAGAAGAAGAGGACAGGAAAGAATAATAAGTACATTGTGTACATGTATAGAAATATCACAATAATCCCTTCTGTACAAATAATATCAGCAAATAGGAAGAGAAAAAAATTGAGTTCTTAATGGTGGATCATTGATCTGAAAGGATTAATGTTCTTATGAAAAGATGAGACACACCTGACAGTGTTCTCTCTCTCTCTCTCTCTCTCTCTCTCTCTCTCTCTCTCTCTCTCTCTCTCTCTCTCTCTCTCTCTCTCTCTCTCTTTCTCTCTCTCTCTCACTCTCTCTTTCTGTTTTCCTCTCCTCTCCCTCTGCCTCTTCCTTTCCTTCTTCCACAAGTCCCCACCCCTGAACAGGCATTGGGAAAAGGCCATGTAAGGACACACAAGAAGAAAGGTATCCTCCAGCCAGGAAGAGAACCTTACCAGAAAGAAATTAATCTGGAATCTTGATCTTAGATTTTGAGACAATGATAAAATAAATTTGTTGTGTAATCCACTCTCTCTGTGTTTTTGTTGTTGTTATGAAAGCCTGTGCTGATTAATTCAAATGAATTTAGTGAACTTACAGAATACAAAATCAGTACATTTTCTTTACACTAACAAGAAAATTTTTGATAATGAACTAAAAAATAATTTTATAATACCATCCAAAATAATAAAATATTTAGGGATGGACATATGGTAACAAATACCTGCAGTATGATTTACCAAGTAGTACAATTCTTATCAAAATCCCAATGTCCTGTATATTCAGAAATTTAAAACTCCCAAATTTCCTGTTAGAATTTATTATCAAATTTCCAAACTTTTTTAAATGTTTTTTTTAATTTATTTCTTATATGTTTATTAGAATACATTATTTTGTACACAGAAAGTTTTATTGTGACATTTTCACATGTAGTATTGGCACAAAGATAGTCATACCACCCAATGAAATAGACAGCCCAGTCTCTACTCATTGCCCTAATGTCAGACCATCCCTATAAATCTCTATCTGGGATAGCCTCACAAAACCATTCTTAAAGTCATTTCCTGTAACCTTGGACTATAGGATATTCCATAGCCCGAGGCTTCAGACCCAGCTTAGAGTCAGGCTACCCTACATTGCCCCAGAAACTATGCCATTTCCCATTGTTCCAGGTCCCAAACAGTATCTCATAGGCCCAGGGTTTCAACGCTATCCCAGCACAAGACTATCTCTTCTGGTATCAAACATCTGGTTCAATCCATCATCAAGACAGGCAATGAAGTCCTGAATTCTAGGATACCACCAGCAGACCTAACTTCTATTTTTGACCCAGAACAAGGTTACCATCTGTGCAATTCCAATATTCCAGGCTTACCTTCATGGACCAAGGCTACAGTATGATGCTTGGGACCTATCCTGATGCCAGCACCCATAGACATAGCCTTTAGGTGGTCCCCATAGAATCAAACTCCAAGCCAGCCCCTGTGGATCTAAACACCAGATTGACATCTATGAACCCATACTCCTAAACTGACCCTGAATACCTCAAATCCAGGTTTTCCTCACTGTAAAAATTTGACACCGTCTCTAGGATGGTTTTCCTGGCTTTCAGACCTAATAGACTCAGAATCCATGCTCACTCCTATAGCTTGATGCCAGGTAGACGCCTGTATACCCAGATTCCAAGACTTTCCCTTCAGATTTCAAGATAGCCACAGTTGACCCAAGGTATAAGCCTGTCTTTGCATACTCAAGGAACTGAGTAGCATAGACATCAAGTCTATGTGGAAACCTAGGCTTGAGGCTAGTCCCCAAGAGCTCATAATTTAGAATCTTCTCAGTAGCTCCTAGCACCAGGATCATCCCAATGGATGCAGACCAAAGGCATAACCATGTAAGCCCAGATACCATGCTCAATAACATTGGTGACCCAGGGACAAGGAAAATATTCACAAACTTTGACAGAAAGCCAGCATATGGACTCAGTAGCATGGTATACACAGAAACCCTAGCCCAGTTAAATGGTGAATGGTTTTTATGACCAAAGCCAGTATGTAAACATGGGAACATAAGCTTAAATTTTCTAATGTACAGACCCAAATATATAGGGACATGAGTAATGAATATCAAGGAAATATGACACCAATAAGGGAACAACATACAGCATCACTAGCTATAAAACTGAATATTATGAACTTCCTAGCAATTCAAACTAATTGTCTTCAAAAAGCTTATTGAAGAACAGGACACACCATCATTCTAGCATTTAGAAGCCTGAAGCAAAGGATTGCAAGTTCAAGGTCAGCCAAGGTCACATACTGTGATCCTGTCTCAAAGAAGTTAAGTCCAGTGATCTACTAGAAAATACTGATAAACAAAGCCATAGTAATAAAAACAGCTTAGTACTGGCACAAGAATAGGCCTGAGGATCAATGGAATAGAAGACACAGAAGTGAACCCACAGATCTATGGCCACCTAATATTTGATAAGGGAGCCAAAAACACAGGAAAGAAGAAAGACAGCCTTTTCAATAAATGGTGCTGGCAGAATTTGCTTTTATGCACGTGCAGAAAACTGAAGCTAGAACCTCATATATCACTCTGCACCAGAATAAATTCCAAATGGATCAAAGACCTCAATGTAAGACCACATACCTTGAAAATATTACAGGAAGGAACAGGGGAAACATTAGCACTCCAAGTTATGGGTTAAAACGTCATGCATAAAGATCCAGAATCACAACAAATCAAAGAAAGACTGGATGAATGAGATTGCATCAAACTGAAGAGTTTTTGCATGGCAAAGGACATAGCTAGCAAGATAAATAGAAAGCCCAAGGATGGGAGAAGATCTTTACTAGCTATACATGAGAAAAGAGACTCATACTTAAAATATACTAAGAGCTCAAAAAATTAACCCCCCAAAAAAACAAATCCTCAAAGAAACAACCACTCCATTAATAAGTGGGCCAAAGACTTAAAGAGAGACTTCTCTGAATAAGAAATAAGAATGGCCAATAGACACATGAAAAGATGTTCAACATCTCTAGCCATAAAAGAAAGGCAAATCAAAAGAACATTGAGATTCTACCTCACTCCAGATAGAATGGCCATTATTGAGAAAATTAACAATAGCAGATGCTGGTGGAGATTTGGCCAAAAGGGAATGCTCCCACTGTTGGTAGGAGCGTAAACTTGTTCAATCACTCTAGAGAGAAGTATGGAGGTTCCTCAAAGAACTAAACATAGAGCTCCCTTATGATCCAGCAATACACTCCAGGGCATATATCCAAATGAACACAAACTAAACCACACCAAAATGAGCAACACAAACATGTTTGGTGCAGCATTGTTTACTATTACCAAGATGTGAAACCAACCCAGATGACCCTCAGTGGATGAATACGCAATGGAACTCTATGCTTTATCAGAAAGAATGACATTGTGCCATTTATAAGGAAATAGAATAACTTGGAAAAATTATATTAAGGAAACTAAGCCAGAACCAAAGAAACATAAGTTGTATCATATCCCTCACTTGTAATCATTAGAATTTGACTATAAATTTACAAGTAAAACCAATGGATAATAAAAACAAATAATTATACTAGGGCATGATTAATTAAACAGCACTCTACACATTCACACAATGAGAACAAAGAAGGATATGTTTAGGAGTGGATCGCAAGGGTTCAATAGCTATGTGCCTATTATCATATAAAATGGTGCTCATAGAGGCTGCAATGCTTGGTAAGAAATGTATGCATTATCCTGCCCATGTAATTGTAGCCCCTCTGTACAGTATGTTCTCAAATAAAATAAAATTAAATAAAAAAATGGTGCTCATAGAAATGAACTCCAAAAAACGGACAGATTTTTTTTCGATTTTACTGCATACAGTACTTTTCTTCAGTTTATTCCCTTTATCACTGTTTTTTTATTTCTTTACACTTTGTATAGTATGTAAGTTTATCTGATTTGAGGAGGGGAAGGGGAGGCACACAAATGATGGGACAAAGGGTAAACCAATTCAGCAGTGATACTCACTAGACACTATGTTGGAAAAAAACTATAAAACTTTGGGGAAAGGGGACAATTGGGAGAAAATTAGGAAGGGGATGACACTGTATAAAAAGAAATGTACTCAATACTTGACTTTTTAAAAATAAAATAAAATTTTATTGTAAAAATACTATACAGATGGGTTACAGTTACATAAGTAAGGTAATGAGTACATTTCCTATCAAGCATTGTTGCCTCACCCTTTGTTTTTCCCCTACCATCTCTTCCCTCCCACCACCACAACTACACTCCCGTCCCCGCCCCCCAACTAAACTGTAAAGTTCATTTTTCAACATAGTGTCTTGCACATCTCATTGTTACAGTGGGTCAACATGTATCCCTATTTAAACATTTTGTTGTTTCCCTTCGTCTCCCCAAATTAGAATGACATCAAATACAGTGAAAACAGGGGTTATACCATGGGGGAAGAACATAAAAAGCAACAAAAATTCACATGGTACATTATAAATATGTTACAAACAATAGCAAGAAAAAAATCACTTGTGTCCCTATCTTGGGGTTCATTTCACTTAACATCATCTTATCTGGTAATATGTACATAGCTTTTTACCTTTTCTGCTTGTCCCAGACATATACTAGTTATGGCAAATAAGGGAAACCATGGGACCTATGTTTCTCTGGGCCTGGCTTACTTCCCCTAATATATTTTTTCCCAAGTCTTTCCATTTCCTAACAAATAGGGCAAGGTCATTCTTTCTGAAGGGGGCATAGAATTTCATTATCTATCTATCTATCTATCTATCTATCTATCTATCTATCTATCTATCTATCTATCTATCTATATATATATATATATATATATATATATATATCACATGTTCTTGATACGTTAATCTACTGAGGAGAGGCATCTGGGTTGGTTTCATATGTTAGCTATGGTAAATAATGCTGCAATAAACATAGTTGTGCTAGTAACTTTAGTATGGTCTTGTTTGTGATCATCTGCGTAAATGCCCAAAAGTAGAACTGGTGGGAAATAGGCAAGCTCTATTTGGAGAATTTTGAGGAAACTCCATACTGCTTTCCAAAGTGGTTGAACAAATTTACACTCCCACCAACAATGCAGTAGGGATTCCTTCTGTCTACATCCCCTCCAGCATCTGTTGTTATTAGATTTCTTGATTATAGCCATTCTAACTAGGGTGAGGTGGAATCTCATTGTTGTTTTAATATGCATTTCTTTTTTGGCTAGAGATGTTGAGCATTTCTTCATGTGTCAAAAGGATATTCTTATTTCCTCTTCCTAGAAGTCTCTAAGTCTTTAGCCCACTTAATTATCGGGCAGTTGTTTTTTGAGGATTTGTTTTTGGGGGATTTAATTTTTTGAGTTACAAGTATATTTTAGATATGAGACCCTTGTCCATTGTATGGCTAGTGAAGATCTTCTCCCAATACATGGGCTTTCTATTGATCTTGCTGGCTATGTCCTTTGCCATGCAGAAGCTCTGCAATTTCATGCAATCCCATTTGTCCAACTTTTCTTTGATTTGTTGTGTTTCTGAGTGTCTATAAAGAAAATTTCAACCTGTGCCAAGTAGACCTAGGGTTTCTCCTATTCCATCCTGTAATGTGTTCAGAGTGTCTACTTTGACTCCGAGGTCTTTGATCCACTTGGAGTTGATTCTGGTGCAGGGTGAGATATAAGGATCTAGCTTTAGTTTTCTGCAAGTAGTTAACCAATTTTGTGAGCACCATTTACTGAAGAGGCTGTCTTTCTTCTGTTCTATATTTTTAGCTCCCTTATCGAAGATTAGATGGCTATAGGTCTGTAGGTTCATTTCTGGGTTTTCAATTCTATTTCATTGGTCCTGAGGTCTGTTCTTGTGTCAGTACCAAGCTGTTTTGATTACTATGGCTTTATAGTAGAGTTTGAAATTTGGTATTGATATTCCTCCAGCACTGTTCTTTCTGTTGAGGTTTGTTTTTGCTATTTGGGGTCTTTTATTGTTCCATATGAATTTTTGTATTGCCTCTTCTATTCCTTTGAAGACTGAGGTTGGAATTTTAATAGGCATCGCATTGAATTTGTAGATACCCTTGGGAAGTATTGCCATTTTCATGATGTTGATCCTTCCAATCCAGGAGCATGGGAGGGTTTGACACTTTCTAAGTTCTGCTTTGATTTTATTTTCAAGTTTCTAAGTTTTCATCATAGAGGTCCTTCATTTCTTTGGTTAAGTTATTTCCTAGGTATTTTATTTTTTGTGGGGCTATTACAAATGAAGTTGCTTTCCTAATTTCAGCCACGCTTTTCTCATTGTTGGCATACAGAAAAGCCATTGATTTGGGGGGTTAATTTTATACTCTGCTACTTTGCCAAAGTTTTGAATCAGCTTCAGTAATTTGGGAGTGGAGTCTGTGGGATTCTTTAAATACAAGATCATGTCATCTGCAAAGAGGGAGAGTTTTACTTCTTCTTTCCCTATTTGGATCCCCTTTATGTTTGCATCTTGTCTTATTGCTGTAGCTAGGCATTTTAATACTAGATTGAAGAGCAGTGGAGAGAGTGGACAGCCTTGTCTCATTCCTGAGTTGAGGAAATGGCTTTAGTTTTTCACCATTAAGTATAATGCTGTCTGTAAGTTTGTCATATACAGCCTTTATTGTATTAAGGAATGTTCCATGGATTCCTAATTTTTCCAGAACCTTCATCATAAAGGAGTGTTGAGGGCTGGGAAGGTGGCTCAGTGGTAGAGTGCTTGCCTTGCATGCCTGAGGCCCTGGGTTCGATTCCTCAGCACCACATAAGCAAAAAGAAAAAAGCCGGAAGTGGTGCTGTGGCTCAAGTCGTAGAGTGCTAGCCTTGAGCTGAAGAGCTGAGGGACAGCGCCCAGGCCCAGAGTTCAGGCCCCAAAACTGGACCCCCCGCAAAAAAAAAGAAAAAAAAGAAAAGGAGTGTTGGATCTTGTCAAATGCTTTTTCTGCATCTATTGAGATAACCATGTGGTTCTTATCCTTGCTCTTGTTGATGTGATGAATTATATTAATTGATTTCCATATATTGAACCAGCTTTGCATCCCTGAAATGAATCCTGTTTGATCGTGGTGTATGATTTTTTTGGATGAATTGCTGAAGTCGATTGGCCAAAATTTTGTTGAGAAGTTTTGCATCAATGTTCATCAAAGAAATGGGTCTATAGTTTTCTTTCTTTGATGAGTCCCTGCCTGGTTTGGGGATGAGGGTTATGATGGCTTCATAGAATGAGTTTGGTAGTGAACTTTCTCTTTCAAGTTCATTGAAGAGTTGGAGGACTATTGGTGTGAACTCTGCTTTGAAGGCATTGTAGAATTCCACTGTAAAACCATCTGGTCCTGGGCTTTTCTTAGATGGGAGGTCTCTTATTGCTGTTTCTATATCAATGCTTGATATGGGCCTGTTAAGATGATTTAACTCATCTTGGTTTAGTTTTGGCATGTCGATATTTGCTAGGAAAAGGTCCATTTCTGCCAGGTTCTCAAACTTATTAGCATAAAGGTTTGAGAAGTATTCCCTTATAATGTTCTGAATCTTGGTTTTTTCTGTGGTGATGTTTCCATTCTCATCTCTGAGTTTATTTGGGTGTGTTCTCTTCTTTTTCTGATAAGATTTGCTAAGGGTCTGTCAATTTTGTTAATTTTTTCAAAGAACCAACTCTTTGTTTTGTTGATTCTTTCTATGATTTTTTTGGATTCTAATTCATTTAATTCTGATTTACTTTTAATTATTTCTTTCCATCTACTGGATTGGGGTTTATCTTGCTGCTCTTTTTCAAGGAGGCTCAGATATCTCATTAAATTGTTGGTTTCAGATGTCTCCAATTTGTTGATGTAGGAACTCAGAGCTATAAACTTGCTTCTGAGTACTGCCTTTGCTGTATCCCAGAGGAGCTGGTAATTTGTGTGTTCATTTTTGTTGAATATCATGAATATTTGAATTTCCTTTCTAATCTCTTCCATGACCCACTCATGATTCAGCAGTGTGTTGTTCAGCCTCCATGTGTTACAGGACTTTCTTTGGTGGCTTTTGGTGTTGAGTTCTAATTTTATTCCCTTGTGGTCTGAGAAAATGCAAGGCATAACTTCAATGTTTCTGAATTTGGACAAGTTTGCTTTGTGACCTGAAATGTGGTCTATTTTGGAGAAAGTTCTGTGTGCTGCTGAGAAGAACGTGTATTCTGATGCTGCCTGGGGAAATATTTGGTAGATGTCTGTTCAATCTAGTTGATCTATGCAGTTGTTTAGATCTGTGATTTCTCTGGTGAGTTTTTACTGAGTTTAGCTATGTAGTGGGGAAAGTGGTGTGTTAAAGACCCCAACAATTAATGTTTTTGGATCTATGTGAGATTTGAAGGAAAGTAGTGTTTCTTGGATAAATTTGGCTTGTCCATTGTTTGTTGAAAAGATATTTAGAATTTTAATATCTTCCTGAAAGAGAGATCCCTTAATTAGTATGTAGCGACCTTCTTTATCTCTTCTCACTATTTTATCTGATATTAGGATTGCAACTTCCGTCTGTTTATGGGGGCCGTTTGCTTGGTAGATTTTATTCAACCTTTTACTTTCAGAATATGTTTGTTTTTATGGGCAAGGTGTGACTCTTGAAGGCAACAATTAGAAGGATCTTGCTTTTTAATCCAACTAGACAGTTTATGTCACTTAATTGGAGAGTTAAGTCCATTAATATTGAGAGTTAGTAGTTCCTGCCATGTTATCCACCTTCTTGGGGGCTGCAACCACTGGGTTCTCACTATTTCTTGGATTCTCAGGTTGGTTGCTGTGTTTTGGCCTTTATTATGCTCTTGTTGGTTTTCTATATGTAGGACATCTTTAAGTATCATTTTCAGGGCTGGTTTGATGGAGATGTATTGTTTCATTTTTTTCTTTGTTATGGAAGTTTTTTATTTGACCTTCCATCATGAAGGAGAGTTTAGCTGGGTACAGTATTCTTGGTTGATAGTTGTTTGTCTTTAGAGTGGGCATACATTATTCCAGGCTCTACTTGCTTTAATTGTCTCTGCTGAGAAATCTAAGGTTATTCTAATTAGCTTCCCTCCATAGGTGGTTTATCTTTTATCCTGGATAGCTTTAAGGATCCTTTGTTTATTCTGAATTGTTCCTATGCAGGTTATAATGTGACTGTGGGATGCCCTGTTCTGGTCTGGTCTATTTGGGGTTCTAAAAGCTTCTTGTATCCGAATAGGCTTATCTTTTTGCATGTTTTGGAAGTTCTCTGCTAAGATCCTGGCAAATAAATTTCCTAAACCATTAACCTATGTCTCTAGGTGCTCCTCTACACCCATTATCCTCAGATTAGGCCTTCTCATGGTATCTTCCAAATGATGAATAGATCTATCATATTTGTTGGATTTGTCTTGGATAGTTGTATGTTCTTTCTCTATAATATGTAGGCTGTCTGCAATCCCAGAGATTCCATCTTCTGAATGGTCTATCCTACTGTCTAATCTTTCTACTTTGTTTTTCATTTCTTTTCCTTGTAATTGGTCGGCTTTGATGGCTTCAAATTCTTTGTTAGAGTATTGATTTAGATCTTGTATGGACTTACTTACTTCCTTAATTTGGTGTTCAGTGTTTATTTTCAAATCACTTAGTTATTGGTTATATTTTCCTTGGACACCTTTTCCTTCTAATGGACTATATTCAGCATTCCCTTTGTGGTCTCCCTGGATTCCTTTAACTGTCTGTTTATGGATTCCATGAATGCCTCTATTGATCTTTGTCTGTTGTCATCCTGCTCACGCAATTCCTGTATTACTTTTTTATTAGCTTCCTCACACACACACACAATTCCTGTATTTCTGTTTGACTGTTCTCAGCCTGCTAATGCAATTCCTGTATTATTGTTTGAATATTCTCAGCCTGCTCACACAATTTCTGTAATAATCTTTGATCAGCTTCCTCAAGCTCATGAGATTCCTGTATTAATTTTTGGTTAGCCTCATCATGCACATGAAGTTCCTGTATTAATCTTTTGCTAGCCTCCTCTCGCTCCCTATCATGCTCACATTGAGTCCTTTGTAGGTTTTCAATGTTTTCATTCACTGTTTGCCAGTAGCATTTGTTGAAGTTTTTTGAAATTCTCCTCTGGGTTATTCATTAACTGTTCTGTCACATGATTATCATAAGTGGGAGTTGATATACCTGAATTTGCCATTTTTCTTGTGTTTCTCTGGCTTGTTCTGCACACCAATTATGCGCTAGAACACTATTTTAGGCAAGCATCAACCAGAGTCCTGTAGTTGCACAATCAAAATGGCTGCAGATAAATCTAGTTCAACAGATACAATCTATTCAACATCAAACAACTATGGATTGATGGGCTAAGAATATCAAAGAGAGATTCAGCAGACCAGAAACTAATAGTTTTAGGGAGAATTGTGGGGAAAAATAGTATTAGAGGGATGTAAAGAGGTAAAAGGAAAGAGTGAATTTAACCAAGTCCTAATCTCAAAGAGGAAATGGATAGAACAGAATGAAAGGAGAAAGATAAAGAAACAATGAAAAAATGAAAAAAATAAAAATTTAAATTTAAAAAAGAAACACTTAATTATCTAAGTATAAAGAAATAATATTGAGAGAAGAAAAGGATAGGATGAGAGGAGGCGAGAGATAAGAAGGAAAAATGAAAAAATGAAAAATGGAATACTTAAAAATTATATAGGTATAGAGAAATAATACTACTATTAAAGAAGTTAAGCGTAAAAGGCTGTGAATTGAGTGATAAATTTCTGAATTATGTACAAAATGTAGGATAACGTCTAATATTCAATGACAGGTATATATTTGGGGATGTGCAGAACAGCAATTAAATCACACACACACACACACACACACACACACACCTAAAATAAAAATTATGAGAGAAAAAATAGAAAATAATTTTTAATTAAAAATAGGAAGAAAAAAAGAGTTCCTTGATTGTTTTTTTTTCGGGGGGAGGGGCGGAGATCTTGTATCTCCCCTGTGTCTGTAACAAGTTTGCTTGTGGTGTTTGATTTTTCTGTGGCTTGATTGGTTTCTTGAGTCAGTTTGTTCGAGCAGGCAGAAAAAAGTTCTGCCTTACCCAAGACTTTGTGATCCTCTTCTGAGGCTAGTTCAATGGGAGGGAAATCTGCTTTGAGCATCACAAAAGAAGGAGATGGCTGTTTCCTCTAGTTTGGAGTTGCTGCATTGAGGCTAAGTTCTGGGTAGGGTTGAGGCCTATCAGCAATCAGTAGATTTTCCCTGAGGCACTAGCTCCTGAAACACTTACAGAGCCCAGCCTGGAGCCATTCTAAGGATTTATGTTTACTGAGCTTCAATTATTTGTCTTTTACCCCTCCTGCTATCTAGGCTGCAATGGGGAAGGGGCAGCCTCTGGCTCTGTTTACCCAGTGAAGAAAGTCACTCCTCCAGGGGCAGAGCTTCCTTTGTCTGGGAAGGGCAACTTTCCCCTGGATGGGGTGACCCTGGCAGGTCTGGTCAGATTCCTGTGATCTCTGGAATGGCTCCTATTTTCTTCCAAGGCCTGAGTCAGAGCTAGCTGCTTTGTCAGTACCAAAGATGAAGATATTCTCTGATGGTGGGGGAGGGGCTACCTTCCCACTGCTGTTTCATGAGGAGTGAGGATGTGTTGGGTCTACTCATGCCAGCCTCTTTGTTTCTGGGCCATCCATGGTCTGCGATCAGCAGGATGAAGATTTCTGCTTCTTGTCATTTATTGCTGGTGCTAAGTAGAATCCACTTACACACTGCATCTGGTGTCTTTGCCCTGGACTCCCTGTCAATATGGCAGCCAAGGTTGCAGCCACCACTGCCGCTGCTACCGTGGACACTGGCACCTGCTCAGATCTCTCTCCTTGACCAAGCTGCCTGGATTTTCCCTCTCTGGCCAAAGTCTCTGTACTGTGATGGCACACTTGGTATGATTCTCTAGCCTAGGAATTTTCACTGGAACATTAAACTGCTTTCTATGCAAGAGCTTATTTAGCCTCCAGCTTCTTCTACATCATCATCCTAGGGTGTTCTCTCTCATTACCTGACTTTTGTAACTGTACCCCTTTGTAAATCACCTTTACAATAAAAATGTTTTAAAAGAAAGGATAATAAAAAAATAAAATACCTCTTAATCAAAGAAATACTGATGAACAACTATAAAAAAATCAAGCAATTCAATTCACAGAATTCTGGATTTATCACAGTATCTAAGCTAAATAAATTTCAATAGAAACTTATAGCAACAAATTTAACCAAACTTATCAAGAAATCACAATTAAATTATGAGTCTATATCTGAGAAAGCCAGAATAAACTGAATGACACATATAAAAGAAATTAAACAAAATATACCCCTGCCAACCAAGAATACTATACCTGGCAAGTCTTATATTCAGAAATAAAAGAAAGGTAAGTACTTTCTCAGACAAAAATCTATGCAAATGTATCACCAGAGAAAGAGCATTACTAGAATTTAAAAGGCAATTCTTCAAGCTTAAATGAAAGAACATTAGTATGTACTATCATTAATATATAAAATTTCTTCGTAAAAATATGTAAATTGTCTAATTGAGAATATTCAGTTACTTAGAGTATAACACATCTCAAATCTATTTAAAATAACTAGCTATAATTACTTAATAATTGATAAGCAGTATAAAAAGATGTAAAGCATTGCACAAAGGCATAGATGTTAAAATATAGAGATTATTATATGATCAAAGTTAAGTTGATATCAACTTAAAATAGTGTATGATGCCTGTAAGGGGTTTTGCATAAGTTTCATAGTAATCACATAACAAAACAATATACAAAAGTTTAAGAGACAGGAGTCAAAATGCAAGAGGAAAAAAATACCAAAGCACAAAGAAAGAGAGCCAAAGAGGAAGGAAAATTTGAAAAAAAAACTATGCAATAGAAAATAATAAGTAAAATAACAGAAATAACTATAACTTAAAAATTACTTTAAATGTAAATAGATTGATTTTCTTATCAAAAGACATAGAATGGTTGAAAAAATTAAAGCCATCATCTTACTACAGATTGATTGCAAGAGACCCATTTCAGCTTTTTTAAAATATATTTTTATTGTAAAAATATTTTAAAGAGGGGCTAGAGTTACATGAGTAAGGTAATGAGTACATTTTTTTAATTTTTATTTTTTTATTGTGAACATACTGTACAGAGGGGTTACAATTACATGGGCAAGATAATGAGTACATTTCTTATCAAGCATTGCAGCCTCCTCCTTTGTTTACCCTTCATATCCCTTCCCAGCCTCCCCCCGTCCTCCCACCCAATCCTCCCCCCCCACCAAAGTTGTAAAGTTTGTTTTCGACATGACAACTTGTACTTCTCATTGTTGCAAAGGGTCCAACTGTATCCTTAAACGACTTGTTTTTCCCCTTCTCCTCCACAAATTATACCAACATCAAATATAGTGAAAGCAGGGGTTATACTGTGGGGGAGGGACATACAAAGCAACAAAGAAATTATCTTATAAATGTGTTAGAGACAAATGCATGAAAGAAAAATACCTTTAAATAGATATCTAAGGGTTCATTTTCCTAACATCACATTATCTGACCTTTTCTGCTTGACTCATACATATACTAGATATTGCAAATAAGGGAAACCATGGGACCTATGTTTCTTTGGGCTTGGCTTACTTCACTTAATATAATTTTTTCCAAGCCTTTCCATTTCCTAACAAATGGTGCAATGTCATTCTTTCTGATGGAGGCATAGAATTCCATTGTGTATATACACCACATTTTCTTGATCCATTCATCTACTGAGGGACATCTGGGTTGGTTCCATATCTTAGCTATGGTAAATAATGCTGCTTTAGTGTGGTCTTCTTTGTAAACATTTGGGTAAATGCCCAAAAGTGGGAATGCTGGGTCATAGGGGAGCTCTATGTGAAGTCTTTTGAGGAACCTCCATACTGCTTTCCAAAGTTGTTGAACGAGTTTACACTCCCACCAACAATGAAGTAAGGTTCCCTTCTGTCCACATCCCCTCCAGCATCTGTTGTTATTAGAGTTCTTGATTTTTGCCATTCTAACTAGGGTGAGGTGATATCTCAATGTTGTTTTGATTTGCATTTCTTTTATGGCTAGGGAGGTTGAGCATTTCTTCATGTGTCTATTGGCCATCCTTCTTTCTTCTCCAGAGAAGTTTCTCTTTAAGTCTTTAGCCCACTTATTTATTGGGCAGTTGTTTCTTTGAGGATTTGTTGTTGGGGGATTTAATTTTTTGAGTTCCAAGTATATTTTAAAGCCATAGTAATCAAAACAGCTTGGTACTGGCACAAGAACAGACCTCAGGACCAATGGAATAGAATTGAAAACCCAGAAATGAACCTACAGACCTATAGCCATCTAATCTTCGATAAGGGAGCTAAAAATATAGAACAGAAGAAAGACAGCCTCTTCAGTAAATGGTGCTCACAAAATTGGTTAACTACTTGCAGAAAACTAAAGCTAGATCCTTATATATCACCCTGCACCAGAATCAACTCCAAATGGATCAAAGACCTCTGAGTCAAAGCAGACACTCTGAAAACATTACAGGATGGAATAGAAGAAACCCTAGGTCTCCTTGGCACAGGCCAGAATTTTCTTAATAGAGACCCGGAAACACAACACATCAAAGAAAGGTTGAAATGGGATTGCATGAAGTTGCAGAGCTTCTGCATGGCAAAGGACATAGCTAGCAAGATCAATAGAAAGCCCACGGATTGGGAGAAGATCTTCACTAGCCATACAATGAGTACAATTTTATCAAGCATTGTTACCTTCTCCTTTATTTTTCCCTTACCATCCCTTCTCTCCCAATATCCCCAACTCCTCCTGTGCCCCCTCCTACTCCACCTATGCCAAAGTTGTAAAGTTCATTTTCAACATACTGTCTTGTACATCTCATTGATACAATGGATCAAACTCTATTTAAGCATTTTGTTATTTCCTTTCCCTCCCAAATTTGAAAAATGTGTATACAAGATGCAGGGCACCAGAATCAAATACAGTGAAAACAGGGGTTATACTGTGAGGCAAGAATATACAAAGAAACAAAAAATTCACATAGTACATTATAAATATGTTAAAAACAAACAATAGCAAGAAAGAAAAAAACACTGTGTCCTTATCTTGGGGTTCATTTCACGTATTGTCTTATATGGTCATATATACATTGCTTTTGACCTTTTCTGCTTGTCCTACACTAATACTAGTTATTGCAAATAAGGGAAACCATGGGACCTATGTTTCCTTGGGCCTGGCTTACTTCACTTAATATGATTTTTCCCAAGGTTTTCCATTTATTAACAAATGGGGCAATGTCATTCTTTCTGATGGAGATATAGAATTCCAGTGTGTGTGTGTGTGTGTGTGTGTGTGTGTGTGTGTGTGTGTGTGTGTGTGTGTGTGTGTGTGTATCACATTCTCTTGATCTACTCAAGAGTATCTGGTTTGGTTACATATCTTAGCTATGGTAAATAATGCTGAGATAAACATAGTTGTGCTGGTAGCTTTAGTATAGCCTTGTTTGTGATCGTTTGGGTAAATGCCCAAAAGTGGAATTGCTGGGTCATAAGGGTGCTCTATGTGCAGTTTTTTGAGGGGCCTCTATACTGCTTTCCAGAGTGTTGAACAAGTTTACACTCCCACCAACAATGCAGCAGCATTCCATTTTGGCCACATCCCCTCCAGCATCTGTTATTTTTAGATTTCTTGATTCTAGCCAAAACTGGGGTGAGGTAGAATCTCACTGTTGTTTTGATTTGCATTTCTTTTATGGCTAGAGAAGTTAAGCATTTCTTCAAATGTCTGTTGGTCACTCTTATTTCCTCTTCAGAGAAGTTTCTTTTTATGTCTTTAGCCCACTTATTAATGGGGCAGTTGTTTCTTTGAGGATTTGTTTTGGGGAGATTTAATTTTTTGAGTTCTAAGTATATTTTATATATGAGACCCTTGTCCATTGTAATCCCCCAGACTGGGAGAAGATCCTCACTTTAGCTTTAAAAAGACAAATATGCTGAAAATGAGGGGAGAAATATACATGCAAAAAATAACCAGAAGTGGGGCTGGGGGTTTAGCCCAGCGGAAGGGCGCCCGCCCGGTGCTCTCAAGGCCCTGGGTTTGGTCCTCAGCCCTGGGGAAAAAAATAACCATAAGTGTAGATGTGGCTACATGTATATTAGACAAAAGAGAATTTGAGTCAAGATTTTTACAGGAAACAACATACAGTAACTATTAAGATATTAACGCAGAAAGAGTATATAATCATTGTCAATATATACACACCAAACATTAGAGCATATAAATACTAATAGAAATAAAGGAAGAGCTAGACAGTATGACAACACTAGTACAGAACATCAAAAGACTTCTTTTAACAATGGAAGTTAGACATATACATAATATTACATGCAACCAAAGTAGAATACACATTTTTCTAAAGCATACATTGAACATTCTCCAGGATAGATCATATGTTAGGCTACAGAACCAATCTTAACAAATTCAGTAAAATTAAAATTATATCCTGTATCTTTCCCAAAAACAATACTGCAAATCAGTAACAGAGGGAAAATTGTAAATTTCACAAATATGTGGAAATCAACACAATTTTGAACACAAGTAAAAAACATTGAACAAGAAAAAATTAATAAATACTTCACCCAGCAAATGAAAATGCTAGTAATATTCCACTCCTCCCAAAAGGGTAATATTCTCATACAAGCCAACATTCCAAAATTTGTGGGACTCAGCAGTTTTGAGAAAAGTTTATAGCTATGTGTCTACTTTTAGTCAAAGACAATATTTGAAATAAACAAATTAAATATAGATCTAAAAGAATAATGGGAAGAATAAAACAAAACAAACACAAAGGTTGTAAATGTAGTATAGAAAAATTAGAGCATAAGTGTTCAGAAAAGCAATAGAAGAAATCAAGAGAACTAAATTAGTTTCTGAAAATATAAAATAGAAAGACAAGAGATATCCTGCACAACCTTTATTAGCTATATTCCACACTGAATAACTATATTTATATATGCATATGAATTTGACTTGTCACAGAAGTTTAAAAAGAAAAGCGTAGAATTTTCAACAAATGTTCCTGGGACAATCAATTATCTATATGGAAAAATAATGAAATTTGTCCTCACTAAAAACAACTCTATATTAAAGTATAAGATAACATCTTGTGAAGGGAGCAAAATTAATTTATAAACTCTTGGGTTCTTAAACCAGATATATATGTCAACAGAAATAGCAAACCATAAAAAATTGGTAAATCAATATACGTTAATATCAAGAACTTTAATCAATAGTCATCATGACAAGGCCAGTTGCTGGTGGCTTACACCTGTAATTCTAGCTGCTCAGGAGGCTGAGCTCTGAGGATCAGCATTCAAAGTCAACCCAGGCAGGAAAGTCTATGGGGCTATTATCTCCAATTAACCACTAAAACGTGGAAGTGGAACTGTAGCTCAAGTGGTAAAGTGCTAGCCTTGAGCATAAATAAAAACTCAGTGACAGTGCCCAGACCCTGAGTTCAAGCCCCAGGACTGGCACACACACACACACACACACACACACACACACACACACACACACACACACGTCAGCATGATGGTACAAACTTCCTAAGAAGGAAACTAAGAAAACAGTCCAATGCATACTAGTATCAAACCAATAATATATTCAAATATATACAAAGAAGGGAAAAGATTAGTATACTGAAATTTATAAATCATTGGCAAATGATCTGTAATTAAAGAAAACAAATGATTTGATATTTATAAAAACAAAAATGATACACATACAAATAAAAATATATGATCATGGATTAGAAGAATAATATTGTTTTTAAAAATCCATGCTACCCAAAGCAATCTAAAGATTCAGTGAAATCCCACATAATATCTAAAGTGGAATTTTATACAGATTTTTTTATCCTAAAGTTTGGTGAGAGTTGGTGGATCATGCCTGTAATCCTAGCTACTCACGAGTCTGAAAGCTGAGGATAGAGTTCAAAGCCAGCTAAGTGCAAAGTGGAGCTATGGCTCAAGTGGTAGAGCACTAGCCTTGAGCAAAAACGCTCAGCGACATTGCCCTGGCTTCAAGCCCTTAGACAGGTACAAAAATATCCTAAGGGCTGGGAAGTTGGCTCAGTGGCAGAGTGCTTGCCTTGCATGCAAAGGCCCTGGGTTCGATTCCTCAGCACCACATAAGCAGAAAAAGCCAGAAGTGGCGCTATGGCTCGAGTGGTAGAGCACTAGCCTTGAGCTGAAGAGGTGAGGAACAGTGTCCAGGCCCAGAGTTCAGGCCCCATGACCGGCCAAAAAAAAAAAGAAAGAAAAGGAAAAAAAGTCCTAAAATTTTGACCGTAAATAGTAAAAGAAATATTGAGACAGAGGAACAAACCTAGAGGCATCACATGATTTGATTTCACAATATATTACAAAGCTATAGAAGTTAAAACAATATGACACTGACTTAAAAATGGATAAATTGACCACTGCAAAATGACAGACAGCCTCCAAAGTGTATTTTGTCAATTGATGTTTGGAAAAGGTACCAAGAAAACACTGTGAGGAAATGGCAATCTTTTCAATAAATGGTGCTAGAAATAACGAATAGCCAAATGCAGAATAATTCAGTTGGATCTTACTTTACATCATACACATAGCAAATCAAAATGGAGAAGAGTTTAGAAAACAAGCAGGAACTATAAGAACTCCTAGAAGAAAATACAGGAGAAAAGCTTCGTGACTTTGAGCTTGGCAGTGATTTTTTGGACATGACATCAAAATACCAGCAACAAAAACAAAACTAAGCCTGGTGCTGGTGGCTCATATCTGTAATCAAAGCCAGTCTGGGGCAGGAAAGTCTGTGAGACAGTTATCTCCAATTAACCACCAGAAAACCGGAAGTGGTGTGGTGTTGTGGCTCAAGTGGTAGAGTGTTAGCCTTGAGATGAAGAGCTCAGGAACAGCACTCAGGCCCAGAGTTCAAGCCCCACAAATGACAAAATTGTTTTTGGCAATCAAATTCTAATTTGTATTTAGGAAGGTTGTTAATATATCATGACAAATCAGGGTGCTTCCAACTTTTTTTTTTTTTGGTAGGTAGTGCGGCTTGAACTCTCATCTTGGGCGCTGTCCTTGCACTCTTCAGCTCAAGGCGGGTGCTCTACCGCTTGAGCCACAGCGCAACTTCTGGTTTTCTAGTGGTTTATTGGAGATAAGAGTCTCAAGGACTTTCTTGCCCGGGCTGGCTTTGAACCTCGATCCTCAGATCTCAGCCTCCTGAGTAGCTAGGATTACAGACATGAGTCACTGGCACCCAGCTTCCAAATTTATGTTTAATTATTGTCACAAGTAATTCATTACAATATCAAGGATAATTTTAACATTTACTGTTTTGTCAGAAGCAGTTTCTAAATTCCTCAGTGAGTGATTTCAGTTCAGTAATCTGTCATGAGATGTGAGCTACAGAGCCCCACACACTCTTAAAACAAGAATCTGAAATTGACTTAAACAAAATACTTGCCTCTGGACCAATTAAAGCACTTTATCTAGGAGTTAAAAAATTTCATCTAGGTGGATTTATAGACCCTATTTCTGAAAGTTAGAAGACAGAGTCCTTCCAAACTATTTGAACTAATTCATATTCCCTGAACATTTACAACTGAACCTTTAAGCCCATTTCTAGTATCCATTATGTTAATTAATGAGATACTGTTTAACTGATAACATTTTTCTCTGGTATGCTAATTAAGAAAAGTGTTGAATGAAATATGACTTACAAATATATTTACTAGTTCAATGTAAATGATAGCCTTTTATATTAAAATGCTGACTACTTTCAAATATAACCAAATTACTTTGAAACGTGTTTACCCCATATAGAATCATCCTTAAAAGAACTGATATTTATAAGTATTTCACATGAATAATCAAAAAAAGCCTAGACAAGTGGGACTATAATGCATTAAACTACAAAGCTTCTGCACAACAAAAAGCAAACAACCAACAGAATGAAAAGGCAACAACAGTCAATATTCACAAACCATATAGCTGATGAGGTATAAATAGAAAAAGTACAGAATAAACTGCAACAAAATTTCCATAGAAACAAAAATACCAAGATCTGATTTTTTTTAAAAGAGACCTAAGTAGACCATTCTCCAAAGAAAATAAGTGACCATATAAAAAATGTTCAGCATTGCCAATAATCAAACAAATTAAAACCATAATGATATGCCACTTCATAAATTCTAGAGTGGCTACTACATTATATATATAGATATAGATATATGCTAGCAAAGACATGAAGAAAGTTGATTCCTTGTGCACTGTTGATAAAAAATGTAAAAAGGTACAGCCACTACAGAAAACACCAAAGTGGTTTCACAACACATAAAACATGGACTGAACACACAGTCCAGTAATCTCATTTTCCAAAAGAATCAATATCAAGATCTTGAAGAGATACATGAAAGTCTATATTAATTGCAGCATTATTTAAGATAGACAAAGATTGAAATAATAGAAAAATCTATCAATGGATGAATGAGTAAAGAAAATGTACTAGATACATACAATTGAATACCCATGCTTACAAATGAAATCCTGCTATATGTAACATCATGGATGAAGCTAGAGAGCATTGTGTTAAGTGAACTAAACACAAGAGGTCATATACTACATAATCTCACATGTACTACATATCTAAAATTAGTCAACATTACAGAAACTAGAAGTATTAGATTTGTTGCTAAGGACTACACTGAAGAAAAATAGAAAGTTGTTCAAAAGATATGATCCCACATTTATATAAAATGAATAATTTTTTTGTCAGTCATGGGGCTTTAACTCTGGCCCTGGATGCTGTCCCTGAACTCTTCAGCTCACTCTACCATTTGAGTCACAGTACCACTTCCGGTTTTCTGAGTAGTTTATTGAAAATAAGAGTCTCATGGACTTTCCTGCTTGGGTTGGCTTTGAACAATGATCCTCAGATCTCCGCCTCCCGAGTAGCTAAGATTACTGGTGTGAGCCACCAGTGCCTGGTGAAGATGAATAAATTTTAGTGATCTGTTTTACAACATCATATACAGAGTGAATACCATAGTGTGTGCTTAAAATTTTGCTGTGAAAAGATTTCATACTTAGTAGTCTTACCACAATAAAAGTAAATAAAGTGCAGCTGTCATGCAGAACTGCCCAGTATAGGACATTTACATTGAACTTTATGAGAACAAAATGTAATAAACTTTGATTTGGTTAAGACATGAAATAGAAAATAAAATATAAAAGCTACGCTACTCAAAAGGCTTCAAAACTAGGAATAAATCTTACAAATATATGTAATAACTTTGTATAGAAAAGTATAAAATATAGTTGAGGGAAATTGAAGACTTCAAAAAATGGAAATATGTTATGTCTATAGTTTTAAAGTCTTTAGTTGTAAAAATATGTTTTTCACAAATTGATATATCAATTCAAAGTTGCAGGGCCTTTTTAAAAGTGACATTTCATTTATGAAATGTATGCCCTTGCAAAACAAAAGCAAGATGGGTAGACTTACCCTACCAGATATCAATAGTTCTTGTAGAACTATAACATTAAGAATGTATTGTTCTCCCTCACTCCTCCCACATGAAATTGTAAAGTTCATTTCCAATGTACTGTCTTGTGGGTATCATTGTGGCAATGGGTCATCCTGTGTCCTTATTTCAGCGTTTTGTTATTCTCCTTCCTCTCCCCAAATTAGACAAATGTATATACAAGATGCAGGGTACCAAAATCAAGTACAGTGAAAACAGGGGATATACCATAGGGGGAAGAACAAAGGAAACAAAAAAAAAACCCACATACTACATTAAAAACAACATCAAAGAAAGACCTCTTGTGTCCATACCTTGGGATTCATTTCACTTACCATCATCTTACATGGTCATGTGTACATAGCTTTTGAGCTCTTCTGCTCATCTGATAAAATTATCCTGGATGTATACCAATGGGTTCCATTCCTCAGCACCACATAAGCAAAAAGAAAAAAGCCAGAAGTGGCGCTGTGGCTCAAGTGGTAGAGCACTAGCCTTGAGCTGAAGAGCTGAGGGACAGTGCCCAAGCCCAGAGTTCAGGCCCCACAACCAGACCCAAAAAATAAATAAATAAATAAATAAATAAATAAATAAATAAATAAATAAATAAATAAAAATTTTAAAAAGTATTGTTAGAAAGTAGAGTACCAATGCTCTACAACAGTAAAATATTTGTTTGAGGCAAATATAATAATGGAATAAATTTGAGAGTTTAGAAACAGTCTTACGATTATGCAAACTCTTCTTTTTTCTTTTTTGTCAATCATGGGGCTTGAACTCTAGGTCTGGACACTGTCCAGAGCTCTTCAGCTCAAGGCAAGTGCTCTATCACTTGAACCACAGCACCACTTCCAGGTTTTGGTGGTTAATTGGAGATGAGTCTCATGGACTTTCCTGCCCGGGCTGGCTTTGAACTGTGATCCTCAGATCTCAGCCTCCTGAGTAACTAGGATTACAGGCATGAGCCAGAGGTGTCTGGCAATTATGCAAACTCTTGATAACAAAGTCAGTACTTCAGAGCAGTGGGGGAAAGCATGACGAATTGTTATCAATAGGGAAAAATGAATTTATGTAAAGGAAAATCAGTTACACCACATAGCATATTTAAATATAAACACTAAAAAAGATGCAGAAAAAAACTTTGGATATTATTTTCACAATCTAGAGGTGGAAATGTTTCCTTTTTGTCCTTTTGATATGTATCCATATCCATTACTAACATTGGGAATTTTTTTAAAAAATGCTATCTTCTCACTAGCAAAAGTACAGACTGTATTCCTCATGAATCATTTTCCCCTCATTACTTCAGGATTCCTAGACAGAATCTCATGTCTTCAGTGTACCCAGCAAAGCTCAGTACACTGCACAGGTTGAAGAGTAAATGGTCAACAAATACCAAACATCTATCCAATCAGAAGTCAATGGAGAGTGTTCTTAATGATAAACTACCTCATTCTGTTGAATAATGGTCTAATTTCACAAATTGTGAAGTTGTGTTTTGCCACCAGGGTTCTCACTATCAATTAAACTGAGTTAAGCTTGAAGTGAAATTTACATGAAACCTTCTAAGCAAATGAAAATAATCCTCTTAAGTTTGGTGGCTCACACCTGTAATCATAGCTACTCAGGAGGTTGAGATCTGAAGACGATGGTTTGAAGCCTGCCTGTGAGACTCTTATCTTCAATGAACCACTCAAAAACCACAAGTGGTGTTTTGACTCAAGTCTTAGAGCCTCAGCCTTGAGCACAAAGGCTCAGGCCAAAAAAAGAAGGCTTTCCCACAGTGCTCATATTCAAAGGTTCTTAGTCTACTGTGACTTTCTTCATGTGTCTGAAGGGCACTCAAGGAAGTGAAGTCTCGCCCATAGTGTTCACAGAAATACCTCTTCTCCAAAAGAAAGTAGGATAGAAGGACAGTGTCTTCAACAAATGGTGCTGGCAGAATTGGCTATACAAGTGCAGAAAACTGAAGTCATATCCTTATATATCACCCTGCACCATAACCAACTGCAAATGGATCAAAGACCTGTAGATAAAAGCAGATACCCTGATAATGTTGCAGGAAGGAATAGAGGAAAGACTAGGGCTCTTTGGCACAGGTCGAAACTTTCTCAATAAAGACCAAGAAACACAACAAATCAAAGAAAGGTTAGACAAATGGGACTGCATTAAACTGCAAAGTCTCAGCCTGGCAACGGACACAACTAGCAAGATCAATAGAAAGCCCACACATTGGAAGAAGATCTTCACAAACAAGGGCCTCATATCTGAAATATACTGAGTGCAAAAAATTAAATCGAGCAAAAATAAATCCTCAAAGACACAACCACCCCATGAACAAGTGGGCTAAAGACTTAGAAAGACTTCTCGGAAGAGGAACTAAGAATGCCTAATAAACCATGAAGAAATGTTCAACATCTCTAACCATAAAAGAAAGGCAAATCAAAACAACATTGAGATTCCACTTCATTCCAATTAGAATGAACATTATCAAAAAAATCTAACAATAACAGATGCTGGGGGGGGGGAATGTGGTCAAAAGGGAACACTACTACACTGTTGGTGGGAATGTAAAGTTGTTCAACCACTTTGGAAAGCAGTATGGAGGTTCCTCAAAAGAGTAAACATAGAGGTCCACTATGATACAACAATCCCACTCCTGGACATTTATCCAAATGACCACAAACAAGGTCATACTAAATCTACCACCACAACCATATTCATTGCAGCATTATTTACCATAGCTAAAATATGAAACCAACCCAGATGCCCCTCAGTAGATGAATGGATCAAGAAATATATATATATATGTATGTATATATATATGTGTGTGTCTGTATGTATATATATATATATATATACAATGGAGTTCTGTGCTTCCATCAGAAAGAATGACTGCCCTATTTGTTAGGAAATAGAAAGATCTGGAAAAATTATATTATGTGAAGCAAGCCAAGCCCCAAAAAATGTAGGTTGTATGTTTTCCCTCATTTGTAATAACTAGAATGTGTATGATATTCTTAGCAGGGGATCACAATAGCCCAATTGCTAACTGCATATGGCCATATATAATAAAGCATATCAAAATGAACTCCAAGAATTGGAAATAAGAAGTTATTATGTTCTGTCTGGTTTCTATTTTTTGTTTTAGTTTTCTATACACTTTGTCTTGTATATAAATTTATCTGGTCTGCAGAAAGGAAAGGGAAACACAGAAACAGCAGGGCAAAGGATGAACTAATGCAACAATGATACTCACTAGACACTGTGTTGGAAATGAACTGTACAACTGAGGGGGGAGTGAGAAGGGGAAAGTGGGAAAAAAGAGGAAAGGAGTAATAATGTTCAAAAAGAAATGTACTCATTACCTTAATTATGTAACTGTAATCCCCCCTGTTCATCACCTTTATAATAGATAATAAAAAGAAAGAAAGAAAAAGAAATACTGCTTCTCTTCTCGATGTGTCCTTTTATGGTTCAAGAAGGCCATAGGAGGACTTTCTTCAGTGGTCACACACACACAGGATTTCTTGAGTGTGAGTTTCTTCATGTTTCACAAAACACTCACCATATCTGAAGCTTTTCCCAAATTGCCTACATATACAGAGCTTCTCTCTACTTTTCACAGATTTAGAAAAATTGTGTACAGACTGTGCACTGCTCAGCACACTTAGGGATGAATTGTTGAGTGAGGGCATGACTGCCTGTGCAGCATTCCAGTTTTACTCCAGTATGAATTTTCTTCACCTTAGGATCTGGAATTTGATTGAAGGTTTCCCTACATTGTCTACCTTTCTTGGGTTCACAGGGTCTCTCCATGATTTTATATCTACAGTGTGCAATTCTCTAATGTCTCCAACATCACGTCTCTGTAGAGATTCTTCTGGGAAGGATTCATCAGAACTCACACCTCTACAAGATGAAGTTCACCGCCACATCCTCAAAGATCGCGGGCTCCTTACATTTCCCATGGGATTTCTGTAGTCATCTTTAGTATTTTCTCCATCCTTTCTTAATCCTGGGAAGGCCAAATTCCTGTATGTTACATTTTTATAGAGTTTCCTTTGGGAAGGATTCAACAGAGCCCACTCTTCCATGGTGAAGTTTATGGTCACATCTTCAAATATCACTAGCTCTACTTCTGCTTTGAACAGGACTTGGTTGCCCTCTACATCACAAAGCTGCCAAAGTGAACATCCTATCCTGGACCTGCCAAAGAAGACAGGTGACCAACATGGCAACGGCTGGAACTGATTTCTTAAGTAAGATTCCAAAAGGACTAATAAAAGATGATCAGTTAATTTAATACATAAAATCTATCAGGAAATTAATTGAGGTATCACTTCTCAAAAACAAGAAAAAAATAGTTACAATTATTGATACAGAGACAAGTATGAGTTTGGGCAGGTATTCAGGACATTTCATAAGTGTTTATTATTTTGGGTGTCCTTTAGGTATAATCATGTCATCTCCAAATAGGGATAGTTTGATTCCTGTGTGAATCTGATCCCTCCATACCACTCTTAGGCATCTACCCTAATATCATGAGCCAGGATATGATATGGACACCTACATATTCATGCTCATTACCACACTATTCACAATAGCCTAGATATAGAAACAACCCAGATGCACCACAATAGATGAGTGGATCAAAAAAACGTGGTACCTAAAAAATTGGAATTTTATATAGCCATGAGAATGAATAAAATAATGTCATTTGCAGGGAAATGGATGGAACTAGAACAAATCATGTTAAGGGAGATAAGCCAAGATCAGAGAGAGAAATGGCACATGTTCTCTCTGATATGCAGAAGTCAGACCTAAAATGCACTGGAATATGATAAATTATACTCAAAGGTGTAATGTCTAAAAGCCTCTTCATGTTTATATAAAGTAATATAAATACGGAAACAAACTCCAAGATATGGAAACAAAAGACTTCTTTTAGTTTTTATTTGTGATGATTCTTTACCTTATGTATGTTGTATTCATATGCATATCTTTGGGGGGAAGACATAGAACTGGGGGAGGGGAAGGGTGAAAAAGTGTAGCAGGGGAGCTCATTGGACACTGATGAAAGTGAACTATACAACTTGTGGATGGAGCTGGGAGGGAGGGACTGGACTAAGAGAGAATGAGGGAACAGAAAACACTGTATGAAAGGAAGTTTACTTATTATTGACCCATGTAATTGTAATCCCTCTGTACATCGCCTCTATAATAACAATGAAGTAAGTTTGTTTGTTTGTTTTAAAGAAGTGTATGTTGAAATGTTTCTCAACTGAATGGGAATTACAGAGACTAGAATATATCATGTCTTTATATTTATATCTACTTTTATTTTTTAAAGTATTCATTGCAGGTTATTATTTTTATGTTTTCCTGCTTATTTTTCTTTATTCTAAGAAAGTGCAGAATTTTCAGGATACTTGAGAGAACACTAGTAATTGCATTATGACAGAAAATCCCTTCAACCCTTAAGATTTAATTTTCTCATCTGTAAAATTTTAACAATAGTAGCTGTTTAGTTGACAAGTGAAGCTGCTTGAACACTGAGCTCCTCTTCTGTGCACTCATGGAACTAATGGACTTGAGAAGGCCATGTGACTAACTAAATACTACACCAGTATTGACTCATACATATATTCCTAAAGGGAGAAAAATGCAATAATTACTTTCCATTTTCAATGTATAAAGATATTGCAAGGAAGATGGGAACCTCAGAACTCTCTCTTTTGAGGGTTGGGTAGGCAATTGGCTTGTCCTGGAGGTCATAAATTAATGTCAAAATATTTATAGACCTCTATTTGCCAGCCAAGCCAAATGCAACAGTGAAACGCCATATGAGAAGATTTAAATGGACACAATCTCTTCATTCAAATTTCTAATAGCCTATGAAAGGATAAAAGAAGCAGATTTATGCTTCATGGCTCCATAAAGACCAGTGAATGGAAGTTATACAAAAGGGAATTTTTGGTTGTCTGTAAGCAGATACAAGTAGCCAAATTAGAAGGATCATAATTTGTTCACAATCATAAGCAGTTTCACTATGATGCAAACTACTTCCTATGGATGATGTATGACATTTCACTGGAGATAGAGACCATCTAATGCTCCCAAATACTTTCCAGACATAGTAAACAGCTTGATATAAGACAGTTGATGACTGGGAGCTATCAAGTTTTATATTAATATATTATTATTGCTATTAGTTTTTCTATTTCACTCAGTCAAATTTTTATATTATCTTCCATTTTATCTCTTTGGTAGGTTTTAAAATTTTTATTTTCAAGTATATTTTAAATATATGAACTTTGAGAACTTTATATTTTCCCTTGTGTATAGTTATATCATGTATTATAGGTTTCAAGTATGTCAAAGAATGTTTCCTAATTTCCAAATGAATAATGTCTTGTCATTATTAAATGTCATTTTCTATTTTCTAGATTTAATTATGACCAATGTTGATCACAAAACTCTATTTACAGATATTATTTTCTTTGAAAATGTCCATTTGTCTTAAGAGAAAACACTATGTATGCCATAGAACACAAAAATTTTATATATGTACACATAAATATATACTTACACTCATGATTAATTTTATTGATACCTTTAATTGTGTGCATTCATTTTTAATCTCCTTGATTAATCAAATTCTTAAAAACACATTAATACATACACTACAAAAGTTATGCTTTTCTTCAGTTCATCTTGTAAATCTATGTTTATCATATATACATTTGACTACTGTGTTAGAGTATCAACTATGAGTATTCAATCTTCATGGATCTTATGGTTTCTCACTATATATTATTCCGAAAGATGGTTGAGAAATATTGAACTCTCCTCTTAGGAAAATGAGATATATTTCTCTTTCATTTACTTTCAATGAGTTGGGCAAGGTGGAAATGACACTATGCTGATATCACATCTATCCTTGACAAAAGTTGACAAGTTCTCTCTCGGAACCCAGTGGCCAGATAAGATAACTCTTCTGATACCATCATGCTGAATAAAACCCATGCTCGTAGGAAGTGTCTGAAGATTAAGAGGCTATATGGACAGAATTAGAAAGCCAAGGAACACTAAGTACCAAAGGTTAAACCAGGTAGACCGGAGATTTACCACCCATCAAAATATTTCCCAAAACTTTGATCTACAAAATCATGAAATACAATAAAATTTCAGTTTAAAAAATACTAAGCTGTCCATTGATTGCTCACCCCTGTACTCCTAGCTACTCAGGAGGGTGAGATTTTAGGATTATGGATAGAAGGCAGTGCAGGCAGGAAAGTGCATGAGACTCATCTCCAATTAGCCATCAGAAAACTGGAAGTGGTGCTGTAGCTGAAAGTGGTAAAGTGCTAACTTTGAGTGGAAAAGCTTAGGGACAGTGCCCAGGCCCTGAATTCAAGCTCCACGACCGACAAAAAAAAAAATAGTACGTAGTAAGTGTAAGTGTTAGTGTTAGAGCAACTTGTTAAGCAGCAAAACATTGCCTGGGAATTTTAAACAAATTTTTTCTAGTATAATGCATTTGCCTTTTTGTGCCATCTTCCTACCAATAACATTACCTCTATGTTTTCTTTTATAAGGATCAACCTGGTATATTTTGAGCAATCTTTAATATGATTATTTTGTGGTCCTAGGATTTGAACTTAGGACCTTAAACTTCCTAGGCAAGCACCCTACCACTTGAGCTATGCTCCAGCCCTTTATTTATTTGAGTTTATTTTTTCAGATGTGGTTTCATGGTTTTCCATGAACTACTTTTAGGTAAAGGTTCTCCTACTCCTGCCTCCCTCTTGTCTGAGATTACAGATTTGTGCCACTATGCCTAGATTGATTTGTGTATTTCACTTTTCTGTGTGTTTCTGGTTTTTGCCTATTACAGTACTAGGGTTTGAACTCAGGATCTTGTGCTTATTAGGTTGCTGCTTTATTACTTGAGCCCTGCTTTTCTCTGGAGGAGGGGGTAGAGGTTACCTCTAACTCTGCCCTTCACATTTTACCATCTTCTGTAGCAAGGATTATAGGTATGAGCCACCATCACCTAGCAAAAGCTTATTTTTTTAATGGAATCTATTTTCTTTTAGCCAAGGATGGCTTTAAACTGCAATCATTTTATCTCTGCCTCCCACTGTAATAACCGGCGCGTGAGAAAATCCACGGAGGCACGGTTAAAGTTAACAAAGGAGTTTTATTAGTTCATCTGCAACTGCTCTGTCTTGGGCTACCACAGAACTAGAGCAGGAGGGGGGTCCAAGATGGTGACAGAACAGTAGAGAAACACCGCAGCTTTCTCCAACCAAATAGAGAGCTCAGGTTTCAATGCTCTGTTTCTTCAAAAGACCAACAGCAACAAAAAGGCGATTACTCAGAGAGATAGAGGAAGTGAGAAAAAGAAAAAGGAAAAACTCCAGAACCCACACAAACATGGTAAGGTAGGAAGACCCTTCCCCCACCCCTTGCTACCAGCAGGGCTCAGCCTTAAGCAGCCCAGCTCAGGACCCACCAGGGACCGCAGAGCCAAAAGCATCCCAAGGCTTCCGGAAAACTCCCAAGATCCAGTGTGGAACCGGAGAATACAAACAGAAATCTCTGAACGCAGAACCCACAAGAAGACACCACCACCACGGCACAGTGCCTCAGCCCGGCAGAAGTAAACAGCCCTGCCCAGCCCTGAGAGGCAGCCAGCAACAGTGGAGGCAGCGGCAGCGGTGGTGGCAGTGACAAACGACCCCAGATGCACAGCACACAGCCTCTCCACATCGGCCTGCAGGAACAGCCCAGCCCTGGGCAGTGGCCACAGCAGTGGCAGCAGCAAACAACCCCAGGCTCCCAGCGCAACACAACGCCTTTCTGCCCCGGCCCTGATAAGTGTCGGGTCCAGCCTGGGGCGACCCCAGACTCACTGCGGGGCACAGTGCCTCCCTGCACCTGCCTGCCCAGCCTGGGGTGGAAGTGGCAGCCGAGGCGGGGCCATGGCAGCAGCAGCAACAGCAAAGGACCCTAGACTCCCCAGCCCTGTGGCTCTCTCCCCCAGCTGGAAGAAACCCAGCTCAGTTTGGGGCCGTGGTAATTGCAGAGGTAGTAGCAAAAGACTCGACTTGCAGCACAGCGCAACACCTTCTGCACCAGCCCTTGTGAGCATTGGACCCAGCCTGGAGCGACCCCAGACTAACTGCAGGGCACAAAGCTTCCCTGCACTGTCCTGCATAAGTGGCCCAGCCTTGGGTGGAGCTGCAGCTGTGGAGTGTGGCGGCAATAGCAGCAGAACAACCCTAGACTCCCCAGCCTTGTGCCTCTCTCCCCCAAACTGAAGAAGCAACCCAACCCAATTTGGGGCTGCAGTGACTGCAGTGGTAGTAGCAAATGACCCCTGACTTGCAGTGCAGCGCAGCACCTTTCTGCACTGGCCCTCATAAGCACCTGGGCCCAGACCAGGGTGACCCCAGACTCACTGCAGGGCACAGAGCCTCCCTGCACTGGCCTGTATAAGCAGCCCAACCCAGCCTGGGTTGTCCGCGGCAGCTGTGGTGGGGGAGCAGCAGTAAATGACCCTAGACCTCTTGCACCTCCCCCACCCCACCCCACCCCCAGTCCACAGAAGCTACCCAACCCAGCTCAAGATGATGGTGAATGACCCCAGACGTGCAGTGCCAGTGTGTTGACTCTCTACATAGGCCGGTATAAACAACCTAGCCTGGACCAGCAGTGGCAGCAGAGGTGGCAGCAGTGGAAGCAAAGGACCACAGACTCAGAGCATGACTCTGTGCCTCCCCATGCTCGCCCACAGAAGCAGTCCAGGCCAGAGTGGGGTGGCAGTGGAGAGGAACCACAGACCCACAACACCAAATGGGACAGCATAAACAGTGGTAAGGACTGTAAAACACAGACCTAGCCTGGACCACCATCCAGCATAGACCGCAGTCTTCTCAACCAACGTGGAACACGAGTTGAACAGCAACCTACAATGCACAAAATCAGCCATCTGCCACAGCACCGCTGGACAGCTCCCAACCAGTACCAGGATAAGCAGGAACCTTAGCCATCTTAACTTCCTGCCCCTGACTGGTCAGGTTCTGAGTCCACACCCCAGCAAATGGCGGAGTGTGTCTGCCTACCACAAACTAACAGGAGTAAGCCCTATGTGAGTCAGATCAGCAGCTGAGAAGCAGCCCCTCCACAACAGAACCTTGGACCAGGTAAAATATTCTCAACCAGCCCAGCTCCGAGAGCAAGCTACATCAATTAATCCAGGAACAAATTGAGAACCAAGCAAAGGTAGCCACCTAGTGACCAAAATAATCAGGGACTGGAATTGGTCTCCAACAATCCCTGAATCCACATGTGAAAATCACAGTAAAAAATTACAAAATTCAACAACCAAGATAGTAAACCAGACTCAAAGGCCAGCAACCACACTGGGGAGAACACCAGTGGAAATGAAAAAGAAATGGAAGACAAACGCTTCATCCAAAAGATGATAGAGGCAATGACTCAAGAATTAAAACAATAGACCAGAAATTAAAAGAACAAACGAATGAGCTATCAAAAGAGATCCAGGTCTTCAAACAAGAAATGCACACAAAAATAGATACAGTACACAGCTCACTAAAAGATGAGATTAGTACTCTAAGGAATGACAGAAATTATAAATGGCTCAATCTCCTCCATGAAAAATTCAATTTCTTCCATGAAAACCACAATGGAAGCCACAGTTAATAGAATAAATGAAATGGAAAATAGAATATCAGATACTGAAGACAAAATACAGGCACTGGAAACAAAAGTTACAGATGTGGAAAAAAGACTCAAAACATGCAAAGGGAAGCCAAGAACAAGCAGACAGTACCAAGAAAGTTAACCTTTGTATAATTGGGGTGGATGAATGGGAGGAATACCAGAATAAAGGAATGCAACACTTATTCAATAAGATCATCACTGAAGCTCAAGTGGTAGAGCGCTAGCCTTGAGCTGAAGAACTGAGGGACAGCGCCCAGGCCCAGAGTTCAGGCCCCACGACCGACTGGACCAAAAAAAAAAAAAAAAAGATCATCATTGAAAACTTCCTCAGTCTTAAAAGAGAAAATCTTGCCTACATAACAGAACACCTAACAAGCAAGATCCCAGGAGGAGCATTGCAAGGCACATTATAGTAAAAATGCTAGATTTTAGCAATAAAGAAGCAATATTTCATGCAGCAAAAGCAAAGAAGGAGCTATACTACAATGGGAAAAAATTAGAATCACTGCAAATCTCTCCACACAAACTCTGAATGCAAGGAAAGCCTGGGAAAGTACCATCTGAGTCCTGAGAACAAACAACTGCTAACCCAGACTGATATATATATAGCAAAGCTAGCATTCACATTCGAGGGAGAAACTAAAATTTTTAATAGTAAAAATAATAAGAATTCATAAACAATGAGCCAGCATTACAAAGAATATTAAGAGGAAGTGGTGCTGTGGCTCAAACGGTAGAGCACTAGCCTTGAGCTGAAGAGCTGAGGGATAGCGCCCAGGCCCAGAGTTCAAGCCCCACAACTGACAAAACAAACAAACAAAAACATCCAAAGGAAGCATTCAAGAACAGGGATCAAGACCAGATAGATATTGTTGGAGACCAACTTAGTAAACACAGGAGGGAAGGAAAGAAAAAAACTTAGGAAAGTATAAAATGACAGGAAATACAATATACCTCTCTATAATAATCATAAATATTAATGGACTCAATTCGCCAATCAAAAGAAAAAGAATTGCAGATTGGGTCAGAAAACAAGATCCATCAATTTGCTGTCTTTCAGAGACCCACCTCACAGCCAAAGATAAAAGCAAACTCTGAGTGAAGGGATGGAGAAAGATCTACCATGCAAATGCCCTCAGGAAGAAGGCAGGAGTTGGCATTATGATGTCTGATAAAATAAACTTTACACTAAAATCACTACGAAAAGACAAAGAAGGTCACTATATAATAATACAGGGAACAATCCAAGTAGAGGACATCACCATTGACAATCTATATACTCCAAACATCAGTGCACCCAAATATGTTAAGCAAATACTCTCAGATTTACAGTAAATGATGGACCCAAATACAATAATACTAGGAGACTTTAATACTCCACTCTCACCAAAGGACAGGTCCACCAACCAAAGAATTGGCAAAGAAGTCTCTGAATTAAATAATGTCATATCTCAAATAGATTTAACTGACATATAATGAGTTTTCCACCCAACAACAACCCAGTACACATTCTTCTCAGCAGCCCATGGAACTTTTTCTAAAATAGATCATATCTTAGTTCATACAAAGAATTTAAGCAAATACACATAGAGCTACATAATCCCCTGTATTTTAATCTGACCATAATGGAATCAAACTAGTTTTCAATAACAAGGCATAGAGTAGAAAAACCTCAAACACATGGAAATTAAACAGCACACTGCTTAGTAACACTTGGGTCACAGAAGAAGTTAAAGAAGAAACTAAAAAGTCCCTACAATTCAATGAAAATGAAGACACATCACAAGGAAACACAGCAAAAGCATTCCTGAGGGGCAAGTTTATTGTTCTCAGTGTGCACATCAAGAAAACAGAGACAGACCAAATAAACAATCTCATCACGCAACTAAAACTGCTAGAGATACAAGAAAAAGTTGAAACTAAAGTCGCTAGATGGAGCGAGATAACCAAAATAAGAGCTGAAATTAACAAAATAGAGACTAAGAAAACTATAAATAAAATTAATAAAACAAAAAATTGTTTTTTAAAAAATTAATAAAATTGGTGGATCTCTGGCAAGATTAAAAAAAAAAGAAGAGAGGAGACCCAAATCAATAATATCAGGGATGCCACAGGAAAATTACAACAAACATCCAAGACATCCCAAAAATTATAAGGAAATATTTCCAGACTCTATACTCACAAAGGAAGGAAAACCTACAAGAAATTAATGAATTCCTAGAGAAATACAAATTGCCCAAACTGAACCAAGAAGAAATAAATCAATTAAATAAGACAATAACCTAAAATGATATAGAATAAGCAATCAGAAGTCTTCCAACAAGGAAAAGCCCAGGACCAGATGGATTCAATACGGAATTCTATAAGACCTTTAAAGAGGACCTAATATCCATACTCCTCAAGCTCTTCAGAGAAATAGGAGCAGAGGGAGTAATCCCAAACTCATTCTATGAAGCAATATCACACTCACCCCTAAACCAGGCAAAGACCCCAAAAAAAGAGAGAACTACAGACCAATCTCTTTGATGAACACAGATGCAAAGCTCCTCAATAAAATTCTAGCCAACAGAATCCAGAAACATATCAAAAAAATCATACACCCCACTATATAACCCCTGCTTTCACTGTATTTGATGTCAGTATAATTTGTGGAAGGGAAGGGGAAAAAAATCGTTTAAATAGGGATACAGGTGGACTCATTGCAACAGTGAGACTTACAAGTCGTTATGTCAAAAATAAACTTTACAACTTTGGTGGGGGGGAGAGGAGGACTGGTTGGGGGGGTGGGGAGGATGGGAAGGGAAGGGAAGGGGAAACAAAGGAGGAGGCTACAATGCTTGGTAAGAAATGTACTCATTATCTTGAACATGTAATTGTAACCCTTCTGTACAGTATTTTCACAATAAAAAAAAAAGAAAAAGAAAGAATTGGTTTTACAATATAGTTTTATACTGTACCAGTAATTATAACCCTCAAATAACAACCTCTCTCATGTTATATTTTAAGATAATATTTATGTTCCTCAATTAAAGCCAATCAGATCAGTCTTTTAAAAAATCATACATTACATCCCAGAGATGCAGGAATGGTTTAACATACGTAAGTCAATAAATGTAATCCAACATATCAACAGATCCAAGGTCAAGAACCTCATGCTTATCTCATTGACACAGAAAAGGCTTTTGACAAAATACAACATTCTTTCATGTTAAAAGCTCTGGAAAAATTAGGAATCGAAGGAACATTCCTTAAAACAACAAAAGCCTTATATGACAGACCAATGGCCAATATTATACTTAATGAGGAAAAAGTACAACCAATTCCCCATAAAAACAGGAACAAGGCGAGGATGCCCACTCTCTCCACTCCTATTCAATATAGTTCTGGAATCCTTAGCCAGAGCAATAAGGCAGGAAAAAGACATTAAAGGGATCCACATAGGGGAGGAATAAGTTAAACTATCTCTTTTTGCAGATGACATGATTTTATACCTTAACAATCCCAAAAGCTCAATCCCCAAACTCTTAGCGCTTATAAACCATTTCAGCAAATTAGCAGGATACAAAAATAACCCACAAAAATCAGTTGCCTTTTTGTACACCAACAATGTACCAGCAGAAAGGAAAATCAAGGAAACAGCTCCATTCACAATAACCTCAAAAAATAATCTAGGAATTAACCTTACCAAAGATGTAAAGGATCTATTTCATGAAATCTGTAGAAGCCTTAAAAAAGGAACCATAGAGGATATAGGAAATGGGAAGATCTCTCATGTTCCTGGATAGGCAGAATTAACATAGTGAAAATGGCTATACTGCCAAAATTGATATACACATTCAATGCAATTCCCATTAAAATCCCAATGATGTACTTTACTGAAGTAGAGAAAACAGTGCAAAAGTTCATATGGAACAACAAAAGACCTAGAATAGCCAAAACAATTCTAGGCAAAAGAAACAAAGCGGGAGGGATCAAGATACCGAATTTCAAGCTCTACTATAGAGCCATAATAACAAAGACACCTTGGTACCGGTACAAAAAGAGACCCAAAGACCAATGGAACAGACTAGAGGACCCAGAAATAAAGCCACATATGTACAATTAGTTGACATTTGACAAAGGAGCCAAAGACATACAGTGGAAGAATCATAACCTCTTCACCTATTGGTGCTGGGAAAACTGCGTGGCCACATGCAGAAAAATGAAAGTGGACCCTAGCCTATCACCATGCACTAACATCAACTCAAAATGGATTACAGACCTTAATGTCAAACCTGATACTCTGAAACTACTGCAGGACAGAATAGGAGAGACACTTGAACTTATAGGCACAGGCAGAACTTCCTGAACAGAGTCCCAGAGTCACAACAAGTTGGAGAGAGACTGGACAAGTGGGACTACCTTAAAATAAAAAGTTTCTGCCCAGACAAAGAAAGAGCAACCAAACTAGAAAGACAGCCAGCTAATTGGGAAAAAAATACTTACCAGCAAAATATCAGACAAGGGTCTAATATCCATTATATGCAGGGAACTCAAGAAATTAACCCCTCACAAATCTAACAAACCAATCATGAAGTGGGCAAGGGAACTAAAGAGAGAGACTTCTCAGAAGAAGAGCTAAAAATGGCAAAGAAACACATGAGGAAATGTTTATCATCCCTGGCTGTAAAGGAAATGCAAGTAAAAACAACACTGAGATATCACCTTACCCCAATCAGAATGGCCCACATCCTAATGTCAGCCAACAACAAATGCTGGAGGGGATGCAGAGAAAGAGGAACCCTATTGCATTGCTGGTGGGAATGTATACTAATACAACCATTTTGGGAAACAGTCTGGAGATACCTCAGAAAGCTAAATATAGACCTCCCCTATGACCCAGCCATACCATTCCTAGGCATCTACCCTGAGCAACAAGAACCAGTATACAAAGACACATGCACCTCCATGTTTATTGCAGCACTGTTCACAATAGCCAAGACTGGAAACAACCCAGATGCCCCGCTATTGGTGAGTGGATCCAAAAATTGTGGTACCTATATACAATGTAATATTATGCAGCCATTAGAAAGGACAAAATAATGGTATTTGCAGGGAAATGGATGGAATTAGAGCAGATTATTTTGAGTGAAGTAAGCCAAGAACAAAGAGACAAACCACACATAGTCTCCCTGATATGTGGATGCTAAAGCCAAAATACAAGAAGATATGGCAAACAGGACTCAAGAAACAAAATACAGCCACCCATTCTGTCATATCTTTGCTAAATGACTCCATGTTCTGGACTATATATATGGTAGATATATGCACAAAAAAGAGGGAACCCAGCAGGAGGAACAGAATAAGTGGAAAAGCACACACTAAGAAAAGCAAAGAAATGTAAACATCACCTGATGTGGAAAAAATAACTTGTAATGTCAAAGCTCATAGAAGTCACAAACCGTATAGACCATGATAGTGACAATTTGCCTTGTGAAAATTAAAATGTGTTTGTGACTCTAAGTATCACTATTCCACAATACTGTGAAATATGTGAAATTTATGTAATCATGTAATCTAAATTAAAGAAAAGAAGTGAGAAGGGATGGTTTAAGAGAGATGGGTGACAATGTTGTCAGACACTTTGTACTCAGATACTGTTTCGTAGAATGGTAATTTCTTCGTACAACTACTTAAAGATAATAAAAAAATAAAATTAAAAAAATAGGGCAATTGTCTAGCAAGTAAAAGACCCCAAGTTCAAACTTCATAACTTTTCAACAATAAAAAGAATATGAAGAATAAAAAAAAAGAACTAGAGCAGCTGAAATCTCCAAAGGGCGAGAGTTTTTTCCCCCTTTTCCCTCCTTTACTTCCTTTCCACAGGCCTTTCAGCTCTCCACTGTCCTCCACATCTCTCCATGAGCCCTCAGCTTCTCTGCCACCCTCTCAGTTCTCCGCTAGCCTCTTGGCTCTTGGCAGGCCTTTCTGCAGTCCTCTTTGCTGGCCCACATCTCCTCGGGCCTCTCCACAGGCCTCACGTGCCTCTTGCTGCCTCCCTTTACCCTGCTTGTCTCCTTTTTCTCCCCTGGAATTCACCCTCTCCATATACGGTGGCCCACCCCTCAAGCTACCCACTCCCCTACTCACTTTGAAACCCGGCCCTGCCAGCAGGTGGGAAGGTATAATGGTGATGTCAGCACAGGGCAGGACCCTCCGCCTCGCTGGTTCTAACGCCACAAGATTGAGATTACAGGTGTGTGCCACTACTAAGTCCATTAGATTTAAATCATTTTTCCAGGAGTTACAAAGATGTGTTTCTTATAAGTAGCACAGTTTGTGTGTTCAATCCAACATTAAAAATTCTTTCTTTTGGCTGAGATAATTCAACTTTTTTATATCTATTTTGATAGTTGAATCTTTTATTCCTTCTCTCCTATTTAACATGTATTTGTTGTCACTTCCTCTTTTCCCATCTTCCTTTTTTTCATTCAGTTTCTTCCTTTTCCTTACTTTTCCTAGCCTGGTTAACTTTCTTTTCTTTCAGTTTTCCTCGTTGATATTTTGAGGGTTCTAATATGGTCCTAAAATGTTTAATTATTTCATTTTCATACAATCATAAATTTCTGTTGCTACAAATTTATATTAAATAACTACATATTCTTACTAAGATTTTACTTGTACATAAATCTATGCTACTTCTCTTTAGATATAAATTCTTTAAGTAATTTCTCTCTATTGACATTTTACTATAAGCAATTAACAAAAACTACATAGAAGAACATGACCTACAGTACTCCCTTGCTAGGAAGGCCCTGAGTTCCTAACCTCAGTACTAAAAAATATTTGTTACAGCAAGCTGCTGGTCCTCTAAACCAATTTGCCCCCATTTTATGTTATAACAGAACACAGACAATTCTCAATTATAGTAGTTAACTTGCAATTTTTTTTTTACTTTGCATGCTGCAAAAGTAATATACAAGGAACAGAATCTTGTGCTATACAATGTGGGATTGGATCTCCCCCCCACCAATAGCATTAGGTAGTATGACATTTTCTTAATGCAGGGATCATAGTGAGCCATAGGATTCAGTCCATCCAAGTGGAAAGGAGAGCATGGCATATAAAAGAAGCTCACCTCCTGGTGTTGAGATCACACACAAAGTGAGAGACAGAGACAAAGACAAAGACAGAGAAAGAGACAAAGATAGAGACAGCCTCCATTCCCTGACTCCTCATTTTCCTTTTATTCCATCTGAGCTTGGGGCTTTGTGATGGTACCATCCACATTTAAGGTGGATCTGACTTCCTTAGTTAATCCTCTGGCATTCTCGTAGATATACCCAGGGGTGTGTTTCCTAATCTCCTAGGTCCTCTCAATTCAATCTACACTCAGAAAAACACAATCAGGTATATTATTACAGTTAATGAGTAGCATTCAACAAAATATTTTTTTTCTCATCAGTCATGGGGCTTGCACTCAAGGCCTGGCCACTGTCCCTGAGCATTTTTTCTCAAGGCTAGTGCTCTACCACTTTAAGCAATAGCACCACTTCCACATTTCTGATGGTTAATTGGAGATAAGAGTCTCATGGGCAAGAAAAGTACTCATTACCTTACTCATGTAACTGTAACCCCTCTGTACAGCATCTTAACAAGAAAATAATTTTTTAAAATAGTTCCACCGACTTTCTTGCGTGAGCTGACTTCAAACCATGATCCTCAGATATCAGCCTCCTGATTAGCTAGGATTACAGGCATAAGCCACCAGTGCCACCAGTGCCTGGCTCAAAATATTTGTTTCAATAAATCACTAATTGCTGCATACACTTATAATAGCCATGTAGAGAGAGAAAGATTAGATATTCAGTATTCCTAACACCATTTGTTGAATAGGCTCCTTTCCCTCCCCAATTCTGTATTCATAGGATCAATAAACAGTTGAAAATAGGAAGAGATAAACTTAGTAAAATGATGAGAAAATGCTACAGAATTTCACCCAAAGAAAGTTAGCCAAGGAGTTCCGGGAAGATGGCGGAGGAGAAGCTGGAGGTTAAACAAGCTCTCGCATAGAAAGCAGTTTTAGTGTTCCAGTGAACAGTCCTAAGCCAGAGAATCACACCAAGTGTGCCATCACAGTACAGAGTTAGGCCAGAGAGGAAAAATCCAGGCAAGGAAACAGATCTGAGCACTTGCCAGCAGCTGTGGCTGCGGTGGCAGCAGCGGCAGTGGCGGCCATAGCCGCCATACCTGCAACACAGAGAGTCCGGGACAAAGGCGCCAGACGTGGCAGGTGAGCAGATTCTATTCAACACCAGCAAGAGCTGACAAGGAGCACACATATTCACCCTGCAGTTCGCAGACCAGAGACAACCCAGGAACCAAGACTCTAGCATGAGTAGAACCATGGCATCCTAACACCTTCTCTGGGAGCAGAAGAGGCAAGGCCACCCCTCCCCCCCCACTACCGGAGATCTCCATCTTTGAATCTGACAAAGGCCTGGCTGAGCAGCTAGCTCCAACTCAGGCCTTGGAAGAAAAATAGAGTCATTTAGCAGGTCACAAGAACCTACCTGACCTGCCAGGCTCAGCTCCACCCAGGAAAAAGTCACCCAGCCCGGCTGCCAGCCCCAGCAGTGGCTTGCTTTACTGGGTAAACAGAGACAGAGGCTGCCCCTCCCTACAGCAGCTTTGACAATCAATTGAAATTCAGTAAATATAAACTCTGAGAATGGCTCCAGGCTGGGCTCTGTGAGTGTTTCAGAAGCTAGCCCCTCAGGGAAAAGCTACTGTTTGTTGAAAGGCCTCAACACTACCCAGAACCTAGCCTCAGCACAGCATCTCCAAACTAGAGGAAACAGCCATCTCCCTCTTTTGTAATACTCAAAGCAGATCCCCCTCCCATTGAACTAGCCTGGGAGGAGGATCACAAAATCCTGGGTAAAGCACAGCATTTTTCTGCCTGCTCAAACAAACTGACTTAAGAAACCAACCAAGCCACAGGAAAATCAAACACTACAAGCAAACCAAAGACTCCAACAAGAGACTGGTTACGGACACAAGGGAGATACAGGATCTTCTCATCCCCCCCAAAAAAATCAAAGAACTCTTTTTTTGTACCTTTTATAAAATTTTTTTTTTCTCTAAAACTTTTTTTTCTTAAAACTTTTTTTAATTTTTAATTTTTAACTTAAAAAATTGTTTTCTAAGTTTTTATGAAACATTTTTAGTGTATTTGATTTTGGTTATTTTTTGAGGGGAGTAGGACTGGGGTTTGAACTCAGAAACACAGCTTTTTTTTTTAATATAGTCCCTAAAAAGTGTCACAGAGACAATGAAACATCAATTTACTAATGTCTTTCTGAGTAGAACTTCTGCACAGTGCAAAGGCAGAACTGTCTGTTGATTTGTCTTAACACAAGCTATGTTTAGAAAATTACTTGTGTACAGTATTTTCACAATAAAAATTGTTTTTTAAGAAAAAAAGAAAATTACTTGTAATGGGGAATAAAGGTTCTTTTCCATTGAAAAAATTTGTTTCTATTAACTTTTTTTTTCTTCCTCTTATTATTATTAGTTTAGGGGTATATGTGTGTGTGCTTTTTTCTTTTTTCTTTTCTTTTTTAATTTTTTTTTATTTAGCTCTACTGAAATTTTGATCTTTTTTTCATTCTTTCTCATTCTTTTCACCTTTTCTTCTCTTTCGTTCTTCTTTGAGTGACTTAATTGCTGTTCTGCCATCCTCAGATATACCTGTAGATGATTATTAGACCTTATCCCCCACTGTGTACACACTTAATCGATAAACTTATTACTCAATTCAAAACCTATTAGACTTCAATTCCTTAATAGCAGTATTACCTCTTTATACCTATATAATATTTTAAGCATTTTTATTTGTAAGTTTTTCACGTCTCCTTTCTATCCCTCCCCTTCTCTCATTCTATCCACGTTCTTCTCTGAATATTTCGTTGTTAAATTTGCATAATTTTTTCCCAGTTTCTCTTTTTTTATTGTGAAAATTATTATCTGTACAGAGGGGTTACAATTACATGGGCAAGATAATGAGTACATTTAAATTTGCATAATTTTTAAGTGTTGCACATTTTAAATTTTAATTTTTGCTTTTCTATTTTTTCTTGTCTTTTTTTTCTTTCTCTTTGTTCTTTTTTCTCTCTCTGTACTTTCATTATTTCCAACCTATTTCCCACTTTAAGATTGGGACTTAGTTTAAACTCTCCCTCTGCCTTTCCACATCCCTCTATTCCTATTTTTACCTACATCTCTCCCTAAATCTAATAATTTCTGGTTTGCCAAATTCTTCTTTGCCGTTGGTAGCCCATTAATATATAGTTGTTTGATGTTGAATGGATATATCTGTTGAACTAGATTGTATTTGCAGACTTTTGACTGTGCAACTACAGACTTTGGTTGATGCTTGCCTTAAGATAGTATTCTAGCATAAAACTGGTGTTACTTTCATCCCAAATGGGCAGAACAAGCCAGAAAAACACAAGAAAAATGGCAAGTACGGGTATCTCAACTCCCACTCATGATAATCAGGGGTCAGAACAGATAATGAATAATCCAGAAGAGAATTCCCAAATAGCTCTACAAGTGCTGCTGGTAAACATGGTAAATGAAAATACTGAAAACCTGCAAAGGACTCTGTATGAGTGTGATAGGGAGAGAGAAGAGGCAAACCAAGACTTAATACAGGAATATCTTGAGCGTGAGGAAGCTATTCAAATACTGATACAGGAATTGCATGAGCAGCTTGAGAACACTCAAAGAGAAATAAAGGAATGGCATGAGCAGGCTGAGATCAGTCAAAGAGAAAGTCAGGAATGGCGTGAGCAGGCTGAGAACACTCAAAGAGAACTACAGGAATTGTGTGAACATGAGGAAGCTAATCAAAAAGTAATACAGGAATGAAGAGAGCAGGATGTGAATACACAAAGATCACTAAAGGCATTCATGGAATCCATTAACAGAGAGCTGGAAGAAGTCAGGGAGAACAAAAAGGGAATGCTGAATGGAATCCAACAGAAGGAATGGGAGTCCAAGGAAACCATAACCAATCAACTAAGTGACTTGAAATAAACACTGAACACCAAATTAAGGAAGTAAAGAAGTTCATACAAGATCTAAAACAAAGCTCCAAAAAAGAATAGGAAGCCATCAAAGCCAACCAACTAGAAGGAAAAGAAATAAAAAACAAAGTAGAAAGTCTTTACAGCAGGTTACACCATGCAGAAGATTGAATCTCAGGGATTGAAGACAGCCTACATATTATAGAGAAAGAACATACAACCTTCCAAGACAAATCCAAGAAATATGATAGATCTATTCAACACTTGGAAGACACCATCAGAAGGCCCAATCTAAGGATAATGGGTGTAGAGGAGCACCTAGAAACAGAAGTTAATGGTCTAGGAAATTTGTTTAACAGGATCCTAGCAGAGAACTTCCCAAACATGCAAAAAGATAGACCTATTCAGATACCAGAAGCTTTTAGAATCCCAAATAGACTACACCAGAACAGGACATCCCACCGTCACATTAAATTCTGCACAGGATCAATGCAGACCAAGGAAAGGATCATTAAAGCTGTCAAGGAGAAAAGATCAATCACCTATAAAGGGAAACCAATTAGAATCACCTCAGATTTCTCAGCAGAGACAAAGCAAGAAGAGCCTGGAATGATGTATGCCATGCCCTAAAGACAAACATCAACCAAGAATACTGTACCCAGCTAAACTCTCCTTCATAACTGAAGGCCAAATAAAAGCCTTCCATAGCAAAGAAAAATTGAAACAATATATCTTCACCAAACCAGCCCTACAAAAGATTCTTAAAGATGCCCTACACATAGAAAACCAACAAAACCACAATAAAGGCCAAGAAACCCAAACTGAGAATCCAAGAACCGTAGGAAGAACGCAGTTGCCACAGCCCCCAAGAAGGTGGATAAAATGTCAGGAACTCTCAAATACCTCTCAGTCCTATCTCTCAACATTAATGGACTTAACTCTCCAATTAAACGACATAGACTGTCTTGTTGGATTAAAAAGCAAGATCCTTCTATCTGCTGCCTTCAGGAGTCACATCTTGCCCATAAAAACAAACACATTTTGAAAGTGAAAGGCTGGAACAAAATCTACCAAGCAAACAGCCCCTATAAACAGGTGGGACTTGCAAGACTAATATCAGATAAAATAGACTTCAAATTAAAATTCATGAGAAGAGATAAAGAAGGTCGCTACATACTAATTAAGGGATCTCTCCTTCAGGAGGATATTACAATTCTAAATATCTATTCACCAAACAAGGGAGCACCCAAATTTATCCAAGAAACACTACTTTCCCTCAAATCCCACATAGATCCAAAGACATTAATTGTTGGGGACCTTAACACACCACTTTCCTCACTAGATAGATCAACTCAGCAAAAACTCAACAGAGAATCCACAGATCTAAACAACTGCATAGATCAACTAGATTTAACAGACATCTACCAGATATTTCACCCAGCAGCATCAGAATACTCGTTCTTCTCAGCAGCACATGGAACATTTTCCAAAATAGACCACATTTTAGGTCACAAAGCAAACTTGTCCAAATTCAGAAACATTGAAGTTATACCTTGCATTCTCTCTGACCACAAGGGAATAAAATTAGAACTCAACACCAAAAGCCACCAAAGAAAGTCCTGTAACACATGGAGGCTGAACAACACACTGCTGAATCATGAGTGGGTCATGGAAGAGATTAGAAAGGAAATTCAAATGTTCATGATATTCAGCAAAAATGAACACACAAATTAACAGTTCCTCTGGGATACAGCAAAGGCAGTACTCAAAAACAAGTTTATAGCTCTGAGTTCCTAGATCAACAAATTGGAGGCATCTGAAACTAACAATTTTAATGAGACATCTGAACCTCCTTGAAAAAGAGCAGCAAGATAAACCACAATCCAGTAGACAGAAAGCCATAATTAAAATTAAATCAGAATGAAATGAATTAGAATCCAAAAAAACTATAGAAAGAATCAACAAAACAAAGAGTTGGTTCTTCGAAAAAATTAACAAAATTGACAGACCCTTAGCAAATCTTATCAGAAAAAGAAGAGAACACACCCAAATAAATAAACTCAGAGATGAGAATGGAAACATCACCACGGAAACAACCAAGATTCAGAACATCATAAGGGAATACTTCTCAAAACTTTATGCTAATAAGTTTGAGAACTTGGCAGAAATGGACCTTTTCCTAGCAAATATTGACATGCCAAAACTAAACCAAGATGAGTTAAATCATCTTAACAGGCTCATATCAAGCATTGACATAGAAACAGCAATAAGAGACCTCCCATCTAAGAAAAGCCCAGGACCAGATCGTTTTACAGTGGAATTCTACAATGCCTTCAAAGCAGAGCTCACACCAATAGTCCTCCAACTCTTCAATGAAATTGAAAGGAAAGTTCACTATCAAACTCATTCTATGAAGCCATCCTAACCCTCATCCCAAAACCAGGCAGGGACTCATCAAAGAAAGAAAACTATAGACCCATTTCTTTGATGAACATTGATGCAAAACTTCTCAACAAAATTTTGGCCAATCAACTTCAGCAATTCATCCAAAAAAATCATACACCACGATCAAACAGGATTCATTTCAAGGATGCAAAGCTGGTTCAATATATGGAAATCAATTAATATAATTCATCACATCAACAAGAGTAAGGATAAGAACCACATGGTTTTACTCATTATCTTGCCCATGTAATTGTAACCCCTCTGTACAATATATTCACAAAAAATTAAAATTAAAATTTAAAAAAAGAACCACATGGTTATCTCAATAAATGAAGAAAAAGCATTTGACAAGATCCAACACTCCTTTATGATGAAGGTTCTGGAAAAATTAGGAATCCATGGAACATTCCTCAATACAATAAAGGCTGTATATGACAAACCTATAGCCAGCATTATACTTAATGGTAAAAAACTAAAGCCATTTTCTCTTAACTCAGGAACGAGACAAGGATGTCCACTCTCTCCACTGCTCTTCAATCTAGTATTAGAATGCCTAGCTACAGCAATAAGACAAGATGCAAACATAAAGGGGATCCAAATAGGGAAAGAAGAAATAAAACTCTCCCTATTTGCAGATGGCATAATCTTATATTTAAAGGATCCCACAGACTCCACACCCAAATTACTCAAGCTGATTCAAAACTTTGGCAAAGTAGCAGGGTATAAAATTAACCCTCAAAAATCAATGGCTTGCTCTTTGCTCTCTCTCCCCTCTCTCTGCTCTCTCTGCTATTTTCTAGCTCTTTTCTAGCTTTTTTCTCACTCTTTTCTCTCTCTTTCCTCTCTTTCCCAGCTCTCTCTCTTTCCCAGGTCTTTCCCAGCCACGTGGAGTGCCATCCTTGCCTGGTCCCAGCAGGTCTAGATAAGGCTTAGCCCAGGCCCAGAAGCTCTCTCACTGCTTTTCTAGCTCTTTCTCAGCTCTTTTCTTTTCTTTCCCAGCTCCCTTCTCTCTCTGCTCTTTTCTAGTTCTCTCTGCTCTTGTCTAGCTCTTCTCAAGCTCTTTTCTCTCTCTTTCCTCTCTCTTTCCCAGCTCTCTCTCTTTCCCAGGCCTTTCCCAGCCGCGTGGAGTGCCATCCTTGCCTAGTCCCAGCAGGTCTACTGAATAAACCTACCCCTTACCTGAAAAAAAAAACCAATGGCTTTTCTGTATGCCAACAATGCAAAAAGTGTGGCTGAAATTAGGAAAGCAACTCCATTCATTAATTCCTAGGAATTAACTTAACCAAAGAAGTGAAGGACTTCTATGATGAAAACTGTAAAAACCTGAAAAAGAAATCATCACAGAACTTAGAAATTGGCAAAAAACTCCCATGCTCCTGGATTGGAAAGATCAACATCGTGAAAATGGCAATACCTCCCAAGGCTATCTACAAATTCAATGTGATACCTGTCAAAATTCCAACCTCATTCTTCAAGGAAATAGAAGAGGCAATCCAAAAATTCATATAGAACAATAAAAGACCCCGAATAGCAAAAAGGATCCTCAACAGAAAGAACAGTGCTGGAGATATATCAATACCAAATTTCAAACTCTACTATAAAGCCATAGTAATCAAACAGCTTGGTACTGGCACAAGAACAGACCTCAGGACCAATGGAATAGAATTGAAAACCCAGAAATGAACCTAAAGACCTATAGCCATCTAATCTTCGATAAGGGAGTTAAAAAAAACAGAATGGAAGAAAGACAGCCTCTTCAGTAAATGGTGCTGGCAAAATTGGTTATAGACCCTGCACCAGAATCATCTCCAAATGTATCAAAGACCACGGAGTCAAAGCAGACACTCTGAAAACATTACAGGATGGAATAGGAGAAACCCTAGGTTTCTTGGCACAGGCAGAAATTTTCTTAATAGAGACCCAGAAACACAACAAATAAAAGAAACATTGGATAAATGGGACTGCATGAAATTGCAGAGCTTCTGCATGGCAAAGGACATAGCTAGCAAGATCAATAGAAAGCCCACAGATTGGGAGAAGATCTTCACTAGCCATAAAACGGACAAGGGTCTCATATCTAAAATATACCTAGAACTCAAAAAATTAAATCCCCCAACAACAAATCCTCAAAGAAAAAACTGCCCAAGAAATAAGTGGGCTAAAGACTTAAAGAGAAACCTCTCTGAAGAGGAAAGAATGATGGCCAATAGACACATGAAGAAATGCTCAACATCTCTAGCCATAAAAGAAATGCAAATCAAAACAACATTGAGATACCACCTCACCCCAGTCAGAATGGCTAAAATCAAGAACTCTAATAACAACAGATGCTGGAGGGGATGTGGACAGAAGGGAACCTTACTGCATTGTTAATGGGCGTGTAAACTTGTTCAACCACTTTGGAAAGCAGTATGGAGGTTCCTCAAAAGACTACAGCTTCCCTATGACCCAGCAATCCAACTTTTGGGCATTTACCCAAATGTTCACAAACAAGACCACACTAAAGCTAGCTACCAGCACGTCTATGTTTATTGCAGCATTGTTTACTATACCTAAGTTATGGAACCAACCCAGATGCCCCTCAATAGATGAATGGATCAAGAAAATGTGGTATATATACACAATGGAATTCTATGCCTCCATCAGAAAGAATGACATTGCACCATTTGTTAGGAAATGGAAAGGCTTGGAAAAAATTATATTAAGTGAAGTAAGCCATGCCCAAAGAAACATAGGTCCCATGGTTTCCCTTATTTGCAATAACAAGTATATGTCTGAGTCAAGCAGAAAAGGTCAGATAAGGTGATGTTAGGGAAATGAACCCTAAGATATGTATTCAAATGTTTTTTCTTTCTAACACATTTATAAGATTATTTCTTTGTTGCTTTGTATGTCCCTCCCCCATAGAATAACCCCTGCTTTCACTGTATTTGATGTCGGTATAATTTGTGGAGGGGAAGGGGAAAAACAAATCGTTTAAATAGGGATACAGGTGGACCCATTGTAACAATGAGATGTACAAGTCGTTATGTTGAAAACGAACTTTACAACTTTGGTGCGGGGGGGGGTCAGTATTGGGGGGGCAGGGGGAGGATGGGAAGGGATGGGAAGGGGAAACAAAGGAGGAGGCTACAATGCTTGATAAGAAATGTACTCATAATCTTGCTCATGTAATTGTAACCTCTCTGTTCAGTATTTTCACAATAAATAATAATAATAAAATAAAAAAAGAAGGTTAGTCAAGTCAGGGTGAATGTGGAGATTTCCACAAATTAGTATTTTAAATAAGCTGAAAATCAAATCCAAGAATGCTTTCAAGGTTTTTTCCAAATGAGCCAGTCCAAGTGAACAAATATGAAGCCCATATACTGCCACTTGCAAACTCCACCCTACATTCTAATGGTATACAGTCTTGTATCATGATGAGATCCCATCATGGTAGTCTCTTCCCAGAAGCCTAGATAGGTCACTTAACCATTTCCTACATAGTGTCCCATACATCAGTAGTCAATTAGTACATGAGAAGTGTTATCTGAGACTGAGCAGAAAGATTGAAAAGGGGATCAATAACTAAAGCAGAAGCTGAAATGGCAGCATCCTGAATGTTGAGATTGATATGATCAGAGCTACTAAGGGCAGAGAGTAAGTACAACTGAGTAACTCTTAGGAATGCAGTTGGCAAGGGGTAAGGAAGAATCAGAAATGCTATCCAGGTTTCTGGCTTGAACAATTGATGAAAACTATGTCCAACCTAAAAATCACGGGCCATTTATTGAAAATTCACTCCTCATATGTAACTGATTTAATCAACTAAACATGTGGTCATTGGGAGACAGATGTGCTCAGCCTGCTAGAAGCAACAAGATGGGATGAAGAGCCTCAGGACTGGAACTCAGAAAGTCACAATCCCCTCCCAGCCTTGACACACAGTGTCTAATTGTCCTTGGAACAGATACTATCTCTTGCAGGGCTTACCTTTTACTTCTTGTAAATTAAAAAAAAATCTCTTGAGGCGAAAAGACAAAAACAATAGGATTGAAGTACAGCAGTAAAGCCTGCAGACAGTGACTGAAGCAGGAAAAAACGAAAAACTGTGGGAGGTAACTGAATCTTAACTCACCAAGAACAATGGGACTAGCTTTGCTGACTACTTTGGAATACCTGCGCATTATTTCACAGGAACATTTTGGAAACAAGTCATCAGTGGAATGTAGGGCACAGGTCAAGTCAGAGATCTGTGATGATGGAACAATAAAGCAGAGATAGGTAGCAAGAGGAAAGAATGGTCACCATCATGGTCCAGTTTCTAGGACCAGAAGTATTCCATTTTTATGTCTAGCTTATCTTCATGGGACTAGGACCTATGCCATAAGTGTCTCTTATTTCCTCAAAGCTCTATGAACTAAATTCGTAGTTTTCTTTTATTCATTCAAGCTCCATAAAACACTATCAATATTGATTTCCAATTCTGTTTGCAAGGTCTCAGGGTAACAGCAAAAAAGATCTGCCTAACCTCTCCTTAACCTAGAAAACCTGACCTAAATTCTCAAAGCTAACCTTGAAACTGACTCCTCTTAGGAAAATGACAGTTATATAGCTCCTTCTCAAAAAAAAATCTACACATCCGAGTCTATTCCATGTCAAAGAAGCTCCTAAAAGACAAATCACTGTTCTTAGTAAATCCTCCAAACTAATGCCCAGATGAGTATCCCACAGTTCTAAGGTTAGGTCCATATTTTTTTTCTAATTCCTTAGAATGAGCACTCTGCCTTCTGAGATATTGTTGCCTTCTTACCCTAATTGACTTTGCTATTCCAGATTCTGAAGTTTAGCATCACTTACAAAACTGCCTTCAATGGGTTACCCAGGAATCTTCAGGCCCAGATGTTTTACTCTACCAGTTCAAAGCTGTAGATGTGGATATGTAGATTTATCCCACTGCAATTATAAGAGCACATGTGTAACCAGAGCACAATTGCTTATAAAGTGCACATGCCAATGGCTTATTTTAATCCTGCCCCATGAAATAAGTGCATCAGAGATATTATCCCTATTTTCAAAAGGAGCAACACTGTGATCTAGAGAGGAGTTATGACTTGTGCAAGTCCCCATTGCACAACTATGTCATTCCTACTCTAACACCCTTTCTTCTCTCTCATAGGCCTGTGATTCAGCTTAGCTTACACCCACAGTAAGACCAGCCTTCTCACAAGACTCTTTTTCCAAGGCCAAGGATCTGGTGGCCTTAGGGCCCATCTGGTCTCCAGTAGTTGAAGCTTTCAGTGACTGGCAGGCAGCCCCACCCTCCAGTGCACTCCATTAAGTGCTTTCTGTCTGAACTGCTGGAGGCACGAAAAGCCTAGGATATGTAAGTATGCAGCGGAAATCTGCTTTTCATTTGCAGTTTGTAGACTGCAAACCACAAAGCACTGGTTTGGGGCACAGAGGCCTGAGAATGTTGAAATGAGTCTACAGAACAAGAACATGGCAGCATTTCTAGTGTGAGATTCTTGAAAAAAGTCAGGAAATATGTATTTAAAACAGAAACCAAAAAGAAGACGGAAGCAAATAGGAGAGTGGGCCATTGAAATCCACTTGGTAAAATTCTCCAGAAGAATGTGGTGTTGCTCAGAACAGGACCCGTGTGAAGTGTTAATATCAAGTACTGATATTTAGAAAAGAGATTCAAGTTCATTTGAGGGCTCCCAAAGAGCTGGTGCACTCCATACTCTAACGCAATGCCATGCTAAATACCTTTGAAGCTAAGTTTTTTTTTATTCTGGTTGATTCTGTGTGTGTGGTGTGTGTGTGTGTGTGTGTGTGTGTGTGTGTGTGTGTGTGTGTGTGTGTGTGTGTGTGTGTGTGTGTGTATGCGCTTCTGGTACTAGGGCTTGAACTCAAGGCCTCACACTCTTGCTTAGGGTTTTTTTACTCAGGGCTGGTATTTTACCACTTGAGCCACAGCTCCACTTCTGACTATTTGCTGGTTAATTAGAAATAAAATCTTCATAGGCTTCTGCCTGGATGAGTAAAAGATCCACAGAACTAAGCCTCCTGAGTAGCATGGATTACATGTATGAGTCACTAGTGATTTCTGGTTAACTTTCCATTTTTATCACTGCTCCCTTCTTCATGTTGGAGGATGGAAAGGCTGATCCTTATAGATTTTGATAAAAGGAAGGAAGCAGTGAACCAGAAGTCACTGGTGGCTCATACATAAGAGAAACTTCTCTGAAAAGGAAAGAAGGATGGCCAATAGACACATGAAGAAATGCTCAACCTCTCTAGCCTAAAAGAAATGCAAATCAAAACAACATTGAGATACCATCTCACCCTAGTCACAATAGCTATACAAGAACTCTAATAACAACAGATGCTGGAGGGGATGTGGACAGAAGTAAACCTTACTGCATTGTTAGTGGGAGTGTAAACTTGTTCAACCACTTTGGAAAGTAGTATGGAGGTTCCTCAAAAGACTCCACATAGAGCTCCCCTATGACCCAGCAATCCAACTTTTGGGCATTTACCCAAATGATCACAAACAAGACCATACTAAAGCTACCAGCACAATTATGTTTATTGCAGCATTATTTACCATAGCTAACATATGGAACCAACCCAGATGCCCCTCAGTAGATGAATGGATCAAGAAAATGTGGTATATCTATACAATATAATTCTATGCCTCCATAAGAAAGAATGGCATTGCCCCATTTGTTAGGAAATGGAAAGAGTTGGAAAAATTATATTTAGTGAAGTAAGCCAGGCCCAAAGAAACATAGACCCCCATGGTTTCCCTTATTTGCAATAACTAGTATGTCTAAGACAAGCAGAAATGGTCAGATAAGGTGATGTTATGTGAAATGAACCCCAAGATAAGTAGTCAATTTTTTTTCTTTCATATGATTGTTTCTAACATATTTATAAGATGATTTCTTTGTTGCTTTGTATGTCCCTCCCCCATGGTATAACCCTTGCTTTCACTGTATTTGATGTTGGTATAATTTGTGGAGGGGAAGGGAAAAAACAAATCGTTTAAATAGGAATACAGGTAGACCCATTGCAACAAGGAGATGTACAAGTCGTTATGTCGAAAAACAAACTTTACAACTTTGGCAGGGGTGGGGGTTGGAGGGGTGTGAGGAGATGGGAAGGAATAGGAAGGTGAAACAAAGGAGGAGGCAACAACGCTTGATAAGAAATGTACTCATTATCTTGCCCATGTAATTGTAACTCCTCTGTATGGTATTTTCATAATAAAAAAAAAGGAAAAAAAATGACTTTGGTCTACCTACATGGAGGCTGACAGAACCTAGGACCTATCCAGCGTGCACAGAAAGAGAGCAGTTTGTTTTGTCTTATATCACCTTAAATGATTGAACAAGGTGTAACAGGTGAGTAAGAGACAATGCAGTCAACTCAGACGCCCACCAGGGATTTTCATAAACTTGGATTTATATATAAAATAGTCTTTGCAAGTTTATTACCTGAGGCAGAAGTTACAAGTCCTCATTACTGCTTGTAGCTAAATTCTGCAAGAGGGTATTCTACCTGGGTTCAGGTCTGAATGAGCTTCCTCCTTGCAGTATGGACTTTGGGTGATCATGGAAATCTTCGTGGCTCTCAAGAGTATGAGATGCTTTGTATCTTTCCAGTGCAGGGCTATGTTGAGCAAATTCATTCCCAATGGATTGTGCAATGTAACAAATATCTAGCCTGATCCTTGTAATTAGTGTGTATAGATGTGCTAAGTTGCTGCTGGCCCTTTCTAACTAGGTTTACACATAATTGTTCAATTTAATGTAGGAAGAAAGATTAGTGGGTGAAATGTCAGAACTACAAAACTCAAATTTTAGCCAAGTCTCTCATTAGTTTCTACATTAGAGCAGGAAGAAGTAAATTAAGTACAACTTATCAACCTATATCTATTTCTAAGTCGCCTGTGGATTCCCATTGTATCCGTGTGCAGATTTAGGTATATTTTTTATTTAAAAAAAAAAAAAAACCTATAACAAGCATTAGCTGGGTACCGGTGGCTCAGTCCTGTAATCCTAGCTACTCAGAAAGGTGTGATCTGAGGATCATTGTTTGAATCCAGCCTAGAAAAGGAAGTTTATGAGATTCTTAACTATAATTAGTCATCAAAAAACTGAAAATGGGGCTGTGGCTCAAGTGGTAGAACACCAGCCTTGAGCCAAAAGTCTACAGGACAGCACTCAGGTTCTGAGGTCAAACCCCAGGACTGGCTTCAAAAACACTTCAACACATACTAGAAATCCACTGTATAAACAATGAGAAAGTGAAAACAACAAAAGAAACATCATCAAATACAATTTTACCTCCTGCAGATAACTATATTTCTGAACATTTTGTCTTGCACATTTACTTATGATTACATATTACATTTGAGTATTTTGAAAAGATAGAATCATACAAAAATATGAGTTTGTAACTTTTTTAACTTCACAGTACATCATGTATACTATACAACTATGGAAAATTGATACTACTTTCTTTGTAGTATGGGTTTGACACACAAGAATATCTCTTTCCTCCTCCTCCTCCTTCACAATCTCATTAGCTGCGAGTTTGTTCCTTCTCATGAAAGAAGTCAATGATTCATAAAATTTTGTTAGACCATACATACACTCTCCTATATACGTATTACATAAATGCATGCATATACATATTTATGTGTATATACATATATGTATTTATATATGCATATATACAACTTTAAAAACAAATCTATTTTATACTTTCATATCAATTTCTGTGTGTAGACACTTTTAGCTTTCCTCTAAAAGAATTCTTGACTTTTGCATGTATATAATTTACCAAAATACTACTCACACAGGCACCAGTGACTCATGCCTGTAATCCTAGCTACTCCAGAGGATTATGATTCAATCTGAGAACTGTGGTTCAAAGCCTACCTGTGCAGAAAACTTCCTGAGATTATTCCAATTAGCCAGGAAAAAGTCAGAAGTGGAGCTGTGGATCATGCTGTAGAGTTCCAGCCTTGAACAGAAAATTGCTTATGCCCTGAGTTCAAACCAAAATACCAGTACAGTCTCTCCCTCTCCCTCTCCCTCTCCCTCTCCCTCTCCCTCTCCCTCTCCCTCTCCCTCTCCCTCTCCCTCTCTCCCTCCCTCACTCCCTCCCTCCCTCCTTTCCTCTCTCTCTCTCTCTCTCATGCACACACACACACACACACACACACACACACACACACACACACACACACACACACACACACACACACACACACACACACCAGGTACCAGTGGCCAATGCCTGTAATTTTATCTATTCAAGAGGCTGAGATCTGAGAATCACAGTTCAAAATTAGCAGGGAATTCAGTCAAATTCTTATACCCAATTTACCACCAAAAAGAAGTGGAGTTGTGGCTCAGGTTGTAGAAAAGCTCAGTGACAGTGCCCAGGCCTTGAGTTCATGTTGCAGGTCTGACACAACAAAAAGATTAATTTGTGGCATGTCAGTGTGAGGAGCTCCACTGAACTACTTAATGATGTTTATCAAAATGAACTCCAAGAAATGGAAACAAGAGGGTTTTTTGTTATTTTCCTTGTTTTTGTTTTTTTTTCCTCCTTTGCCATTGTTTTGATTTCTGTACCTTTTGTTTTCTATGTAAGTTTATCTGTTTTGCAGAAGATAAGGGGAGAGCAAAGAAATGGTGGGACAAAGGGTGAATAAATGCACGAGTGATACTCACTTGATACTACATTGAAAATGAACCATATATTTTGTGGAGGACTGTGGTTGGGAGGGAAAACCTAAGAGAAAATGAGGGAAGAAGGGACATTGTTCAAAAAGAAATGTACTCATTACCTGACTTATGTAATTGTAACCCCTCCATACATCGCCTGTGGGGAAACCAGTACCAAAGTTGCTTCCATAATTATCTAAAATGTGTAGTACCCCACCCCAAGAACAAGAAGGTATAACTCACACATTGGGAACAGCAGGTGGAAATGACCTGTGAGTGTGATCAAATGTCAGACTTAAGGAAACAGAATCTCAAAGTTGTTATAAATATATTGCATATATGTCCACAGAAACAAAAAAAATAAGAAAAAATAAGAATATTAAATTTTCTAAAGATTCTGGATAAAACTACAAATGAAAATACTCACTTAAGAAAAACAACTACAAAAATTAGTAAGAAAAGAAAGTTTCTGTATTCAAACTAATACTGTTCTCCCCAATCCTGCCTCCAGTTTACCAGGGTGACTACTCAACTGTAAACTATAGCCAAGAACATAGAACTTCCTCTCCTGTTAACTTCCAGTAAGAGCACTTTCTTCCCAAGAGGATCATGCTTTCAGCATTTCTTACCCAGTCCCCAACATGTTTGTAGCTTAGACTAAGTCAAAGTTCAACTTGGAGCTGAAGATTATTTTCTTCTTCCTAACTTCCATGTGTGAAATGAAGATTCGACCTTGGGCATGATGTGCTAAGTGTATGGAAAAACTAATACCTCTTCTTCAGCTTGTGGATTGGTGTTTCCATGCCAGCAGCAACAAGCCAAGAAGATGTCAGGTAACTGCCTTCCATCCACCCCAATACAGAATACCCAGCTCCTAGAATAGAGGTGCCATTGCAACATGTGCAGAGACCTGGATTAGAGTAGTTACCTGTGTAACTAATAAAAGTAGATTATAAAACTGATAGCTCCCCTGGCGCTGGTGGCTCACGCTTTTAATCCTAGCTACTCAGGAGGCTGAGATCTGAGGAATGCGATTCAAAGCCATCCCTGGCAAGAAAGTCAGTGAGACTCTTACCTCGAATTAACCACCAGAAAACCAGAAGAGCTGCTGCAGCTCAAGTGGTAGAGCGCTGGCCTTGAGCTCAAGGCCAGTGCTAAGGCCAAAAGTCCAAGCCCCACAACTGACTAAAACAACAACAACAACATCAAAAACCTGATAGCTCTTAATCTCCTCCCAAAGGATCTTGCTTCATTTTCAAGAGTATGGAGAACTTTAAATCTAAGAATATATTCAAAACCAGTGGACTTTGTAGTGAATGGAATCGAGAGTATATTTATAGATCTACTGAAAAGATAAAATAGACTACATTCTTGCTAATTTATAAAACAGAATTGGGGAGGGAGGAGTGTTGCTGAGATCAGAAAAAAATGTGAAAGTAATGCTGACAAAGACCATTCCATAAAAGAAGTCACTATTTGATTGTACTGATTTGTAGAATTTTTAAGCCCCTGACATGACTGCAAACAATAGAACAGTACAGGAGAAACTAAGGAAGTTTAACAGCTGGTGTGCTCAGAGAAGAGTGGAAAAGAGGCCTGATTAATGTTCTCTTCCCCAAGTGATTGTGTTATACCCAAAGCAGTACTTCCCCAAAGATCAATACCAAAGAATTAATTCCCTGTAGAGGAATGAGAGGAAGTAGTTATCCCTAAAATCATTCAGTGGGTCAGTAAACAAATAAACAAATAATAATAACAAGCCCAGATGTGGGGAAACCAGTACCAGAGTTGCTTCCACAATTATCTAAAAGGTGCGGTACCCCATCCTAAGAACAAGAAGGTATAATCCACACACTGGGAACAGCAGATGGAAATGGCCTGTAAGTGTGAACAAATGTCAGACTTAAGTAAACATAATCTCAAAATAGTAATAAATATGTTGCATATATGTTCATAGAAAAAATTGATTAAGGAAGGGAATGACTAGAAAAGTACTATAACTAAAGTGCAATACCATCAAGAAGTAACAATCAAAAGTAGGGAGGTTGCTTTGTTTTGTTCCATTAGAGTGCTGGAGATCAAATCCACTGCTAAGCAAGTACTCTGCCACTGAGCAACACTTTCAACCTTCAATAGTAAATTTGGAATGGCAAAACAAAGAATTATCAACATAACGTCTTGTATATCTCATTGTTGCAATAGGTCCACCTGTATCCCTATTTAAACAATTTTTTCCCTTCCCATCCACAAAGTATACCAACATCAAATACAGTGAAAACAGGGGTTATACCATGTGGGAGGGACATAAAAAGCAACAAGGAAATTATCTTATAAATATGTTAGAAACAATCACAAGAAAGAAAAAACATTTGCATCCTTATATTGGGGTTCGTTTCGCCTAACGTCAACTTATCTGACTGTTTCTGCTTGTCTCAGGTCCATGTAATTGTAACCCTCTGTATGGTGTTTTCACAATAAAAAAAACCAAAGAATTATCAAAATTGAAGATATATGTCTAGAGATTTTTGAAAGGAAGGAGAACATGAAGAAAAATGAAAGCCTTATAGAATGTAGAAATGTAGGACACTATTAAGGACAGCAATGCATGCAATAAGAGTACCAGAAAAACAGAAAATAAATATATTTGGAAAATAATAACTGAAACCTCACATTTATCAAGTGAGTCATATAACTTTAAATAAGAAAAATCAAAACTAACAAATAAATAAAAATGTTAAAAATATTTTTTAAAAGCATAATCATATTCTAAAAGTGACAAAAGAAAAATGAAACTACAATAAGATTAACAGCTAATGCTTCAGCAGAAACAAGGAAGATTAGAAGATCGTGGGAAAATATAATTAAAAGGTTTAAGGGAAAACAGTACCAATAATCTTATATCCAAATTATTTTTAATGAGGAATATGGAATCTTTAAAATAGGACATGAAAGTAGAAGAAGAACTATTAGTCAGGGGAGATAAACGTGTATACTAAAGTACCTATATTTAGCTACATAAAATGGCATAATGAAATCCATTCCTTTGTCCAGTAAATATACATTAATAAAACTAAAGATCAAAAGGCTCTCAATATAAACAAAAACTGAATTTGCTGCCAGTAAATATGCTGCTGTAGAGTGAATGTTTGCAGCCCCCTCAATATTGGTGTGTTAAAATATTAATACCAAAGTGACAGTCTTATGATGTGAAGGTATTTGGAACATTTTTTTGTCCATCGTGGGGCTTGAACTCTGGCCTGAGCACTGTCACTCAGCTCTTCAGCTCAAGGAAAGCTCTCTACCACTTGAGCCACACTGGTACTTCCGGTTTCCTGGTGGATAATTGGAGATAAGAGTCTCACAGACTTTCCTGCCAGGGCTAGCTTTGAAACATGATCCTCAGATCTGAGCCTGAGTAGCTAGGATTACAGGCATGAGCCACTGGCACCCAGCTATTTGGAGCATTTTTAAATATATATTTTTTATTGTAAAGATACTATACAGAAGGGTTACAGTTACATGAGCAAGGTAATCAGTCCATTTCCTATCAAGCATTGTTACCCTCTCCTTTGCTTTTCCCCTAACATCCCTTTCTTCTCCACCTCCCCAACTCCTCCCTCCACCCCGCCCCCAGCCAAAGTTGTAAAGTTCCTTTTCAACATACTGTCTTATACTGTCTTGTACATTTCATTGTTACAATGGGTCAACCTGTATCCTTATTTAAGCATTTTGTTATTTCCCTTCCCTTCCCCAAATTTTAAAAATGTATATAGAAGATGCAGGACACCAGAATCAAATACAGTGACAACAGAGGTTATACCATGGGGGAAGAACATACAAAGAAACAAAAAAAAATCACATAGTACATTACAAGTATATTTTAAAAAACAGCAAGAAAGATAAAATCTCTTGTGTCCCTATCTTGGAGTTCATTTCGCTTAGCATCAGCTTATATGGTCATCTGTACATAGCTTTTGACCTCTTCTGCTTGTCCTAGACATATACCAGCTATTGCACATAAGGGAAACCAAGGGACCTATGTTTCTTTTGGTCTGACTTTCTTCACTTAATAAAATTTTTCCCAAGTCTTTCCATTTCCTAACAAATGGGGCAATGTCATTACTTCTGATGGAGGCATAGAATTCATATATATATATATATATATATATATATATATATATATATATATATATATATGCATGTATAGCACATTTTCTTGATCCATTCATCTACTGAGGGGCATCTCGGTTGGTTCCATATCTTAGCTATGATGACTAATGCTGCAATAAACATAGTTGTGTTGGTAGCTTTAGTATGGCCTTGTTTGTGATCATGTAGATAAATGTCCAAAAGTGGGATTGCTGGGTCATAGGGGAGCACTATGTGTAGTTTTTTGAGGAACCTCCATACTGCTTTCCAAAGTGAACAAGTTTACATTCCCGCCAACAATGCAGTAAAGTTCCCTTCTGTCCACCTCCCCTCCAGCATCTGTTGTCATTAGATTTCTTGATTATAACCATTATAACTGGGGTGAATGAAGGACCTCTATGATGAAAACTTCAAAAACTTGAAAAAGGAAATTAAAGCAGAACTAAGGAAGTGGAAAAACCTCCCATGCTCCTGGATTGGGAGGACTAACATCTTGAAAATGGCAATACTGCCAAAACTATCTACAAATTGAATGTGATACCTATCAATATCCCAACATCATTCTTCAAGGAAATAGAAGAAGCAATCCAAAAATTCATATGGAACAATAAAAGACCCCAAATAGCAAAAAATTCTTTAGCAGAAACAACAGTGCTGGAGGAATATCAATACCAAACTTCAATCTCTACTACAAAGCCATAGTAATCAAAACAGCTTGGTACTGGCACAAAAACAGACCTCAGGACCAATGGAATAGAACTGAAAACCAGAAATGAACCCACAGACCTATAGCCACCTAATCTTCGATAAAGGAGCTAAAAAATAGAATGGAAGAAAGACAGCCTCTTCAGTAAATGGTGCTGGCAAAATTGGTTAAACACATGTAGAAAACTAAGGCTAGAACCTTATATGTCACCCTGCACCAGAATCAACTCCAAATGGATCAAAGATCTTGAAGTCAAATCAGACACCCTGAAAACATTACAGACACTCTAGGGCTCCTTGGCACAGGCTGAAATTTTCTGAATAAAGACCCAAAAGCACAATAAATCAAAGAAAGGTTGGACAAATGGGATTGCATGAAGCTGTAGAACTTCTTCATGGCAAAGGACATAGCAAGGAAGATCAACAGAAAGCGCACAGTTTGGAAGAAGATCTTCACTAGCCATACAATGGACAAGGATCTCATATCTAAAATATAGCTGGAACTCAAAAAAATTAAATACCCCAACAACAAATCTTCAAAGAAACAACTGCCTGATAAATAAGTGGGCTAAAGGCTTAAAGAGAGACTTCTCTTAAGAGGAAATAAGAATGGCCAATAGACACATAAAGAAATGCTCAACTTCTCTGGCCATAAAAGAAATTCAAATCAAAACATTGGAGTATTTTTAATAGTGAAAGGCTATAAGCTTTCCTCCAAGAACAAGGACATGAAGAAGTCTATTGTAACCAATAAACTATTGATACAAATATGAGATTATTATGCCAAAATCAGTTGTATTTTTCTACACTTACAATGCACAATTTGAAAATGACATTAAGAGAACAAACCATTCACAATCTTATTCAAAAAATAAAATACGTAGGAGGAAATTTAACAAAAATGTGAAATGTGTACTTTCCACTGGAAAGTACAAGACATTGTTGAAATTAAAGAAGATCTAAATAAATGGAAAAATAGCCTTTGTGCTGGGATTGGAAAATCAATGTAATCAATTTGGCAATACTCTCTAAAACAATCTAAATTTTCAGTGTAGTCCCTATTACAATCCCTGTTGACTTCTTACTACAAATTGACAAATTGGTAATAAAATTCATAGAATTGAAAGAAATCAAGAATATCTGGAAAAATAACTATTAAGTAAGAGGATTCACACTTTCCTATTGAAAAACTTATGCCAAGCCATGGCATTCAATATAGTGTGGTGTTGGCCAAAGGAAAGGCACACAGATCAGTGGACTACAGTGAGAATCCAGAAATAAAAGCGTATGTCTTTGGTTAATTAATTTTCAACAAGAGTGTAAAGGCCATTCATTGAATAAATCTGGATACACATGTCATCTTGTATACAAGTTAAAGACTTAAATTCCTTTTTCTTTTTCTTTTTGACACTATGAAGATTTCAAGTCAGGGCCTCACATTTTGCTAGACAATTGCTTCCATCACGCCTTCAGACTTTTTGTTTCTGCAGCTACTTTCAGATAGGATCCTGCACTTATTTTCCAGGCCGATCCCATACTGTGATTCTCTTACCTACAGGGTCCTCATGGGATTACAGTCGCATACCACCGTAACTGACTTATTTGTTGAGATGTATTCTTGCTAACTTTTTGCCTAGGCTGGTCTAGAACCACAGTCTTTCTGATCTCTGACTCCCAAGTCACTATATTATAAGCAAGAACTATTATGCACATCTTAAAGCCCTAAATTTGAGAGCTAAAATAATGAAACTCTGAGAAGAAAATATGGTAATAATATTCCTGACCTTGTATTTGGCAAACAATTCACAGATAAAAATGCCTAAATATAAACAGGAAAAACAGATAAATTAGATTGGACTTTATTAAAAGTAAAAACTTCTGTCTTTCAATATATGCCACCAAAAGTCAAAAATAATCTTAAAATAGAAAAATATATGTGTCAATAATATGCTTGATGAAGGACTTGTATCTACAATATATAATGAAAACTTTTAAGTTAATAATAATTACATACAGAACAACAGAAAATTAGGTAAAATATCTGATCAGACATTTCTCTCCAAAGGAGATACAGATGGCCAATAGGTAGATGAAAATGTGCTGAATATAATTAGTTATCATAGAAATGCAAATCAAAATCACAATGACCTACCACTTATAAGGATGACTACAACCAAAAATTTAGGCAACAAAAATTGTTGGTGAGGATGTAGAGAAATCAGAGACCCCGTATACTGTAAAAATAGTCTGACTGTAAAAATAGTCCTATTGTTTTGGAAACCAGTCAGGAAATTAATCAAATTATTAAATATAGCATTATCATTTATTTGATCCAATGTGGCAATTCATACATTCTCCTCCATCACTAATCCCTCCACTCCTCACTAATCTCTTCTGCCATTTGAAAAAAAGTTTCATTTCAGAAGTATTATGTTAATGACTCACACAATATGTTCCCTTTTGTAATGAGCTATTTCACTTGGCATATTCCCTTGGTTCCAACTTATTAGTGCATAGTATATCTACCATGGATTCTCCAGTTGAATGTTAACTAGGTAGCTCAAGGAAAGAAGACCATAAGATGGCAGTGTTTCCCAATAGAATTTATTGAGTGGCAGTTAGGACAGACAATATGATAGAGAAAATTTCTCATAGCAGGAGATCTCTTAGCATGTATGGTCACTAACTAGAAGGGGAAAAGGGGAAAATAAATGCTAAGAGAGTGAATAGGATAGAAGCCGATGCTTCACTCAGTTCCAAGGCAAGGCATCTCAGGTCCTAGAGGGCAGCAGCAGTCAGGCTTCTGTTGTATCTGTAAGGGCTTGTCTCACTATGGGCAGGAAATGGTTGGTCCATGGTGATGGGTCTGACAACAGAGAAATCTCTAAATGGCTGGTTTGGGCTATATTAGAGCAATTTAATAAGTAAGAATTTGAATTGGGTGCCAGTAGACTTTGAGGTAACAGTCCTGATCTGTTGTAAGGAAATAAATGACAAATGGAAAAATACAACTTTCACCATTTTCTCTCCAAGGTATATGAATAATTGAATAAACGCATGTATCACCCCTAAAGCATTACACAATGGTTTATAGAAGCATGGTTCATAAACACAAAAGGGGGAAACAACTCATGTGTCCAACAACAATGCATGGATGAACAAATGTGGTACATCTGTGTTATAAAATATTATTTGACCACATACTAATCCATGCTGAAACATGGCAGAACCTCAGAAACCTGATAGGTTCTTTCCATATTTTGGCTTTTGTTTTTAATTGGTTTATATTTTCTATTTATGTGCTTAGGATATCTTGTTATTAATTTCAAAGCAGTTAGGTGGTTATCTTGGTTATGAGCCTTAGCTTAGTTGTATGTTGTGCCTATGAGGCAGAGACTTGAAGCAATACGACACAACTTTTCACTAATGAGCTCTGACAAAAACTATTACCCAGATTCCAGACTAAAGGCTAAATGACATATGGATAGGACATGACAAGTGGAATATAAAATAGTCTTTGAAAACTTGATGGACATTGTAATTATCAACAACAAAGCCAAGAGAGAATTTGTGATCTGAACCTACCCAGGTAGGACTCTTGCTAAAACAACAAGCACACAAAGATCAGCATTAGCCAGAAGATTTGAACAAGACTCATAGCTTCATAAACAATTAATAGTCAAAATGTCCAGAATAAAATCCAAAATTACTCAGCATACAAAGAACTAAGAAAATGTGACTAGTTTTCAAGGAAAAAGCAAAAGAAGTCAACTTCAAGATGTCCCAGATGTAGGAATGTTTATGTATATTAGAGTAACTATGATAACCACAGAATTGTTTTGAAGTTAATAGAAAGATATGTTAAGCAGATAAGCAGAAACTATAAAAAATGAAATTTTAGATCACACACTGTCCAAGAGCTAGAGATTGAATTCAGAGCTTTGCACTATTATTCAGATTTGCACTCATGGCCGGTTCTCTACCAATTTAGCTACATCTCTAGTGCAGCTATTTTCTGGTTAATTGGACATGGGGTCTCAGAAACTTTTCTGCCTCTACTGCCTTTGAACAAAGATACTCCAGATCTCAGCCTTCTGAATAGTTGGAATTAAAGGTATGAGCAACCAGCACCCAGATACATTGTCTAATTTTTTAAAACAATTACAGGTTGGACTTTGGAAAGCAGTATGGAGGTTCTTCAAAAGACTCCACATAGAGCACCCCTATGACCCAGCAATCCAACTTTTGGGCATTTACCCAAATGATCATACAAGACCATACCCAAGCTACCAGCACAACTATGTTTATTGCAGCATTATTCACCATACCTAAGATATGGAACCAACCCAGATGCCCCTCAATAGATGAATGGATCATGAAAATGTGGTATATATACATGAATTCTATGCCTCCATCAGAAAGAATGACATTGCCCCATTTGTTAGGAAATGGAAAGACTTGGAAAAATTATATTAAGGGAAGTAAGCCAGGCCCAAAGAAAGATAGGTCCCATGATTTTCCTTATTTGCTATAACTAGTATATGTCTGGGACAAGTAGAAAAGCTCAAAAGCTATGTACATATGACCAGGTAAGATGAAGTTAAGTGAAATGAACCCCAGGATAGGGACACTGTTTTTTTTCTTGCTTGCTATTGTTTCTAAGGTATTTATAATGTACCGTGTAATTTTTGTGTTGCTTTGTATGTTCTTGCCCCATGGTATAACCCCTGTTTTCACTGTATTTGATGTCAGTATAATTTTGGGAGGGTAAGGGAAAAAAACTGTTTAAATAGGGATACAGATTGACCCATTGTAGCAATGATATGTACAAGACACTATGGTGAAAAATGAACTTTACAATTTAGGCGGCGGGCGGGGGGGAGCGGGTGTAGTTGTGGAGGTGGGAAGGAAGGGATGGTAGGGGAAAAACAAAGGAGGAGGCAACAATGCTTGATAAGAAATGTACTCATTACCTTGTTCATGTTACTGTAACACTTCTGTACAGTATTTTCACAATAAAAACCATAAAAAATACAATTACAGGTTGGGAATCAATAGAAGAAAAGATGAGAAAACAAAGAGATGATAGAAATTATCTAATGTAAAAAATAAAGTACTAGAAAAATACACTGAATTTTAGAGGTTTGTGGAATAATCGCAAGAGGTATAATATTCATGACATTGGCGTCCCAGAGAGAAAAAAGTCATTGTGCCAAAAGAACAGTTGAAGAATTTTTTGTCTACAAATGCTTTATTTCCATTTTAATTCAACACTACAATACATTTATCACAAAAGTTTGTCATTCTAATTGTTTTCAAAAGGTAACTGCAAATATGCTTGAAATAAAACAGGATTGGCAGTCCTGGCAAGCACTATACAGGACTATGGGCTTTGGGTCCTGCAGCCAGAAGTGGAGAGGACACAGGAAGCAGGTTAAAGTGAAAAATCTGGTTTGAAATCTTCATGAAAGATTACAGCATTTGAGTCCTGAATCTGATTCATTCCCCTTATTGACTTACAACTGTATTAACCATATTATAATTAACTATGGTGTCTATGTGGTAAAATGTTTGAATTTTTTTCTTTTTTAAACTTTCAAATTTTTATAAGAATTTCTGAAATCCAAAGAAAGGTTTGAAATAAAATGGGGAAAAAACATCTCAGAAAATAAATCGAAAGTATAAAGAAAAACCCAAGGGAAATATTCAGGCTGAAAAAAATTCAATGATTGGAATAAAAAAACAGTCATTGCCTAGGCTTGAACAAGAATGGAAAGGACAAAGTAGCCATGAACTTGAAGGAAAAGCAATGGATATCCACCTTAAACAATAGAGGTAAAACACATTAAAAAATGATTAGAATCCAAAAGAGGAAAGAAGTAACACTGCTGCAATAGTCTCAGGAGAAGAGAGGAAATATGAGCCTAAAATATTTTCAAAGAAATAGATTTGTAGAGGACATAAAAGATGATTTTATTGTACAAGAATGGTAAAGTCTGAACACTTAAATAAAATGCTGGTATCGGTAATATATAATGTATATATGTATGATACCCTGATGAACTTTCTAAATTAAAATTCCATATAAAGATACATACTCTAAACAATATAGATAAAACCAAACCCAATGTAACGAATGTTCAATTAACACAAAAAATAAGGAAAAGGAAATTAAGGAATATATATGTGAAGAAAAGTGAAAAACAAAAATTTGTAATCTTAAATACTAAGTGACCAGTAAGATCATCATACATAAATGGGAAATATAAGATAACAATTGTACGAAGTGCAGTGACTCATTCCTATAATCCCAACTATTTGGGAAGTAGAATCTCAGGTTAAGTCCAGTGTAGGAAAAGTGAGGCTCTTTCTCAACCAATAAGAAGCTGGGTGCCATAGTACATAGCTGACATCTCTTCTATGTGATAAAAGCCTGACTTGACATAAACAAAACACTGGAAAAATAACTGAAGATGAAGGACTGAGGCTTGGCTCACATGATAGAGTGTCTGCCTCGCAAGTGCAAGGCCCTGAGTTCAAGCACAAGGATAGAACTTGAGAAAATATTATTTTGTAAATGACCCTACTATATTCTATTGAAAGTAAATATGTTAAAAACAAGAGGCTGGAGAAATATTTGCCATTCAATTTTAATTAAAAAATGAAGAAAGTTTGACCATTTTTGCAGCAAGAAAATTACCAGTAACTGAGTTAAAAGTTAAACAGCCATAAAACGGTCAGTTTACTCAGAAGACCTAGCAATCTCATGTGTATGCATCAAACAAAATGTATAAAATAAAACCCAATATAACTGGAAAATAAAATAAATCCACAAATATAATTCAAGATGTCAACTTTCTCTCTAAGTTATGAAGAATAATTAAAAAGAAAATCAGAAAGGATGTAGGAAAACTTATACCACCATCAACAAAAAGGAGCCAATCAACAGTATAGAACACTCCAAAAAACAAAAGGAGAATAAGCTCTTTCCAAGAGTTTATGGAACATTTATCAAGACAGGACATAACGTGGGCCATAAAATAAAGCTAAATATTTAAGAAAATAAAAATCATACACATTATGTTCCTTGGCCAAAATGAAATCAAGCTAGAAATTAAAAGCAGAAAAATAATAGAAACAATCTCCAAACACAGAGGAACCAAGCAAGCAACTCAAAATAATTGATGGATCAAAGAGGAAGTCTTAAAGGAAAAATTTAAAGTACATTGCCTTAATGAAAGCAAAAATTACAACATATAAAAATTAATGGGACTCAGCTAAAGTAGAGCTAAAAGGCAAATTTATACAGCAAATGTTTATAAACACTAGGAAAGAAAGTCTCAAAAATCAGTAACCTGCAAACTAGAAAAAAGAGCAAAGTGAATCCCAAATGAGCAGAACAAAGAATGCAAAAATAATAGAAACCAACAATATTGAAAATAGGAAAAGTACAGAGAAAAAATAAAGCTGATTCTTGAAAAGATCTATGAAATGTTAGGGCATCTAGAAATACAAAAAAAGATAAAGAGAAGACAGATTACCAATTTCAAGAATAAGAAAGAGCTATTACTAAAGGCCCTGCAGATATGAAAATATACTAGGGACAGAAATTCTATGCAGAAAATTTTGAAATTGATAAAAAGATTAATTCCATGTAAATGACAAAGTTGTACTACTCAACATATATAAAATACATAATTTCAATGTCCTTATAAACTTTTCTTATGCATTTTTACAATTGTATATAAAATTGTTCAAAGTAAGATGTTCGTTAGGACACTTCCATACATATATACAAAGTACTTTGATCATATTCATCATCTATATTAGTCTTTCTTGTTACCCCTTCTCCCTTTCCCTTTTCTTACCCATTCCACCTATATAGCTGTCCCCATTTATTTGCATGACCTTGGATATTTGCCCCCAGTTTCTACAAATGAGAAAAAATATGTGTTATTAGTCTCTGTAGAGATAGCTTATCTCACTGTCCATGATGATCCCTAGTTCCATACATTCTCTAGCAAATGACCTGATTTCTATTTTTTATGTCTGAGTAAAACTGTATTGTTTATATGTACGGTATTTTAATTATTCATTCATTCATTGATGGCTACCTAGGTTAGCTCTATAATTTGGCTATTGTGAATAGTGCTACAATAAACTGGAGTCACATGTATCTCTATGGTAAGCTGACTTTGATTGAGGGGATTAATATATTCAGAGTGGTAAGGTTGAATTATATGGGTGAGGATTGCATTATCATTGGCATCTGTCATTGTTTTCTTGCTAGTAGCCATTTTGACTGGAGTGAGAATCTCAAGGGTGGTTTCTTTTCTATTTGCCTGATGTAGTTCTTTGCAATTAGTATTTCTGAAAACTGTTCATTTGTCCTTTTAATAATTGGATTTTTTGGTTTCGATGGTTTTTTAACTCTTTGTATTTGAATTTGAATATTATTCCCTGTTGGATGAATCTGACAAAGATTTTCCTCATTCTGTAGTCTGCCTCTTTACTGTTTTGCTGTGTCGAGTCTTGCTCTAATTTTCAAAACTAATGAAATTCTCCTCAGAAATTCACTGCCTACACCTAAATCTGTAATCCTTTTCCCCTACCTTTTCCACTAGAAGATCAAACATTTCAGGTCTTACATTAAAACCTTTAATCTATTTTAAGTCGACTTTTGTACGTGATGAGAGACAGAGGTCTTGTTTCAGTCTTTTATGTGTAAATACAAGTTTTCCAAGGACCATTTGTTAAAGTCACTATGTTTATTTCATTGTATATTTTACATCCCTTTTAAAGCATCAGATGACACTACTTCCTTGGGCTTATTTCAGGCTCTTCTATTATACTTCATTGTTTTATATATACACTTTTGTGCCAGTACCACACTGCTTTGTTATTGTGGTTCTATAGCATACTTTGAAATCAGGTATCGTGATGCCTCCATCATTGTTCTTTTCTATCAGAATTACTTTGGATAGTCAAAGTATTTGTTTTTCAATATAAATTTTTGGAAATTTTCTAGAGCATTTTTTTCACGATAGATGGATGAGCTTAAACACAGAGACATTATTATGCTATTCTTGTACAATTTATTTTCTCCTTATTTGCTTTTATACTTATGTTACCTATCCATTTATCACCTATTTCTTTACCCTGATTTATCCAATTCAATGTTTTTAATCTGTCTTTGAGATAGGACCTCCATAGGGCCCAACTGTCAAGGGGCTTATGGTTTCCATTTCCCCATTTTATTGACTTTCTATCTTCAATTAGATATATTTTTCTCTCCACTGTTTTTCTTCATTCTCTTTCTCCTCTCCTAAAATTCCTTTTTATAAGCACTGACAAATCCTTACCAAACCCTCTTACTAATAAAAGAAGGTGAGAGAAAATACATATTAATACAAGAGATGAAGTAGGTAACATTACAATAGATCCCACTGAAACAAAGGATCATTCTAGACTACTTTTTAAAACACATATTCAAAGAAATTGGTAAAGCTAGAGGAATGAATAATATTTTAGACACATATGAACTACCAAAACTGAATCAAAAAGATATAAACAACTTTAACAGATCAACAATAATGAAATTGAATTACTAATTTTTTAATCTCTCATAAAAGAAAAGCCTGAATTTCTGAGTTCAACCAGACTTATAAAGAAAACTCCCAAGTAGCTAGAAATACAAGTGTGAGTTGCTGCAACTAGTTAAAATATTGTTGTTTTTTTTAATGATAGTCTCTCTGTTTGTGACTTAAACTACAATCTATACACTATATAGTTGGCCATGCTGCATGTTTCACACTAAGCTCATGCTATTCCCTTCTGAATCTTGTCTCCTGATAGGCTGGCAAAATGTTTATCAAATAATCGGCATTGAAAATTTGTATTTGCAAATAAAACTGGTTCCCTTAATCCAGGGTTTGATTGAACTAGTTTTCATCTGTGTTTCAATATCTGTGAAGGAGAGTATTTCAAGTTCATTTGTGTCCCTTTGAGCCTGATTTTCAAGTGTCCTGGATTAAAACTCAAGGTGATTAGCAAGGCCTCTCAAACTTAATAAGATTTTGAGGTAAAATTTTGTCCCTTCTGACCTGCAAAACTATCAAAGCTCTGTTCAGTCTCTCAGTTTGTGCTTTTAGATGTGCCTCTAAGTCTCTCTCTCATCTTTGTGCAACTAACAAATTAGTAAAGATCCTCAGGAAAGAAAAAGGAGACAAATGTCACAGTTCTCTGTGATTTGGTCAATGTTACATCTTGTCAATCCAAATACTTGCTGCTTTGGCAGCTTTCCAATTCATTTATACCTTTTCTTCTAATCACATCTTAATACTTTCATTTGCTTTCACAGAGATAATGTTCATCTTCTAAAAATTAAAATGATGTGATAAAATATACAAAAACTACATTTTAAATTGATTTATAAAATCCCATTTCTTCCATTTTACTTTATTTTTTGCCAGTCCTGAGTCCTGAATTCAGGGCCTGAGCACTGTCCTTGAGCTTCATTGGCTCATGGATAGCACTCTACCATTTCAGCCACAGCACCACTTCTGGCTTTTTCTGTTTATGTGGTACTGAGGAATTGAATCCAGGGCTTCATGCATGCTAGGCAAGCAATCTACCACTAGGCCACATTCCCATTTCCAATTCTTTAATTTTAAAATACCATATCCTGCTGGGTACCATTGGCTCATGCCTGTAATCCTAGCTACTGAGGAGTCTGAGATCTAAGGATCATAAGATCTGAGGATTGTGGTTCAAAGCCAGCTACGTAGGCATAGAAGAGGCTCCAATAACCACCAAAAAAGGCAGAAGTGGAGCTGTGGCTTAAGTTGTAGAGTGAAAAAGGGAAGCAAGAGAACGAGGCCCCAAGTTTAAGCCCCAGTACTGGCATCAGTAAATAAATACTATTTTCTTTATTTCTACATTTACCAGAATTTTAGGGTTCAAATATTTATTTGATAGAATAGTGTATTTTTGTTCTAATTCTTCGGTAACTTCCATTTTGTTTTTATTATAAAAAAACAAACCTCACAAAACATAAAATGCAACCTTATTTTGAAAAGGAAATGTATGATACATTATTGTTAGCTTTCCCCACATTATTATACAGCAACTGTCTAGAGCTTATTCAGTTCTCATAACTGCAGGTCATCATGCCTTGAGTTCCCTGTGTTACTTTCCTTCCAAAACAGCAAATTACTATTGTGCATTCTCTTGTTACATTTGACTATCTCAGATATTTAAATATCCATGCAGGATTTGTCCTTCTGTACCCCTGGCCTATTTCACTTTGCAAACTATACTTAAAATTCTTCCAAAGAGTAAGCAAATGCAATCATTGTATTCAATGTACACAATGTAAAAATGAACTATATAACTTGGGGGTAGGGATAAGAGGGGTAAACTGAAGGAAGGGGTATCAGTAACCCAAACAAAGAGCACTGTAGTCATAACAACTATTTAATAATAACAATACAATGCAGAAACATGAATTTAATTTTAAAAAAACATTATTCCATGATGTAGCATATTTCACATAGCATAAAATGTATACCATATATATGATACATATATACTGACAAAATATTATACACAAATAATATGCATATGTCTGAATATGTAATTAATAAAGAGTTCATGTCATACCATGGTCTTATTTTTAAAGGAAGGATAATGTTCCATTTTATAGTACACCACATAGATGAAATCTAGTTCAATCAATTTTGCTGCAAATGACCTTCTTTTCATACTTGAATAATACTCCATTGTGTTTATCATATTTTCTTTACCTATTCACCAACTGTCAGACACCTAGACTGATTCCATAGCATGGCAATTGTGAATAGTAGTACAATAAATATAGGTGTGCAAATGTCTCTATAGTATCCTAATTTATATTCATTTGAATATATGCACTAGAATGGCATCACTGAATCATAGGTCTGTTTTTAAGGATTATTTTTCTTTTATGAATCTTCATAATGATTTCAATACTGGTTGCACTAGTTTATAAAGTATCCTTTTTCTACATTTTGGTATACAGTTTCTGAGCACTATTTATTGAAGAGGCTATTATACAATTTATATTTGGGCACCATTATATAAAATGATCTGGCTAAACTTTTGTGGTTATCTCTTGATCATTTATTTCATTACATTTGTCTTTTTTATTTTTTTATTGTGAAAATACCATACAGAGGGGTTACAATTACATGAGCAAAGTAATGAGTTCATTTCTTATCAAGCATTGGTTGTCTCCTCCTTTGTTTCCCCTTACCATTCCCATCTACTCACCCCCCCACAAAGTTGTAAAGTTCATTTTTCGACATAACGTCGTGTACTTCTCATTGTTGTGATGGGTCCACCTGTATCCCTACTTAAACAATTCTTTCCCTTCCCCTCCCCAAAGTATACCAACATCAAATACAGTGAAAACAGGGGTTATACCGTGGGGGAGAGACATACAAAACAACAAAAATGTCATCGTATAAATATATAAAAATTGAGTCCTTATCTTGGGGTTCATTTTACCTAACATCAACTTATCTGACCATTTCTGCTTATCTCAAACATACATTAGTTATTGCAAATAAGGGAAACCATGGGACCTATCTTTCTTTGGGCCTGGCTTACTTCCCTTAATATATTTTTTTTCCAAGTCTGTCCCTTTCTTAAGAAATGGGGCAATGTCATTCTTTCTGATGGAGGCATAGAATTCCATTGTGTATATACACCACATTTTCTTGATCCACTCATCTACTGAGGAGCATCTGGGTTGGTTCCATATTTTAGCTATGGTAAATAATGGTGCAATAAACATGGTTGTGCTGGTAGCTTTAGTATGGTCTTGTTTGTGATCATCTGGGTAAATGCCCAAGAGTGGGATTGCTGGGTCATAAGGGAGCTCTATGTGGAGTCTTTTCAGGATCCTCCATACTACTTTCCACAGTGATTGAACAAGGTTACACTCCCACCAACAATGTAATAGGGATCCCTTCTGTCCACATCCCCTCCAGCATCTGTTGTTATTAGAGTTCTTGATTATAGCCATTCTAACTGGGGTGGTATCTCAATGTTGTTTTGATTTGCATTTCTTTGATGGCTAGGGAGGTTGAGCATTTCTTCATGTGAATTTTGGTCATCCTTTTTCCTCTTCAGAGAACTTTCTCTGTTAGGCTTTAGCCCACTTATTTTGGGGGCATATTTTAGATATGAGACCCTTGTCCATTGTATGGCTAGTGAAGATCTTGACCCAATCCATGGGTTTTCTATTGATCTTGCTAGTAATGTCCTTTGCCATGCAGAAGCTCCGCAATTTCATGCAATCCCATTTGTCCAACCTTTCTTTGATTTGTTGTTTCTGAGTCTCTATTAAGAAAATTTCAGCCTGTGCCAAAGAGACCTAGGGTTTTTCCTATTCTGCCTATAATGTTTTCAGCATGTCAGCTTTGACTCTGAGGACTTTGATCCATTTGGAGTTCATTCTGGTACAGAGTGGTATATAAGAATCTAGCTTTATCTAACAACAATAGATGCTGGAGGGGATGTGGACAAAAGGGAACCTTACTTCATTGTTGGTGGGAGTGTAAACTCGTTCAACAACTTTGGAAAGTAGTATGGAGGTTCCTCAAAAGACTCCACATAGAGCTCCCCTATGACCCAGCAAACCTACTTTTGGGCATTTACCCAAATGTTTACAAACAAGGCCACACTAAAGCTACCAGCACAACTATGTTTATTGCAGCATTATTTACCATAGCTAACATATGGAACCAACCCAGATGCCCCTCAGTAGATGAATGGATCAAGAAATGTGGTATATATACACAATGGAATTCTATGCCTCCACCAGAAAAAATGACATTGCCCCATTTGTTAGGAAATGGAAAGGCTTGGAAAAAATTATATTAAGTGAAGTAAGCCAAGCCCAAAGAAACATAGGTCCCATGGTTTCCCTTATTTGCAATATCTAGTATATGTATGAGTCAAGCGGGAAAGGTCAGATAATGTGATGTCAGGAAAATGAACCCTTAGATATGTATTTTAATGTTTTTTTTCTTTCATGCATGTGTTTCTAATGCATTTATAAGATTATCTCTTTGTTGCTTTGTATGTCCCTCCCCCACAGGATAACCCCTGCTTTCACTATATTTGATGTCGGTATAATTTGTGGAGGAGATGGGGAAAAGTAAGTCATTTAAGGATACAGGTGTACCCGTTGCAACAATGAGAAGTACAAGTCCTTATGTCGAAAAAGAACTTTACAACTTTGGTGGGGGGGGAGGGTTAGGGGGACTGGGGGAAGCTGGAAAGGGATGTGAAGGGTAAACAAAGGAGGAGGCTGCAATGCTTGATAAGAAATGTACTCATTATCTTGCCCATGTAATTGTAACCCCTCTGTACAGTATGTTCACAAAAAATAAAAAAATAAAGAACTCATTCTTCAGTTTTAAAAAAAAGGATCTAGCTTTAGTTTTCTACAAGTGAATAGCCAATTTTGCCAGCACCATTTACAGAAGAGACTGTCTTTCTTCCATTCTATTTTTTTAGCTCCCTTATCGAGGATTAGATGCCTATAAGTCTTCCATTGGTCCTGGGGTCTGTTCTTGTGTCAGTACCAAGCTGTTTTGATTACTATGGCTTTATAGTAGAGTTTGAAATTTGGTATTGATATTCCTCCAGCATTGTTCTTTCTGTTAAGGATCGTTTTTGCTATTTGGGGTCTTTTATTGTTCCATATGAATTTTTGGGTTGCTTCTTCTATTTCCTTGAAGAATGAGGTTGGAATGGGTATCAAATTGAATTTGTAGATAGCCTTGGGAAGTATTGCCATTTTCAAGATGTTGATCCATCCAATCCAGGAGCATGGCAGGTTTTTTTGCTTTCTAAGTTCTGTTTTCATTTCCTTTTTCAGAATTTTAAAGTTTTCATCATAGAGGTACTTAACTTTTTTGGTTAATTCCTAGGTATTTTATATTTTGTGGATCTATTACAAATGGAGTTGCTTTCCTTATTTCAGCCACGAATTTCTCATTGTTCGCATACAGAAAAGCCATTGATTTTTGAGGCTTAATTTTATACCCTGCTACTTTGCCAAAGTTTAGAATCATTTTGAGTACTTTGGGAGTGGAGGTCGTGGGATTCTTTAAATACAAGATCATGTCATCTGCAAAGAGAGAGAGTTTTACTTCATCTTTCCCTATTTGAATCCCTTTTTTTCTCTTTTTTAAATGTTTTTTATTGTAAAAATACTGTACAGAGGGGTTACAGTTAAATGAGCAAGGTAAAGTATACATTTCCTATCAAGCATTGTTTCCTTCTCCATTGTTCTAACTCTACCATCCCTTCTCTCCCATTTCAACAACTACACTCCCCCCATCCCCCCACCTAAATTGTAAAGTTTGTTTTTCAACATAGTGTTTTCTAAATCTCATTGTTACAATGGGTCCACCTGTATCCCTATTTAAATATTTTTTCTTTTCTTTTTTCTTGTTTCCCCTTCCCATCCCTTCCCATCCTCCCCCCACCCCACCATCCAATTCTCCTCCCCCCCCCACCAAAGTTGTAAAGTTCGTTTTTACACATAATGACTTATACATCTCATTGTTGCAATGGGTCCACCTATTTAAACTATTTGTTTTTTCCCTTCCCCTCCACAAATTATACCAACTTCAAATACAGTGAATGCAGGGGTTAAACCATGGAGGAGGTACATAAAAAGCAACAAAGAAATAATCTTATAAATGTGTTAGAAACAATCAGATGAAAGAAAAAAACATTTGAATACATATCTTAGGGTTCATTTCCCTAACATCAACTTATTTGACCTTTTCTGCTTGACTCAAACATATGCTAGATATTGCAAATAAGGGAAACCATGGGACCTAAGTTTCTTTGGGCCTGGCTTACTTCACTTAATATAATTTTTTCCAAGTCTTTCCATTTCCTAACAATGGGGCAATGTCATTCTTTCTAATGGAGGCATAGAATTCCATTGTGTATATCCACCACATTTTCTTGATCCATTCATCTACTGAGGGGCATCTGGGTTGGTCCCATATCTTAGCTATGGTAAATAATGCTGCAATAAACATAGTCGTGCTGGTAGCTTTAGTGTGGCCTTGTTTGTGATCATTTGGGTAAATGCCCAAAAGTGGGATTGCTGGGTCATAGGGGAGCTCTATGTGGAGTCTTTTGAGGAACCTCCATACTACTTTCCAAAGTTGTTGAACGAGTTTACACTCCCACCAACAATGAAGTAAGGTTCCCTTCTGCCCACATCCCCTCCAGTATCTGTTGTTATTAGACTTCTTGACTATAGCCATTCTAACTGGGGTGAGGTGGTATCTCAATGTTGTTTTTTTATTTTTATTTATTTATTATTGTGAAAATACTGTACAGAGGGGTTACAATTAGATGGGCAAGATAATGAGTACATTTCTTATCAAGCATTGTAGCCTCCTCCTTTGTTTCCCCTTCCCATCCCTTCCCAGGCTCCCCCTGGCCCTCCACCCAATCCTCCCCCCTACACCAAAGTTGTAAAGTTCGTTTTCGACATGACAACTTGTACTTCTCATTGTTGCAACGGGTCCACCTGTATCCTTATTTAAACGACTTGTTTTTCCCCTTCCCCTCCACAAATTATACTGACATCAAATACAGTGAAAGCAGGGGTTATACTGTGGTGGAGGGACATACAAAACAACAAAGAACTAATCTTATAAATGCGTTAGAAACAATCACATGAAAGAAAAAAAAACATTTGAATACATATCCTAGCGTTCATTTTCCTAACATCACATTATCTGACCTTTTCTGCTTGACTCATACATATGCTAGATATTGCAAATAAGGGAAACCATGGGACCTATGTTGCTTTGGGCTTGGCTTACTTCACTTAATATAATTTTTTCCAAGTCTTTCCATTTCCTAATAAATGTGGCAATATCATTCTTTCTGATGGAGGCATAGAATTCCATTGTGTATATATACCACATTTTCTTGATCCATTCATCTACTGAGGGGCATCTGGATTGGTTCCATATCTTAGCTATGGTAAATAATGCTGCAATAAGCATAGTTGTGCTGGTAGCTTTAGTGTGGCCTTGTTTGTGATCAATTGGGTAAATGCCCAAAAGTGGGATTCCTGGGTCATAAGGGAGCTCTATGTGGAGTCTTTTGAGGAACCTCCATACTACTTTCCAAAGTTGTTGAACGAGTTTACACTCCCACCAACAATGAAGTAAGGTTCCCTTCTGTCCACATCCCCTCCAGCATCTGTTGTTATTAGAGTTCTTTTTTTTCTTTTTCTTCTTTTTTGTTCCAGTTGGGGAGCCTGAACTCTGGGCCTGAGCACTGTCCCTCAGCTCTTCAGCTCAAGGCTAGTGCCCTATCACTTGAGCCATAGCGCCACTTCGAGCTTTTTTTCTTTTTGCTTATGTGGTGCTGAGGAATTGAACCCAGGCCTCAGGCATGCAAGGCAAGCGCTCTACCACGGAGCCACCTTCCCAGCCCCTAGAGTTCTTGACTATAGCCATTCTAACTGGTGTGAGGTGGTATCTCAATGTTGTTTTGATTTGCATTTCTTTTATGGCTAGGGAGGTTGAGCATTTCTTCATGTGTCTATTAGCCATCCTTCTTTCCTCTTCAGAGAAGTTTCTCTTTAATTCTTTTTTTTTTTTGTCAGTCGTGGGGCTTGAACTCTGGGCCTGGGCATTGTCCCTCAGCTCTTCAGCTCAAGGCAAGTGCTCTATCACTTGAGCTACACTTGAGCGACACTTCCAGTTTTCTGGTGGTTTATTGGAGATAGGAGTCTCACTGTCTCTCCTGCCCGGACTGGCTTTAAACTGCGATTCTCAGATCTCAGCCTCCTGAGTAGCTAGGATTACAGGCGTGAGCCACCAGCGCCCGGCTCTCTTTAATTCTTTAGCTCATTTATTTATTGGGCAGTTGTTTCTGTGAAAATTTTTATTGGGGGATTTAATTTTTTGAATTCCAGGTATATTTTAGATATGAGACCCTTGTCTGTTGTATGGCTAGTGAAGATCTTCTCCCAATCCGTGGGCTTTCTATTAATCTTGCTAGCTATGTCCTTTGCCATGCAGAAGCTCTGCAATTTTATGCAATCCCATTTGTCCAACCTTTCTTTGATTTGTTTTGTCTGGGACTCTATTAAGAAAATGTTGGCCTCTGCCAAGGGGTCCTACAGTTTCTCCTATTCCATCCTGTAATGTTTTCAGAGTGTCTGCTTTGACTCCGAGGTCTTTGATCCATTTGGAGTTGATTCTGATGCAGGGTGATATATAAGTATCTAGCTTTAGTTTTCTGCAAATAGTTAACTAATTTTGCCAGCACCATTTACTGAAGAGGCTGTCTTTCTACCATTCTATTTTTTAGCTCCCTTATCGAAAACTAGATGGCTATAGGTCTGGAGGCTCATTTCTGGATTTTCAGTTCTATTCCATTGGTCCTGAGGTCTGTTCTTGTGCCGGTAGCAAGCTATTTATGTTTTCATGTTGTGTTATTGCTGTAGCTAGGCATTCTAACACTAGATTGAAGTGAAGTGGAGAGAGTGGACATCCTTGTCTCATTCCTGAGTTAAGAAGAAATGTTATTCATTTTTCACCATTAAGTATAATGCCGGCTGTAGGTTTGTCATACACAGCCTTTATTGTATTGAGAAATATTCCCTGGATTCCTAGTTTTTCCAGAACCTTCATCATAAAGGGGTGTTAGATCTCGTCAAATGCCTTTTCTGCATCTATTGAGATAACCATGTGGTTCTTATCCTTGCTCTTGTTGATGTGGTGAATTATATTAATTGATTTGTGTATATTGAACCAGATTTGCATCCCTGAAATGAATCCTGTTTGATCGTGGTGCATGATTTTTTGGATGAATTGTTGAATTCGATTGGCCAAAATTTTGTTGAGAAGTTTTGCATCAATGTTCATCAAGGAAATGGGTCTATAGTTTTCTTTCTTTGATGAGTCCCTGCCTGGTTTTGGGATGAGGGTTATGATGGCTTCATAGAATGAGTTCAGTAGTGAACTTTCTCTTTCAATTTCATTGAAGAGTTGGAGGAGTATTGGTGTGAGCTCTGCTTTGAAGGTCTTGTAGAATTCTGCTGTAAAACCATCTGGTCCTGGGCTTTTCTTAGATGGGAGGTCTCTTATTGCTGTTTCTATTTCAATGCTTGATATGGGCCTAACTCATATTGGTTTAACTCATCTTGGTTTAGTTTTGGCATGTCAATATTTGCTAGGAAAAGGTCCATTTCTGCCAAGTTCTCAAACTTATTAGCATAAAGGTTTGAGAAGTATTCCCTTATAATGTTCTGAATCTTGGTTGTTTCTGTGGTGATGTTTCCATTCTCATCTCTGAGTTCATTTATTTGGGTTGTTCTTTTCTTTTTCTGATAAGATTTGCTAAGGGTCTGTCAATTTTGTTAAGTTTTTCGAAGAAGCAACTCTTTGTTTTGTTGATTCTTTCTATGGTATTTTTGGATTCTAATTCATTTAATTGTGATGTAATTTTAATTATTTTTCTGTCTACTGCATTGGGGTTTATCTTGCTGCTATTTTTCAAGGTGGTTCAGATGTCACAAATTGTTGGTTTCAGATCTCTCCAATTTGTTGATGTAGGAACTCAGAGCTATAAACTTGCCTCTGAGTACTGCCTTTGCTGTGTCCCAGAGGAGCTGGTAATTTGTGTGTTCATTTTTTGAATATCATGAACATTTGAATTTAATTTCTAATCTCTTCCATGACCCACTACTGACTCTAACAGTGTGTTGTTCAGCCTCCATGTGTTACAGGACTTTCTTTGGTGGCTTTTGGTGTTGAGTTCTAATTTTATTCCCTTGTGGTCTGAGAGAATGCAAGATATAACTTCAATGTTTCTGAATTTGGACAAGTTTGCTTTGTGGCCTAAAATGTGGTCTATTTTGGAAAATATTCCACGTGCTGCAGTGAAAAATGTGTATTCTGATGCTGCTGGGTAAAATATCTGGTAGATGTCTGTTAAATCTAGTTGATCTATGCACTTGTTTAGATCTGTGGTTTCTCTGTTGAGTTTTTGCCGAGTTGATCTATCTAGTGGGGAAAGTGGTGTGTTAAAGTCCCAACAATTAATGTCTTTGGATCTATGTGAGATTTGAGGAAATGTAATGTTTATTGTATGAATTTGGCTGCTCCGTTGTTTGGCGAATAGATATTTAGAATTGTAATATCCTCCTGAAGGAGAGATCCCTCAATTATTATGTAGCGACCTTCTTTATCTCTTCTCACTAAGTTTACTTTGAGGTCTATTTTATCTAATATTAGCATTGCAATTTCTGCCTGTTTATGGGGGGCATTTTCTTAGTAGATTTTCTTCCAGCTTTTCACTTTCAAAATATGTTGGTTTTTGTAGGCAAGGTGTGACTCCTGAGGGCAGCAGATAGAAGGATCTTGCTTTTTAATCCAACTAGACAATCTATGTCGCTTAATTGAAGAGTTAAGTTTGTTAATGTTGAGAGTTAGGCCTGAGAGTTTTTTGTATTTCCTGCCATGTTATTCACATTGTTGGGGGCTGCGACAACTGGGTTCTTCCTATGGTTCTTGGATTTTCAGTTTGGATGCCGTTTCTTGGCATTTAATAGGTCTTTTTGGTTTTCTATGTGTAAGACATCTTTAATATCTTTTGTAGGACTGGTTTGGTGGAGATATATTGTTTCAGTTTTTCTTTGCTATGGAAGGTTTTTATTTGACCTTCAGTTATGAAGGAGAGTTTAGCTCGGTACAGTTTTCTTGGTTGTTTGTCTTTAGGGCATGGCATACATCATTCCAGGCTCTTCTTGCTTCAATTGTTTCTGCTGAGAAATCTGAGGTGATTCTAATTGGTTTCCCTTTGTAGGTGATTGATCTTTTCTCCTTGACAGCTTTAATGATCCTTTCCTTGGTCTGAATTGATCCTGTGCAGATTATAATGTGATGGTGTGATGTCCTCTTCTGGTCTGGTCTATTTGGGATTCTAAAAGCTTCTTGTATCTGAATAGGCCTATCTTTTTGCATGTTTGGGAAGTTCTCTGCTAGAATCCTGTGAAATAAATTTCCTAGACCATTAACTTCTGTCTCTAGGTGCTCCTCTACACACATTATCCTCAGATTAGGCCCTCTGATGGTGTCTTCCAAATGTTGAATAGAGCTATCATATTTCTCGGATTTTTCTTGTATTGTTGTATGTTCTTTCTCTATAATATTTAGGCTGTCTTCAATCCCTGAGATTCGATTTTCTGCATGGTCTAACCTACTGTCAAGACTTTCTACTTTATTTTTTATTTCTTTTCCTTCTAATTGGTCAGCTTTGATGGCTTTCAATTCTTTGTTGGAGCTTTGTTTTAGATCTTGTATGAACTTCTTTACTTCCTTAATTTGGTGTTCAGTGTTTATTCTCAAATCACTGAGTTGATTGGTTATGGTTTCCTTGGAGTCCCATTCCTTCTTTTGGGCTCCATTCAGCATTCCCTTTGTGGTCTCTCTGAATTCTTTCAGCTGTCTGTTTATGGATTCCATGAACGCCTCTATTGATCTTTGTCTGTTCTCATCCCACTCTCACAATTCCTGTATTACTCTTTCATTAGCTTCCTCATGTTCATGTAATTCCTGTAATTCTCTTTGTATGTTCTCACCCTGCTCACTCAATTCCTGTGTTTCTCTTAGACTGTTTTCAGCCTGCTCATGCAATTGCTGTCTTTCTCTTTGACTGTTCTCAACTTGCTCATGCAATTCCTGTATTTCTCTTTGACTGTTCTCAACCTGCTCATGCAATTCCTGTATTAAACTTTGAGTAGCTTCCTCACGCTCACAAGATTCCTGCATTAATCTTTCATTGGCCTCTTCTCACTCCCTATCATGCTCACACTGAGTCCTTTGCAGGTTTTCAATCTTTTCATTCACCATGTTTACCAGTAGCATTTGTAGAGCTTTTTGGGAACTCTCCTCTGGGTTATTCATTAACTGTCCTGTCACCTGATTATCATGCATGGTAGTTGACATACCTGGACTTGCCATTTTTCTTTTGTTTTTCCAGCTTGTTCTGCCCATTTGACATGAATGTAATACCAATTTTGTGCTAGAACACTATTTTAAGGCAAAAATTAACCAGACTCCTGTAATAGTACAGTCACAATGGCTGCAGATACAATCTAGTTCAACAGATACAATCTATTCAACATCAAACAACTATGGATTAATGGGCTAAGAACAGCAAAGAAGGATTTGGCAAACCAGAAATTATTAGATTTATGGAGAAATGTGGGGAAACATAGGATTAGAGGGATGTGGAGAGGTAAAAGGAGAGTGAATTTAACCAAGTTCTAATCTCAGATAGGGAAATTGATTGGACAGAATAATAGGAGAGAGATAAAATAAATATTTTTTTTAAAAAAAAGAAAAACTGGAAAAACAAAAGTTTTAATTTAAAAACTGAAACACTTAAAATTACCAGGGAGACCACAAAGTTTAAAGAAATGATATTGAGAGAAGAAAAGGAAAGGAGGAGAAGAGGGGAGGGATAGAAAAGAAACATAAAAAAACTAAAAAATAAAAATTCTGGGAAGTGGAGCTATAGCTCAAGCGGGAGAGGACTTGCCTTGAGCTGAAGAGCACAGGGACAGCACCCAAGCCCATAGTTCAAGCCCTATGACTGACCAAAAAAAACAAAAAAACAAAAAAAATTCTTAACTTAGTTATATGAAAATTATATAGGTATGGGGCTGGGAAGGTGGCTCAGTGGTACAGTGCTTGCCTTGCATGCATGAGGCCCTGGGTTCAATTCCTCAGCAACACATAAGCAAAAAGAAAAAAAAGCCACAAGTGGCGCTGTGGCTCAAGTGGTAGAGCTTTAGCCTTGAGCTGAAGAGCTGAGGGACAGAGCCCAGGCCCAGAGTTCAGGCCCCACGACCAGACCCCCCCCAAAAAAAGAAAGAAAATTATATAGTTATAAAGAGTAAATACTACTATTAAATAAGTTAAGCCTAACGGTTTGTGAATTGAGTAATAAATTTCTGAGTTAAGTATATACACAATGGGGGATAAGGTCTAATAATCCACGATGGTTATATATCTGGGGATTAGCAGAACAGCAATTAAGTCATGCAGAAAAGAAAGAAAGAGAGGGGAAAATAATGAAAAGAAAAAAAAAGACCAAATGGTCTAGAGAGATTTTTTTTAAATCACACACACACACACACACACACACACACACACACACACACACACACACACACACACACACAAAATAAAGTTTATGATAAGAAAAAAGATTAATAGAAAACAATATTAAAAAAAATTTAAAGGTACAAAAAAGAGTTCTTTGATTTTTTTGGGGGGGGGGCAGGATGAGAAGATCCTGTATCTCCCCTGTGTCTGTAACCTGTCTCTTGGTAGAGTCTCTGGTCTGCTTGTGGTGTTTGGTTTTCCTGTGGCTAGATAGGTTTCTTAAGTCGGTTTATTTGAGCAGGCAGAAAAATGCTTTGCTTTACCTACGATTTTGTGACCCTCCTCCCAGGCTCATTCAGTGGGAGGAGATCTGCTTTGAGTATCACAAAAGAGGGAGATGGCTGTTTCCTCTGGTTTGGAGATGCTGTGATGAGGCTAGGTTCTGGGTAGGGCCTCAGCCTTTCAGCAAACAGTAGCTTTTCCCTGTGGTGCTAGCTCCTGAAGTACTCAGAACCCAGCCTGGAGCCATTCTCAGGGTTTATGTTTACCTAATTTCAGTTGTTTGTCTAAGCTGCTGTAGGGAGGGGCAGCCTCTGGCTCTGTTTACCCAGTGAAGAAAGTCTCTCCTTGGGGGCAGAGCTTTCTCTGCCAGGACGGGTGACTTTCCCCTGGGTGGAGCTGAGCCTGGCAGGGTCAGGTCAGTTTCCTGTGACCTGCTAAATGACTCTTTTGTTTTCTTCCAAGGCATGAGTTGGCGCTAGCTGCTCAGCTAGGCCTTTGCCAGTATCAAAGATGGAGATCTCCAGTGGTGGGGGAGGGGCGGCCTTCCCTCCTCTGCTCCCTGAGAAGGAGTGAGCATGTCATGGTTCTACTCACGCTGGAGTCTTAGTTCGTGGGTAGTCTCTGGTCTGCGATCTGCAGACTGAAGATATATGTTCCTTTTCAGTTCTTGCTGGTTTTGAGTAGAATCCACTCAGCCGCCACGTCTGGTACCTTTGCCCCGGACTCCTTTGTCCCAGACTCTCTGTAGGTATTGTGGCTGTGCCCTCTGCCATTGCTGACACAGCTGGAGCTACAAGCAAGTGCTCAGATCTGTCTCCTTGCCTGGATTTTCCCACTCTGGACAAGCTCTCTGTACTGTGATGGCATGCTTGGTGTGATTCTCTAGCCTAGGACTGTTCACTGGAACACTAAAACTGCTTTCTATGTGAGAGCTTGTTTAGCCTCCAGCTTCTCTGCCATCTTCCTCCGAATTATTCCTTTTGTCTTCATGTTAGCTGTAGTGCCAGTACCATGATTTTTTGTTACTATGGTTCTGTAGTACACTCTGAAATCAAATATTGTGATACCTCTAGCCCTATTCATTTGCTCAGGATTGCTTTGGCTAGTTGAGGTCTGTTATACTTCCATATGAACTTTAGGACTGATTTTTCTACCTCTATAAGGAGTGGCATTGGAATTTTGGAGATTGCGCTGCACTGGAAGATAAGCTACAGGTAAAGCTTTCCTAAATAAGATACTAACAACTCAGCAAAGAAGAGCAAAAATTGACAAATATCATTGCTTCAATTTAAAACTTCTGCACAACAAAGCAACATCACTACAATAATGAGGCAGCTTACAAAATGAAAGAAAATCTATGCTATTTGCCTGACAAAAGATTAATAAGCAGAATATATAAGGAGATTAAAAACCTAACTTCCTATTCAAACACCAGTGGCTCATGCCTATAATCCTAGCTACTCAGTAGGATGAGATCTGAAGATTGCAGTTCAAAGCCAGACAGGTCAGGAAAATCTGTGAGACTTTTATAGCCAATTATCACCAAAAAACAGAAGTGAAGCTATGGCTCAAGTGCTAAATTACCAACCTTAAGCAAAAGGCCAAGATAGAACATGAGGCTCTGATTATTGGCACAACACTAATGACACAACAAAACAACAAAAGCTAGCCTCCAAAAGTTTAGTTCTTCTCATGTGGATATTGTTTTCTTAGTGTGATTTATGGAAGACACCATCATTCCTCCATTTTGTCATCTTAGCATCTTCTTTGAATTTTTTTTTGTATATACATGGATTTATTTCAAAGACCTCTCTTCTATTCCATTGGTCATGTGTCTGTATGCTAAAACCAAACTATTTTGAGTACTATAGGTTTGTTATGTTTTGAAGTCAGGAATTGTGAAGCCTCAGTACTTATTCTTTTTTCATAACACTGTATTAACTATAGTCACTGTATGACTTTTAAGGATGTCCATTCTATTTTTGCAGAAAATGGTATTTAGGTTTTATTGGGGATTGTATTGAAACTATAGTTTACTATTGGTAGTGACAACATTGTCATTAAATCTATGAGCTTAGAATGTCTTTTTTGTCAGTTGTGGGGCCTGAACTCTGGACCTGTGTGCTGTCCCTGAGCTCTTCAGCTCAAGGCTAGCATTCTACCACTTAAGCCACAGTGTCACTTCCAGCTTTTTCTGCTTATGTGACGCTAAGGAATAGAACCCAGGGCCTCATGCATGCAAGACAAACATTCTACCACTAGCCACCTTTCCAGCTCTAGAATGTCTTTTTATTTGTTTGTGTCTTCTTTCATTTCCTTCACAAATGTGATTTTCTTTCCAATATAGGTTTCAATGTATTTGACCAATTTCATTAACCTTATTCAAAATATTTTCAAGTTTCCAACACCACTATAAGTTTTTTTAATGTTACTTTCAAACTAAACTTGGTCTAATTTGTTATTGGGTATATGTACATGTATACATTCATGTGTAATATTTAGAGTTTTCTTATCACTTGGATATGAAATTGACCCAAAGGAACATGTACCATTACAAGTTTGACTGACAAAAGATGGACTATTTAGAGGTGATTGGATCATGAGAGTTCTAATTTCATAAATGCATTAATCCATTGATGTGTTTATAATGTATTATTCAAATTCTGGGCTTTGTTGGAAAAGGTGGGTCACTACAGCAGTATCTTAAAATAGTATATGCTGTCTCTGGACCCTTCCTGGCTTTCTCTCTTTCTGTGCTTCCTGACCACTAAGAAGCAAGTATCTTTGCTCTTCTATATCATTCCACCAGTCTGCCTCACAACAGGGTCAGAAACAGTAGAGCCAGTGGATCACAGACTGAACTTATGAAAGAATGAGCCTAAACAATTTGACCTTTTAAGTTGTTTTTCTTAGGTATTTTGTCAAAGATATAAAAAACTAACAGTTTTCTGCACAAAATGTCATTTGATCTGCAAGAACAGATAATTTTAAATGTTCTTTCCTAGTTTGAATGAATTTTAATTTTTAGTCTAGTTCCCATGAGTCCAGTGTCTCTTTTGCACTCAAATTCTATTATTGTTATATTTATGATTTTACACCTAGATTCCACATATGTGTGAAAGCATGCAATATTTGGGCTTTTTGATCTTGTCTTATTTCATTCAGTATAATGGGCACCAATTTGATCTATCTTCCTGTAAATGAAAACATTTCATTCTTGTTCCTGGCTGAATACCACTCTATTGTGTATATATACATATATACACATATGTATACACACACACACACACACACACACACACACATATATATATATATATATATATATATATATATATATATATATATATATACACACACACACACATTTCTTTGAACCATTCATCAAGTGTAGGACATGAGAGCAGATTCTACCACTTGGCTATTTTAAACAATATTTCAATAAACATGGGTATTCAGAAATCCCTCTTCTATGTTTAATTACACCATTTTAGATATATTCCCAAGAGTAGGCAAGCAGAGTTCTAAAGGAGGTCTATTTTTAATTTTGGATGCTCCTCCATACTGATTTCCATAGTAGTGGTGCTACTTTACATTGTCACCAAAAGTATATGAAGGTATCTTTAACTCCACATCCTTGCCAGTATTTGTTTCCATTCCCACCAACAGTGTAGTAATGTTACCTTTCGGCCACATCCCCGCCAGCATTTGTTATTGTTAGTTTTCTTGATAATGGCCATTCTAACTATGATGATGTAGACTCTCAATGCTATTTTGATTTGCATTTCTTTTATAGCTAGAGAAGTTGAACATTTCTTCATGTGCTTATTAGTCATTCTTATTTCTTCTGAGAAGTCTATAAGTCTTTAGCCCTTGATGGACATTTTTTGACTTTTGGATATTGTGACTAGTGTTGTTATAAATATTTGTATATAGCTTTTTGTTTTGAGGCTTGTTTACAGTTTTTAGGTATATTCCTGGAGATGGAATTGCCACTTCATATGAACATGCTATCTTTCATTATTTAAGGAAATACTGAGCTATTTCCCAAAGGAGCTACACAAAGTTTATATTGAGAAGTAATATATGAGTGCTGTAATCTGTATCATTGTCCACACTAGTTAGTTTTGCTTTTTTGATGATGGCCATCCTAATGAGCATATGGTGGCATTCTATTACGGTTTGATTTGCATTTTTGTAATGTTTAATGGTGATAAGCATATTTTCTTGTGCTTTTTGGATAATTGTACATCTTTTTTATATACAAGTAACTGGGATCTTCCATAAGACTTATTCCCAAGAACATTTCCTATTAAATATTAACACACGAGTTCAGTTTGTGAAAATCTAAGTATCACGATGAGTTAAGGTACATTGTGTCCTTGTAAATTTTGAATTACTTAATGAACCACATATGAGTGTCCCTTATCCAAAATGGTTGGCACTGAATTCTTTGTTTTGTTTTGCTTCACTTTTGAGACAGGGTCATACTATTTAGCCCAGGCTGGCCTTGTATTCATGATCTTCCTGCCTCTGCCTCTCATATGTTGGGATTACAGGTGTGTATCAATACACACGGCTTGGAGATTTTTTATTTGGGAATGTTTGGAGGTACATAATGAGATTTCTTAGAGATGGAACCCAAGTCTAAACACAAACTTTACTGTTTCATGTACACTTTATGCATATAGCTTAGAGGTAATTTTTATACAGTATTTGTAATATACCTGAGTTTTGACTATACCCTGTCAGATGAGGTCAGGAATTTTTCCACTGGAGCATCATGATAGTTCAAAATTAGGACTGCTTTGGATTTAAAATCTTCAGATTAGGAATTTCAACTGGTATGTTTCCCCAGTTGCACATGTAGGAAATAAAGGTTGTACTTTCATTTCTGGCTCCAAGGACAGAGCTACAAAACTAAATGATTACAACTACCAGTGAAGCAAGGAAAGGCCACCACTGTCCAATAACAAACAGCCCTTCTCTGTGTCCCTCTTATGTGAGACCTTGAATTAGCATTTCTAAAGTCTGCCATACAAGATATCAGCTTGGGTAGAAGATGTGGATTTTCCCTTGGCTATTCCCTTTCTGTTGACTATGGTTCATACTGATAGCAATGCTACACACATGGGACCCAGAGACACTATGGAGGGTTTTTTTTGCTACTAGCCAAGCTGTTTACCAGAAGTTACCTTGCATAGAGATAACCTTGGCTCCAGTAACCAAACATGCTTGGGGTGTGAGAAAGTACTTTAATGCTGGGTTTTTAATGAAAAAAAAAATTTACCCTGCCTCTTCACAGGAAAGACAGATCCCTGAAGAGCTTATGCTTAAGAACAGAAGATGAACAGAACCTGAAGAAGATGCTTGTGTATGTACTACAATCTAACTGTAATGCAGAGGCCAAGCTGAGCCAACTATTATAACTAATTATAATGGGGAGAAACAAATAAATATAAATTAAATTTAGCAGTATTTGGCTCTCAGCGGGACAATCTACTTCCCACTACTGGCAACTACTGAAAAGGAAGAGATTTCTGTGTTGTGTTTGGGAAGATGACCTACAGCCTAAGTTTCCTCTCTTTTTCCAATCACTCTGAGCTAAACAACACTCAAAGCAAGCTTGATAATGCAATAGGACTGACAAATGGTTATCATTGCTGGTCAGTTAGACAGGTATAACCACAGGGTTAGACTCAGTAGACATGCAATGAGATCATACATGGATCAATGTCACTTTGAAAGATAATGATGGAATAAACATAGAAACAACCTGTAATATGTCTCATGTCCAGAATAATTTTATCTTCTTAGCTAGATTGTTCATAAAGCCAGAACGCATCATACTTAAGCATCAATTTTAAAAGTGACTCTTGTATAAACCATAAAACTTTATGCATAAATGCTATTAAAAAGAGCTTATCTGAATTATGAAAATAAAAGGATACCTTGACCCAAACAAGGAATTATTATTTTATCATTAGTGATGAGTACTATAACAGCATGGGATGAATGAAGTTGATTGAGTGTGAAGATTGGAAGCCCTAAGAAAACACAAGAAAGTAAATTGCAGTTAACAACATACAAAACATTCCACTGTAAAAAAATAGAAAGTAGGCTGTAGTTGTGTACAGATATACTTGATATAGTGAGCAAAAACTTATGAAAATGCCCATAGGGCTGGGTGCCAATGGTTTATGCCTGTAATACTAGATAGTTAGGGGGCTGAGATCTGAAGATCCTGGTTCAAAGCCAGCCAAGGTAGCAATGTCCATGAGACTCCAATTAATTACTATATAAAATGTCAGAAGTGAAGCTGTGGTTTAAGAGATAGTGCTCTAGCCTTGAACAAAACAGCTTAGAATCAGGGCCCAGACCTGAATTCAAGTCTCAAGAGTGGCACACACATGTACGCATGTGCACACACACACACACACACACACATCCCTATAGAGGAATTAACAGCAATACATGCACACATACAATTTTAAGGCAGGTCTCAGTACATACATAGTCCAGGTTGACCTGGTCTCAAACCTGCAATTCTCCTGCCTTCATAGGTAAAGCCAGGCATCGGTGGCTCACATCTGTAATCCTAGCTGAGATCTGAGAAGCCAACCTGGGCAGATGTTCTTGTGAGACTCTTATCTCTAACAAACTACTCCAAAAAGCAGGGTGGTGCTGTGGCTGAAGTGGTGGAGCGCTAACCTTGAGCACAAAGAGGCTCAGGGACAGCATCCACAGCCTCAGTTCAAGCCCCAGGACTGGCAAAAAGAAAGAAAGGAAGAAAGAAGAGAGAAAGAGAGAAAGAGAAATGAAGGAAGGAAGGAAGGAAGGAAGGAAGGAAGGAAGGAAGGAAGGAAGGAAGGAAGGAAGGAAGGAAGGAAGGAAGCAAGGAAGGGAGGGAGGGAAGGAGGGAGGGAGGGAGGGAGGGAGGAAAGAGAGAGAAAGAGAGAACTAAAAAGGCTTTGTGATGTTTATTTACAGTAGCTATGGTAATAGGGTTCAACCTTCACTATCAGTGCAGTGGCATTTCATCCAGCAGTTGTTGGAGCATGAAAACTTTTGCCCCCATTGGGCCTACTTCCATTTTTCAAGTATAAACTACTTTTTCCTTTATTTTCTTTGCCTCAGTCCTGGGGCTTGAAGTCAGGGCCTAGGCACTGTCCCTGAATTTTTGTTTGGTTTTTTTTTTTTTTTTGGTCGGTCATGGGGCTTGAACTCTGGGCTTGGGCGCTGTCCCTGTGCTCTTCAGCTCAAGGCAAGCACTCTACCACTTGAGCCACAGTGCCACTTGTCCCTGAATTTTTATGTCCAAGATTAGTGCTCTACCACTTAAGCTGAAACTTTACTTCTAGCTTTTTGGTGATTCATTGGAGATAAGAGTCTTGGGGACTTTCCTGCCCAGGCTGACTGAACTGTGATTCTCAGATCTCAGCCTGCGTCAAACTGCTATTCTCAGATCTCATAGTAGTTAAGATTATAGGTGTGAGCCACTGGAACCGGGAAAAATATAGTTTTGTTGCAAGCTTTCATCTTGGATGTCAGACAACTTGCTCTGTTCTCTTATACCAATTAATCAAATATTTCTTGGTACAAAATGAAACCTCATAATTCGTATATGTGCACATGCACACACATTCATGAAAGGAGAGAGATAGAGAATGTTGAAGTAGAATCCTTGGAATACATTATTAAAATCCAGTGATATAGGCCTGAATTCTCATTTTCTTGATAAGGTAACTGCAATTCAGGAGAAACTCAATCAACAATGTTTCCTGGATAATTCAATGCCAGAGTCCAGCATAGGTCTGAATCTCTTCCAATCTCTTTACCCTTCTTTCCTAGCCTCTATCACTAATCTCTGACTCATACACCACCCCTTTCCAAGAATTCTCAGAACTACAATGTAAATACCCTCATTTTCTACTGGAGTCATTGTGTTGCATAATGAAAAATGTGGCAAAGTATAGCTTACTAAAGGCCAATTGATGCTAAGGAACAATCAAATGGAATCAACATGCTCAGAAAATGAGAGAGAGAGCGCAACAGGACCTCCTCTGTGCCTCTCAAGGGCTCTAATACATTGCATAGACAGCCTGGGCACTTCCTACTCTTGTTAGTGCACCAGCCAAAGAGGCCTTTATTCAAGCATTAGCTTTATAATGACACTTATACTTTGTTGCCTGGGTCACAAAGAATAGTTCCCTAATTTTAAAAGTCCTGCTGATAGAAAGTAGAGGCTAGATAATCCATGGCTATTTCGTCTTTATTGTCAGACCTGACAAGAGCTCTGGACGAGATTTTTGTTAGTAGGTCCTTTCGGGGATCCCAAGAACATGCTGGCTCTGTTTCTTCCAAAACAGTTTTATTTTCTGCTTTGTGTACCTCTTCAATTCTTCAGCCTGTTGCTAAGTTACATCTCCTGCCTCTCTTTCCTTCTCATTCTTGCTCTCTCCCCAAACCTTCCAAATTAGATAACTATATTTGGCTTACATCCTAAGTAGAAACTAGGCTTCTTGTGTTTCAAGATCATGGACTGGGGCTGGGAAGGTGGCTCAGTGGTGGAGCGCTTGCCTTGCATGCATGAGGCCCTGGGTTCGATTCCCCAGCACCACATAAGCAAAAAGAAAAAAGCCGGAAGTGGAGCTGTGGCTCAAGTGGTAGAGCACTAGCCTTGAGCTGAAGAGCTGAGGGACAGTGCCCAGGCCCAGAGTTCAGGCCTCACGACCAGACCCCCCCCACCAAAAAAAAGATCATGGAGTGTCAAGCTAGGCAGTCATTGCCAATCATTTTGCATGTGAGAAAACTGAGATCCAAAGCAAGTGAGCAGCTTCCTTAAGATAAATGGTGATGTGAGGAACCTGGAACTAGCCTCCTGACTCTTAACCTTCTATCCTGATGCGGGGAAGAAAATGAGGATCTAGAATAAGGGTTTTAGAGACATATAATAAAAGTCAGCCTGTGATAAATGCCTGTAATTATGAGAAGTTTCTTTTCTTTTTTTTTTTTTTGTGTGCCAGTAGTGGGGCTCAAACTCAGGGCCTAGGCACTGTCTCCTTGCTTTTATTGCACAAAGCTGATGTTCAACCACTTGAGCCACATCTCCACTTCCAGGTTTGGGGTGGTTAATTGGAGATAAGTGTCTCATGATCTTTTCTGATCAGGCTAACTTCAAGCCATCATCCTTAAATCTGAGTAGCTAGGATTATAGACAGGAGCTACTAGCTCCCGTTTTTGTTGTTGTTGTTGTTGTTGTGTTTTGGGTTGTTGTCAGTAGTGATGTCTGCATCTGTTCAGCTTGTTTTCTCACAGCTGGTGCTCTACCATTTGAGCCACTCCTCTAGCTCAGTTTTTGTGGTTATTTTGGAGCTGGAATATTACAACTTTATCTTGCCAGGCTTGACTGACTTTGTGGACTGATTCTCTAGATCTCAGCCTCTTGAGTAGCTAGGATTATAGATGTGATTGGCTTGCGCTCATAGTGCTTTTCCTTTAACATTTCCCTCACAAATTGTTCTGAGCACTATCTGATAATCTCATACTGTGTATAGAAAGAATTCTGGAGTTCTGACTGCCACTAAATCTGTGTGACTTAGGCCTCTTCCATACTCTACATAGGATCAATGTCCACATTTGTAACATGAAGAGTTCTGCACAGGCAATATCTTTAGTTCTCCATTTCCAACTAGTTAAAAAACATAGTATGTGTAAAGCATAACCTATAAAATCAGATCAATTTAGTTTGCCTATGAAGAAGAGACCAAGAGTTTTGAGCTTCCCTTTCCTTGCAGGAATTTTATAAGAACCAAACGAGGTCCTGTAATAAATCAGAGGAAAATGAATTTTCCAAGTGTCTTTACACAGATGGCATTGTAGCAACTAAGTACAGATTCCTAGGAGGCATGTCTCATCTTTGTTCTCAACAGAGTGCTTATTTTGGAGCACAGAGAACCACAATCTGTCTACTTTTTTAAAGTAAAACCTTCCTCAGCCTCCCTTCTAGATAGTGATGGCCATGTGATATGGTTCTGTCCAATGAGATACAAGTAGAAACATTTGAGTAAGACATTCATGAAGTGCTTTTAAACGAAGATGAACAAGGAAGGGGTGACATTGTCCCAAAATAAATGTACTCATTACCTGACTTAGAAACAGTAACTCGTCTATACATCACCTTTATAATAATAATAATAAAAGAAGAAGATATGCACATTTATTTCTTTTTCCTTGCTAGGACACATACATTAGAGGTAGAACTATGGCAGTGATTTTGAAGGAATGCACTTTAATAAATACTCTTTAAAGAGACTATGTGAAAAGTTAGAAGGTGTTTTTGTCTTTGATAATATTGTAAAGCTAACGTACCACTCTGGCTTGACTTCTTTTGAATTTCTTTATGTGAGTGAAAACTGACTCCTTATCTTGGAAAAACCAATGATATATTTGTGTCCACATGCTGATATTTGATCCTAATCACCGCCATGTGTTTGGGAGAATACTTTTACAAGCTTGATGGAGTAGGATGGAAGACTCCAAGGGGTGTGTTAAAGTGCAAACAAACCATCCATCTGAGGATGATGGGACCTGTTAACCTGAGAATCTTTTTTTTTTCTGAGCTTTCAAATGAATCGACTATTCAAGTTGAGGGGTAGAGAAGAATTTGTTTGAATATAAGTCATCTTATAAATACTGAGCTCTGTTCTGGGAAAGTGAAAAGAATTGAGGGAAATGAGGTAGAGGACTTTGGACTATGCAAAGAGAAAGAAGAATATGAGTGATAAAACATGTGATAATGACAACTAAATTGTTGAGTTATATAAGATAGAAACTAATTTTTCATCTCCCTTATAAAATATTTACCATAATTTTGCATTGCTTAATAATTTTTCCAAAGAATCTTATTAGGGTTGCTGAAAGAGGTGATCAAGGGGTATATTTGTAATAAAATCTCAACCAATTAATATAAATAATAAGCACTGTGGTATTTTTCATAACGAGAAGTCTTAAGGAACTTGGAAGTTTGGTAATTCATTGGCTCTACAAGATCACAGATCTTTCCACTCCTCATGCTCAGTATGTCAGTTCTCTGGGTTGGGTTTCTACAGCAATCAATATGGCACCATAGTTTCTGGTGGCACCATTTTGTTTGATCCAACAAAATCTTGCAATATGGTCCTCAGTGAGTATAGTTCTGTTCCCTAGAGATCATTTGAGAATACTGGATGTTTTCTCTGCTATTGAAATGTGAAAGGCTTGCTATTAGCAGCTAGAAGTAGAGACACAATAGATGCTATAAACATCCTACAACATACAAGTACTACCCAATGAAGAACTATCCAGCCACAAGAATCTATGTAAACCAGCTCTGGAGAAATCAGAATCTAATAGAGGAAAAGATGCTACAGTGTCCCTTTGACATCTGAGTACACTTCACAGGCCAGAATATGAAAATGGTCCAAAGGAGGTTCATAGATCTAGCCTTTTTTAAAAAATTTACTTTATTGCAAGGGTGATGCAAAGAGGAATTACAGTTTCATAAGTATTGAGTACATTTCTTGTCAACTATTGTTACCCCTTCCTCATTTTCTCCCACTTTCCTTCTCCCCAACTCCCTTCCCCACCAAGTTATAAAGTTCATTTCCAACATAGTGTCTTGTGAGTATTGCTGTTGCATTGGTTCACACTTTGTCCTTTGTCTCACCATTTTGATATTCCCATTTACTTCCCCAAATCAGATAAACATACATGCAACACACGGGGTATCAAAATAAAAAACAGTGACAACAGGGGATAAACCAAGGAGGAAAAACATGAAGGAAAAAAGTAAAGAACTTCACACTATACATTAAAACAAAAAACAATAACAAAAAAAAAACCAAGAAACTCTTGTTTCCATATCTTGGAGTTCATTTTGATTAGCATCATTTTATATGGTCATATGTACATAGCTATTGAGCTATTGTGATCCTCTGCTAGGACTATCCTAGACATACACTAACTGTTACAAAAGAGAGAAACCATGGAGCCTATGTTTCTTTGGGTCTGGCTTACTTCACTTAATATGATTTTTTCCGAGTCTTTCCATCTCCTTATGAATGAGGTGATTTCATTCTTTCTGATGGAAGCATAGAATTCCATTGTGTATATATACCACATTTTCTTGAACCATTCATCTACTGAGGGGCATCTGTGTTGGTTCCATATCTTAGCTATGATACATAATGCTGCAATGAACACTGTTGTGCTGGTAGCTTTAGCGTGGCCTTGTTTGTGATCATTTGGGTAAATGCCCAGGAGTGGGATTGCTAGATCATATGGGAGCTCTATGTATAGTCTTTTCAGGAACTTCCATACTGCTTTCCAGAATGAGTGAATCAGTTTACATTCCCATTAACAGTATAGTAGTGTTCCCTCTTAGCCACATCCCCACCAACATCTACTATTATTTGTTTTCTTTGAAATGGCCATTCTAACTGGGGTGAGGAGAAATCTCAATGTGGTTTTGATTTGCATTTCTATTATAGCCAGAGATGTTAAATATTTCTTCATGTGTCAATTGGCAATTCCTATTTCCTCTCCAGAGAAGTCTCTTTTAATTCTTTAGCCCATTTATTAATGGGATGGTGTTTCTTTGAGGATTTGTTGTGGGGGTGTAATTTTTTTAGCTCTAGATATATGTTTTATATGAGGCCTTTGTCTGTTGTATAGATAGTGAAGATCATTTCCCAAGCCATGGGCTTTCTATTTATCTTGCTAGCTAAGTTTTTTTTTTGTTTTGCCATGCGGAAGCTCTAAAGTTTAATGTGATCCTATTCATCCGGGCTTTCTTTGATTAGTTGTGATTCTGGATCTTAGGAAGTTTCAACCCATAACAAGGAGCACTAGTATTTCTCCTATTCCTTCCTGTAATGTTTTCAGGGTATCTGCTCTTACCTCAAGATCTTTGATCCATTTGGAGTTGATTCTGGTACAGAGTTATACTTAAGGATCTAACTTCAGTTTTCTACATGTGTATAGCTAATTCGGCCAACACCATTACTTGAAAAGGTCTTTCTTCCATCTGGATATTTTTGCCCCCTTATCAAAGATTAGGTGGCCATAGGACTGTAAGTTCATGTCTTCATCTTCAGGACTATTCCATTGGTTGAGGTAAATTTGTTTGTTTAGCTCTAAAAGTTTCTGGTCCTGTTTTCTGGGAGTAATACTTCTGACTGTTGCTCTCTGAAGCCCCTATCTTTGCTCTGTCATTTTTCAATGTTCATTATTATCTGTGCCTCCTTCTGAAGTAGACACGTGAGAGTATTTCTTTATGGCTCAGGTGCTAGGACTCCTGACAATGAGCAAAAACATCAGATTTTCGGTTTGAATTTCCGTCTCAGATGAGAGAGAGAGAGAGAGAGAGAGAGAGAGAGAGAGAGAGAGAGAGAGAGAGAGAGAGAGAGAGAGAGAGAGAGAGAGAGAGAGAGAGAGAGAGAGAGAGAGAGAGAGAGAGAGTTTCTTCTTGTGCATAATTTAGCTTTGTGGCCTTCCACCTGGAGTTCCTATTCAATTTAGGATAATCAAATTCATAACAAAATTTTACAGGCCAGGATAAAAATTTCTTTTGCCAATACAATTTTCCCCTGAATTTGCTTTTCAGTTTTTTTGATGGTACTAGGGTTGGAACCCAGTTTCTGGATCTTGCTGGTGTGATGCTTTACCACTTGAGCCTCATTCCTAGCCCTAATTTTTGTTTGTTTTTGCTGAATGTTTTGACATAAGATCTCACAAACTTTTCTGCCTGGGATGGCCTTGAGCTATAGTCTTTGCGCTCTTAGCCTCCCACATAGCTAGGATTATAGGTATAAGCCACCTACACCAGGCTACCCTTGAATTTAATTCACCATTCCCACCCACTTTGCCTCCTTATGGTCACACCAATTGCATCTTTAAAGTCACATACAAATCAGTACAAATTTATTTTTATTATTGCTTTACACTGGTATCTTTTCAGTATGATAGTATCAAAAATAGTTACAAAAAACACATGCTACATTAACCTATGTATTTTTAATGATTTAAGAATCTTTTTTATTAATTTTTATCATCTTTCTTCATGCAAATTTGAGTTACTGTGTAGTGTTTTTTAGTTCCAGCCTGAAGGACTCACTGTACAATTTCCTGTAGAAGAGATTTGCTAGTAATTAGTTATTTTAGTTTTAACCTAAATAGCAATATCTCCTTGGATTGTTTAATGTCTTTTTGAAATAGGGGCTCACTATGTAGCTCCAGCTGGCCTGAAACTCTTTATAAAGCCCAGATAGATCTTAGTCAAAATCTGCCTGCTTTATAGTCTCCCATGTGTTTGGGTAATTTGATGTGTACCATCATATCTAGCGTCTTCAATTTCGATGTACAGCTGTAATGAGTTTGTTGAAGGGAGTGGCACCCACAGTACCATGGAACAAGACACACCAGCCTTCTCCATGCACAAAAAAAGTAAAAGAAAATAGTTATTCTTGCTGTCCAAATAAGGTATCATGATGGCTTAGTGACATCCAGCACTTTCCTGAGTTTCCAATGAATCTCCAAACCTCAGGTGCATGACTGGAGAGAGGTCAGTGGCATGAAAAGATAAGTGAGGGCAATAGTGAACTGTAAATGGTTAAAGAACAGAGAAACTCTACCTGTCTTGAACTTTAAATTTAAAAATAAAATTAAGAATGCTAACATATAGTGCTAAGCAAAATGGAAGGAGGAGAGTCCTCTCACTAGGGCTGCAAGCAAAAGGAAAAAAGGAAACCCTTTTTGGGAGACTCCATAGACACACACAAGCTGGATACAAACAGCTGGTGCTCTGCAAAAATAATAAACTTGAAGATAGGAGATCTGCATCCCACACAGCAAGCAGACATTGGAGAAGTGGCCCCTGATGATTTCCAACTCACCCACTAGAACACATCTCACAGTACAGATCTTAAAGACAAATTCCTCAGCTGGGAGCAGCAGAAGACACTGTAGTTTCATATCTCCAAGCCTCCAATGCCTTTTGTAAACAAATAATCACACTGACCACCCATGTTGACCCACAAAACTAGTTGGGACATAAAACTACATGGGTAAACACTAAAAAACTCCTGCACTGGGAGTGATGCCCAGTGCTTGTGTGGCACAAGCATGAGCCTTTGGTGCAACCTGGTGCTAGGTGAGTGGAGTGACTTGGAATGTCAAAAACGTAAACAAAGTAGGAGTCCAGGGAATTGAATACAGAGGGAGCCAGGGAGTCAGCATGAGCCTGAATGATGTAGAAATCACTGTGAGTGAAATAGAGAATCAGCTCAGAGTCAGTATGAGTAAAGAATGAGTCTAGACTGAGCTCAGGTTATGAGTTGCTGTCTGCTGGGAACCAGGAGTAAGGCTACAAGCCAGTTGAAAATAGCATTTTCTAGCTTCTATGCTGAGAATCAGGATTAGTGTCTTGCAAGTGCTAGGTGAGTGCTCAGCCATGGAGCTACAGCATCAAATCACACAACACTCTGTGTTATAATTTGTTTTACTTTTTAAAAATGCCCTAGAGCCAGGTGTCAGTGGCACATGCCTATAATCTTAGCTACTCAGATGTCTGAGATCTGGTGATCGTGGTTCAAAGCTAGCTCAGACAGGAAAGTCCATGAGCCTATTATCTCCAATAAACTACCACACACACACACACACACACACACACACACACACACACACACACACACACACACACAAAATAAAAAGTCAGAAGTGGCTAGCCTGGAGTACAAAGCTCAGGGACAGCACCAGGCCTTGAGGTCAAGCTCCAAGACCAGAACAAACATATGCCCCAGAATCAGGTGTGCTGTCTTACACCCATAATCCTAGTTACTTGGGAGGCTGAAATTTGAAGGATTAGAATTCCAAACCAGCTCAGACAAAAAAGTGACAAACATCCACCTCACCTAACAGCTTGGCATAGTGACTCCCACCTGTATTCTAGCTATGCAGTAGACTAATATTGGAAGGATTTTGCTTCCAAGCAACTCCTGCAAAAAGTTCATAAGACTTCATCTCAAAAGGAATAGGAGAATGTGGTGATATGTGTCTATAGCTCCAGCTATAATAGGAAACATAAATAAGATTGCGTATCAACTTGCCAATGCAAAAAACAAGACCCTATCTTAAAACAAAACGAAAATGGCTAAAGGCATGGCTCAAGTGGTAGAGCTACTTGCTAAGAAGTATAAAACACTGAATTCAAACCTCAGTACCACACACACACACACACACACACACACACACACACACACACACACACACACACACACACACACACACACACACACACACACACACCAAAAAAAGAAAGAAAAAATGCCCTGTGGAAAAGAAAATTCACCCATCTCAACAAATGAGAAATACTGACTTGATGTTTTTGTTTGTTTTGGTTTTGATTTTGATTTTTTAATTTTATTGTCAAGGTGATATACAGAGGGGTTGCAGTTACATTAGAAAGGTAGTGAGTACATTTTTTTCAATCTTGTTACCCCTTCCCTTATTTTTTTCCTACTTTCCCTTCCCCCAAACTGCCCCCCTCCAGTTGTACAGATGTACAGATCATTTCCAATGTATTGTCTTGTGAGTATTGCTGTTGCATTAAATTATTTTTTGTTTGTTGTGTTTGGGGCTTGGGGTTTTTTCTTCTTTTATTTTGTACAGTTCTAGTGGTTTTTCTTTACTGTTTTTATTTTCTACATATTTTAGAATATTCTTTCCAATATTATTCCTAATACTATCACACTACTTTCCTCCCTCCACTTTTCCATCTTGCTTTTTCTCTTTTTCTTTCCCTATTACACTTATGCCTTTAAATTTTTCTACACCTTAAAATTTTTAATCCTAATTTTTTAAATCCTAATGTATCTTTTATGTGTCATAGTTCCATTCCTTTATAATCTCAACTGGGAAGTGTAGTTGATGTTTACACTTTTATTTTTACTACATTGAAATGTTAGATTTCATTTATATTGCTCTCTCCCTTTCCTCTGAGTGGTAGCTATAGTGTAGAACTGCTATAATAAAAACTACATACTTTGAAGAAACTATATAACTTTAAAGAAAGAAGTTAAAGAAGACAATGGAAGACTGGCCTCCTGCATCCATTGACTGGTGGAATTAATATTATAAAAATGGCTATACTGGGCTGGGAAGGTGGCTCAGTGGTAGAGTGCTTGTCTTGCATGCATGAGGTCCTGGGTTTGATTCCTCAGCACCACATAAGCAGAAAAAGTGGGAAGTGGCGCTGTGGCTCAAGTGTTAGAGCACTATCCTTGAGCTGAAGAGCTCAGGGACAGCACCCAGGCCCAGAGTTCAGGCCCCACAACGGCAAAAAAAAAAAAAAAAAAGAAGAAGAAGAACAAGAAGAAAAGCAAAGAAAGAAAAGAAAAGAAAAGAAAATAGCTATACTACCAAAAGCAATTCAATCCAATCCCATAAAGATTTTTTTAAGTGTTAAATATCATAAAAAGAATTAAATACTTAAGAGGGCATACTTGATAAAGGCTTGAAAGGCCTTATCATCTGTTGAAGCTGCCTCTTCAAATTATAATTTATAATCAGGCAAAGTTCATGTCATTCATAGCAACTTGCAAGTGACAAGAGGTAGCTAAACACATACCAACATGAGACTTTTAACAATTATCACTAGAGTCAGAGGCTAAGTGCACAAATAATTGGATTAAAAGGTACCATTGGTAATATAAACAATTGCTTTTTTTCAGGGGCATAACTAAGGTTACTAGATTTCTAGTTTTTCTTATTCTTTTTTTTTTTCGCTTTAGCTTTTTTCTTTTAATATCTTTTAGGTATACAAAAGAGTTTCAGTTCAACATGTCAACTGATGAGTACTATGCACTTTGATCCATGGCACCCCTTCCATCTTCCTTCATCTTCATTTGTATGCAATACTATAAATTCTGTATCAATACTTAAGAGTCTGGTATCATATTCTGTTATTCTAGTTTGAACAAATAATATGATTAACATAACAAGATCCCTCAATTGCAATGGATTTAAAAGATAGGAAGTTATTGCTCACATAAAATTTAAGTGAGTGGTCCAGGACTATGATGGGCACTTATCAATCTTCCATTTTCATCTTTTATTTTCATTTTTATAAATATGTATTAATTGTGGCGATTAATGAGTTTAGAGACTGTTTTCATCCATGCATACAACTTTCGCTAATCACATTCAATCCCCTTTATTCACTCTCACCTTGTACTTCTTTCTCAACCTCACTATTTTAGATTCAGATTGATTTGTTTTAGCTTCCATATATGAGATAGAACTACTTGGTTTTTGCTTGTTTCACTTAACATAATGACCATCTGTTTTGCTGCAAAAAAAATTCATTTTTTTTCACGACAGAATAATAATACACTCATTTGTTGATGGGCAGCTAGGCTGATTATCTCAGGTATTGTGAATAGTGCCAGTTGCAGATATCTCTATTATATGCTGTTTTCATCCCACTTAGATATATATTCAGAAGTGGAATAACTATATCATATGGTATATTATTTTTAATTTTATTGAAGAACCTATATATTGGTCTCCATAATGACTGTACTAATTTAAATTTCCACATCTTCACTAGTATTTTGAATTCTGTTTTTATTTTGCTTTTGATAATAACTATTCTAACTGGGGTAAGGTGGTTTCTCATTATAGTTTTGATTTTCATTTCCCTGATACATAATGATATTAATGGTCATTTGCATTTCTTTTCAGAATTGGATAGGCTGTGTTTTTACTTGTTTTAGGTCTGAGATGTAGGTCTTTGATGCATTTCGAGTTGAGTTTTTGTTAGAATGAGAAGTAGGAACCCAATTTCAATCTTTGGCATGTGGCTATTCAGCTCTCCCATTGCCACTTCTCAATGAGATGGTCTTTTCTATCGGGTGTGTTTTGGATGCCTTTGTCAAGAATCAGTTGGCTCTAGATGCACTGGCTTATTTTTGGGCTCTATCCTAGCCCATTGGTCTGTGTCTGTTTACACTAGGCTCTTTTTAAATCATTATTTTGTCATCTTTACAAATGTGCACATATTCATATTATAGTTTCGGTGGCTGCATTTCAGCCATCAGGAGAAGTAAGAAAAGAAGGAGATGCACATGGTTTACTTTTAATAGAGGGACAATTGGTCACACTTGAACCATTTTGGCATATACAATTGGTTGGATTGTAAACATACATATATATATATACAACTGACAAGGAGACTGGAAAACGCACCCACCCTTCATTTTGGACAACCATGTGCCCAGCTTAAATTTGAGACTTCTACTTAAAGGAGAAAGGGAAAGACTGGGTTTAGAGAATAACTGACCATGTACATATTTACTCAAAAGACCCCAGGTCCTACATTCTCTTTTGTGTCAAAGGAAACCTATATTCCTGAAATAAAAGAGAAATTTCCTGATTAGAACCTACCTTTCTGATTTTTATCATCCTAATTACCAATTTCCTTGGCAGTGGCTTTTTTTTAAGGAAGTAGGGAGTAAGGCCTGTGATTTGTTTGAAGATATGAACTATCATCAACTCATCCAAAACTAGGAAGGGGATTCAACTCCATATTCCATCAGGTAGAAAGAGGAACCCCAAGCCAAGCGCTTTTGCTCATGTCTGTAATCCTAGCTGCTCAGGAGGCTGAGATCTGAAGATCACAGTTCAAAGCCAGCACGGGCAGAAAAATCAATGAGAATCTTATCCCCAATTAACAACCAGAAAACAGGAAGTGGTGCTGTGGCTCAAGTGGTAGAGCACTTGCCTTGAGCTGAAGAGCTGAGGAACAGCACCAAGGCCCAGAGTTCAAACCCCATGACTGACAAAAAAAGGACAGAGGAACCCCAACTTGTTCACCAGATAAACTTTAGAACTGTTACAGAACCTTGTGGAGGAATGGTATAATGAGGTACTTTAGGATGGACTCTATGTATAAGGATGTTAAGCTTCATTGAGGCCTTTGTATACTCTACCTGGTACAAATATTGTAAGCTTGAAGTATGAAGATATGCTAGCAATGATGGATTGATGTCCAAAATGTTTTGGCCCATGATATTTTAGACTTTTGTGAGACCTTTGGGAAGGGAAAAGAACCTTCCAATACTGCAAAGGAATTTCCCATAAGCATTGTCAGGTCAGCTGACATTTCAAGGCAAGATTGTTTCTCACAGGAAATTCAAAACAAAACAGAAATGTTGGTGGATCCAGTTACAAGACCCAAAATAGGTCATTAAAAAGACAGAAGGCAGTATAACTCCCCTTTATTACCATACCCAGAAGGCTCCTCTTGCATACTCTTGTACTTGGAGTTACTATAAGTCAGCTACATAGCAGAAAAGATTATCAGCTGTGCTCCATTTCTACAGAGCAAGGGTGAAAAGAATAAATCAACCACTGAGATGCAGGTCAAGCAGATGGAGGGATAGGCTTTAGGGAGAGTATCTCACAGTGTAAATGAGGAAGGCCTTAGAAGATTCTCTCCCATTCACTAGAGTAGCATCATTTTCAAGCTAGACCATTTTGTGTTCTCACTTAAAACCAGTCAAACTTCTAGTGGTCCCTAAAGACCAAGTTCCTTAAAATGGAGCACAAAATTCATCATCTGACCTCTGCCACTTCCCCAGACAAAGTGTTCCCCAAACACACTTTAATATTTCTGGCTTGTATGCCTTTGTTTAATATTTTTATGTCCCCTGTATATTAGTTAGGGTTCTTTGGTCATAAGCAACAGAAATAAGCTACGATGTATTCTTGACACAGCAGCCACAGCGGTCCTTTTGACAAATAAATCACATTGGGACATATTTCTTATGGAAGCCTCCAGCAGATCTCTGGCTGAGAGCAAAAGCCAAGTGACTTACAGTGGCTTTTTAAAGGCCTGCGTAAAGCTTGCTCCTTTCCTATTTCTCTCCTTTTACTCATTTTGCTCCAGCCACTCTGGTCTCTTTGCTACTTTTCAAACACATCATCAGGCATGCTGTTATCTTAATCCTTTTGCACAGATTGTACCCTCTCCTTAAATGCATCTTCCCCCAGAAAACAACATGCCTTCTTCCTTATATTTCTTTGTTCATATAATTTATTTAGTAAGACCTAACTTAAGCACTATATAAATTGCAATGTGCTTTCTCTCAGAATTCCTCATCTACTTTATTCTGCTCTGTTTTGTTTTTGTTTTTGTTTTTGTTTTGGTCATGGGGCTTGAACTCAGGGCCTGGGTTCTGTCCCTGAGCTCTTTTGCTCAAGGCTAATGTTCTATCACTTGAGCCTCAGCCCCACATCTGGCTTTTTTGTGGTTTATTGTAGATAAGAGTCTTGTGGGTTTTCCTGCCCAGGATGGCTTTGAACCACAATCCTCATTGCTCAGCTTCTTGAGTAATTAGGATTACAGTCATGAGCCACTAGTGCTCTGCTGTTCATTGGTATTGCTTGAGCTCTTGGAATAGTAACTGATACATACCGCAAATACACAACAATTTTTTTAATTCATTATTAAAGCAGATAATATGTAAGCTAAGTAGAAAGAGAATTGACCTGAATGATATATGAGCTAGCTCGGAAAACTGTAGCAAGCATTGCAAAAGGAAAAAATAAAAGAACAGGCTTTCTCTATCATAACCTACTGTCAAAATAACTAATCCAGTTCTGCGAATTAAGTCAGTTCCCCCTTTCAACATTCTCACCCACTCCTCCTACCTCCCTTCCTCTCACTTTTCTTAATTTTTAGGTTAGGTATTGAATTGATGAAGATGCACTGTATTCATAAACTGCTTTGTTGAATGCCAACTCTTTTGTACATCTACTTAAAGATAACAAAAATATTCAAAAAAGATAGAAGCCAGTCTCACAAGAAAAACATGAATCCCTACTACTGACCTTATCACCTCTGAAAGTTCTAACACTCAACACTGTTACATTGGGACTAAATTTCAACATGGGCATTAGAGAAGACAAACTGTATCTACATCACAACACCTCCACTTGAATATTACACAAATGTCTTCATCTTAACATATTCCAATTGAACTCTTGATTCCAACTACAATCCCTCAAAATTCTAATTAGCTTCTATATCTCAAAACTGAAACCACTATCTAGCATTGCTCAAGATAGAAATGTAGGCACCTGCTTTGAGTTATTTCTTGCCTTACACTTTAATTAAAAATTCCATTTTTATTTAAAAGACATGACCCATATCTATGCTTGCTGGGTACTTCTGGCTCAGGATTGTAATCCTTATTACTCAGGCAGCTGAGATCTGGTTCAAAGCCAGCCAAGGCAGAAAAATCCACAAGAATCTTATCTTCAATTAGTCAGCAAAATGTCAGAGCTGTGGATCAGGAGGCATAGTGCCATCCTTGAGTGAAAAAGCCAAAAAATATACCCAGGCCCTGAGGTCCAGTCCCACTACTGGCCCAGAAATATACATACCCCACATACATGCTCTTGTCTCTATCTCCATTGCAACCACCTTTTATCTAAGCTACCATCATCTCTTGCTTCCACTAATTTACCATACTTCCTTTTTTGCTATCTCTACTATATATGCCACACTATAAGTTTTTTTATGTACCAGTCCCAGGGCTTAAAATTAGGGCCTTACACTCTCATTCAGCTTTCTGGTTAACAGCTAGTGCTCTAACAGTTGAGCCACACCTCCAGTACAAGTTTTTGCTGATTATTTTGGAGAGGGAGTCTTTAGAGCTTTTCTGCCTGAACTGGCTTTGAACCATGATCCTCTGGACCTCAGCCTCTTGAGTAGCTAGGATTATAGGCATGAGCCCACTAATGCCAAGCTGGCAAAGTTTCATAAACATAAATTAAGCATGATTCCTCTGCTTTATGCCCTACAATGACTTCCTATTGCATTTTTGATAAATCGTAAACTCTGTACTTTTACCAACAAGGTCCTTCATGATCTACTCATTTTTACCCCTTTAACTTAATTTTGTACTAATCCTCCTCTCATTGATTCTGCTCTAGTTGCACTGGTATTCAGTGCTTTGAACTCTCCAGCTTTAAAATTTTTTAAACATGCTGTTACTCTTCCCTGGAATGCAATTTCCCAAAACATTTATTTCTTTTTGTTCTTTGGGTCTTGGCGTAAAAGTAAAATTCCTTTGGAAGCTTCTCCTAAATATATGTACAAACAATCACAAATTTCTTCTCCCAACTATACCATCATTCTGTACTTCAATACTTATTTGTATAATTTCAAACATTGCAAATAGATTCTATTTATTCATTTCTCTATTTGTCTTTTCTGTCTCTGTCCCCTACTAGACTATAAACCCAATGAAGGAAGAGATATTTTGTCACTCATAGATATATACCCAACATATGGCACAATCCTGCTATGTTAGACACAAACTAAGTCCTTCTTGGGGAAGTGAATCAATAGATTAGCTCACATGTGAAGGATAGTTGAAGATTACTAATTTTGCAGCTTTTTGCACTCAAGGCTGGTGCTCTACTACTTGAGCCATATCCCCAATGTCAGTTTATAACTGGTTAATTGGATATAAGAGTTTCATGGACTTTGCCCCCCTCAAGCTGGCTTTGAACCAGGATTCTCAGATCTCAGCTTCCTGAGTAGCTAGGATTATAGGTGTGAGCCACTGGTGACAAGTTTAACTTTGTAATCTTAGGACTCCTCTTACTCCAATATGTTATAACCTTGTAATTCTGTCATTCTATGCTATTAAATTAAAATTGCCAGGTTCTTTGATGTGAATCCATGTAGTTCCATCTATTAGAAAAGGCACTCACCTGGGAACTATGTTTGCAAGACGTAGGATTGCTGAGTATGCAGCCAAGGCTTCCCTGCAGCTAGATGCCAACGTCCAAGCTCAAAAAAAACTAAATTACTATCTCTTATAAATTCAAGGAAAAGAACTAGGAAGGTGGAACATGTTTTGTCGGAACTGGACGGAGGTCAAGGGGAAGAGACACAGATAAATGGAGAAAGGAAAGTGGGCAAATACAGTCATAATATTCAATGTACGTAGGTAAAAATGGAACCAGGTAACTTGGGTGGAGTAGGGCAGGATGGATGAGAGTAAAAAAGGGGTGACATCGATCAAGATGTATTGTACTGGGGCTGGGAAGGTGGCTCAATGGTAGAGTGCTTGCCTTGCATGCATGAGGCCCTGGGTTCAATTCCTCAGCACCACATAAACAGAAAGGGCCGGAAGTGGTGCTATAGCTCAAGTTGCACAGCGCTAGCCTTGAGCTGAGGTGCTGAAGGACAGCGCCCAGGCTCAGAGTTCAGGCCCCACGACCAACAACTACAACAAAAAAAGATGTACTCATAAACACGTTGAATTGTAATCCTTTTGTGCAACTACTTAAAATTGAAAAAAAGGAGAAAAAAACAAAGAGGTCTTTAACTACTATTTTTAGTCACATGTTAGATATTTTTGCATCCTGAATTTTATTGATTCCCCAAATATGTTAAATTCTCCACTAGAAGAGAGATTTATCTCTAACTTACCCCCAATTAGATAATTACATTGTAAATAGAGCCTCATTCAGAAATACATAAATTCAATTTCCAGGATTTTAATAAAATGTAGAGAAGACAGTTCCATGTATACTGGTTCTTCAAGGAGACTGATGGCTGGATGTTGGCTTAGTTCAGTAGTCTGTGACTACATCTGGTAAAAGTAAAACTGTGACAGCACCTCAGTGCTAGCTAAGTGCTTCCATCTGTGGTTCACTCCAGCCCCATGTGGTAGGCACACTGGTCTTTATCATCCCCATTGTTCAACTGAAGTAACTGAGGCCAAGAAATCAAAAAGAGACCCAACAATAAGGAACACAATAACAATCATCTACTATGTCACACACTCTGCTAGCTACTGTATCTGCATGACTTCATGTGAGTCTCACAACAACTCTACAAGAAGGATACCATGTCACACACTCCATATTGCATGTAACAACAAGATCAAGATCAAGATCACACAGCTTCTTAAGTTGCCAAGCCAAAACATTTTGGAGTATCTAATTCCAAATTGCATGTTCTATGAGAAGGTAAGGTTGTAATTCAGACTTGCATTTTTGCAATATGCAATGCTCAGTCTTTCTTTTCATACTAGATGGCCAATGTGTCTCCATCCAGGAAGATGTTGCAGAGCTAGGTCCTGCCCTCACTGTCTCCTACTCAGTGTTAATCTGTTGCACTCCACTCCCAACTAAGGGGAAGTTAGCTCCTCTTTCCAAGTTATTTCTTTTCTTGATAAGAGTGTGAAACTTTAAATTATGAATCTTTCATGATAGACTTCTGAGTGATAAGTACCAGGAGAAGGTTGGGAGGACGAATAACCACAGGGGCAAAAATAAGACCATTCAGGACCATTCATTGAAATAGTCAGACAGTAGTCTTCAGAAAGGAGAGAGAAGAGATTCCGAGCTCTTGGATAGACACAGAGTATATGAAGAACATGCTTTACAGTCAGCTTGGCAAGTGTGATTTAGAAAGAAAAAGAAAAATAAACAAGGTCAACACATTCACAAGGCAATCAATAAAAATAAGCCTTTCTTTTTTGCATTATAAAAGCATTTTACTGAATATTATATTTTTAATTGTTTATTGTTATTATTAAGGTGATGTACATAAGAGTTACCATTTCATACACCAGGTAATGAGTACATTTCTTCTTGGGCAATGTCATATTATATTTTTGAAATAAATGAATATACCTTATCAAAGAGCTACGTAGAGTGAGTGGTTCAAAAGAGAGCAAAACAAAGAGGACTAGAACAGGATAGTCACCTTTGTTACAATCTGGTTTTGGAAATGACACTTTATCATCTCTGTACTCTCTTACTGGCCACATAGATCAACAGTGGTACAATGTGGGTGGTAAGGAAAGAAGGATGGGAATACCAGGAAGTGGAAGACCACCAGGGACCATTTTGGAGCTAAACTGCCTTTTTCAGGCACTGTGACTTTACTCTTGCTCTCACTGTGGATCTCATAGCAGCTCCATGCTTTCTGATCTTTATCTTTTTCTCTCTTTGGATATAGTTTTAACCCAAAGGCTCCATGTATTGGAGACTTGATGCCTGTGAGGTTGGTGGAACCTGGTGTAGAACTTTTAAGCAGTAGGAACTGGTGGGAGGTTTTGGGGTCATTGGGGGAATTCCCTCTAAAGAAATTAAGAAACTTTTCTCAGAATACTAGGTTAGTCCACATAAGAGTAATTCATATAATAAACTGAGCCTGGCTTCTGAATCACTCTTTGACTGTGTGTCTGGTGATGTGATCACTCCCTCTCACAATGCTATTCTCATGTGATAATATAGCCCTGTCAAAGCTTGCAGTAAACTGTTTGAACTCTCAGCCTACCAAACTGAACTAAATGAATGTCATTTCTTTATAAATATCCAGGTTTAGGTATTTTTTATAATAATGACAACAGACTAATACACTGGCTTGTGCTTATTTGTTGAATTTGATGATAGGATATTTCTGTTTTAAACCAACTGGCTAGAGTTTTTTGCTCTCCCCAAGTAAAAATTGTGAGTAGGTGGGGAGAGACTTGTTCAATTATGTGAGGGCTTTGTGGATATTTGCAAGTTATGAAGTAGATGACAGCAAACAATAGCAGTATCCCTGAGCCTTTGACAGATAAGGGCAGTAACAGAGATTTAGGTCTTGAGATTCAGGCTTCTGATAGGACAGTAGTACAAAGGTCAACATGCTAAGTGTTAGAGTTCTGGGAACAGAAGAGTCTGTCCACTAGCCAATTCCATACCTCAGATGACCTGAGGCTCTAAGTGTACCTTGCCTACCAATATACTCTGCTGGTAGCCACAGCTGGTCCCTGCCACACCTTTTAGTTTTGCCCAATCCATTCAGGTTACTGAATTCTTTATTTCTGCCCTGCTGCCAGGGAAGCTTTCTCTCTGCCACCATGGCTTATCTCATTTTCCTTCATATTATCAGGTCAGCAAAGATAGGCAGCATAATGCCACTGGAAAGAAGGCCTTTATTGGTACCTTATAATATAACATGGTGGGGAGGACATAAAACAAATATCTTCCAGCTACTTACAGGGTGAGTTGAGAAACCTGCTTATGTAGCCAGAAGGGTTAGGGCATAGTCTGCACCAATCACAACAGTCCTCAGGTGTTTGTATTAATCATGGTACAATAGACCACACAAATAAAGGATTGTGTTTGCACCAAACACAGGTCTTGCATTGGGCCAATAATAACCACTCTCTCTGGCCTGATGTTAGTGGCAAAGTACCTTTAGAAAGGGTGCTTACAATAAAGGCTTGTTAATCATAATACTTCAACAATATTTAACAGTACTCTATAACAACGTTTAATTTTGAACTATGTCCCACATATACCTGACTCTTGACCATCTATTTCATATCCAAATTCATTTTCATCTGGCCTTTCCCTAAATGTGTCTGATTCTGTCTTTTCTGTGACTCTTCTACTTCTGGAAGTTATATAACCACTATGGCAAAGCCAGCTCTTCTCTGGGGATTTCCAACAGTTTTCAATGAAGATCTGTCTTGGTTGCAATGTCAGAAAGAGCAGGTTTATCTGCTTCAATTAATACATGAAGGACTATAGTTTCACAGAGGGATGGGAGAAGTCAATACAAGGAAGTGCATGTGCTTCAAGCAAATAAAGATTTTCTGAAAGATATGGTCCTAGATAGAAAATGATCAGATTTCTGTGAGATGGAGTCTTGAAAGTCTCCCAAAAGAAAGGTAGCAAGAAATGAATGTCCAGATGAAGAGACATCTCTCCTAGGGAAGTAGTGGTCTTGAGGTCAGGGCTGCTGAAAGACCAAAATGTAGCACAAACCTCAGAAAAAGGAATTGGGAATCTATGGCTGATAACTCAAAGACCAGACTGTACAACCTTCCTTAATCCACAATTGGTCAAATTCTAACATCTTGGTCTCCAACAAAATCTAATTTCAATTTTGATTTAAAGAATGAGAATTGGGGCCAGGTACCTTACCAGCTGTGAGTCAGCCAGTTCACACAGCAGCTAAATTTGAATTAAAAGCTATGTTCTTTATAAACACCATGACCTCTGTTCTTTTGTTATTGTTTTCTCTTCTTTCAATTTCCTCATAAATGTCCTTTTTGAAAAATTTCAACTCTGCCACAGCTGAGTTAAGAGGAAAAGGATGTGGACTTATTTTAACTGACCTAAGAAAGAGGTGAGATTTGATATGGCCGATGCTTTCTAAATTCAACATTTTGGGAAAAGTTAGTGAAGCATAGAAAGAGGTGACAATCTATCCAGGCTTTGCTCTCTCACTAGTGTGATTCTGTCCCCTAAGAGCCACATATATCTTGTCTGTCCACACTTGGAGGAGGAGGCCTCAGAACCATGAAGAAGGGAAGATGATCTCAATGGCAGATCTTGATCTCTCAAAGAATCATGAGGTCTCAAATATCAGAACTGAGAAGGTCCATACAGATCAACTTGTTCAGTGGTTTTCAACTCTGCCTTAACACAAAAAGTACCATTCCATTTGATCCTACCCCTCCAAATTCACATTTAATTGGCAATAGTTAAGGCCCAGGCAACAATATTTTTAAAAGCACCCCAGGTAATGTGCAATTAAGACTGAGAGACACTAATACAGTCCCATGTTTTCAGTGTACATAAGAGGAAACTGAAGTTCACATAGGGGAAAATAATTTTTCAAGGTGATCAGACACCAGTAGCCCATGTCTATAATCTTAGCTACTCAGGAGGCTGAGATCTGAGGATCACAATTTCAATGCAGCTCAGGCAGGAAGGTCCATGAAACTCTTATCTCCAGTTAACCACTGAAAAGCTAAAAGTGGAGCCGTGGCTCAAATGGTAGAGCATTATCATTGAGCAGAAGAAGCTTAGGAACAGTGTCCAGGCTGAACTCAAGCCACAAGATTTGCACAAAAAACTAAATAAAAGGAGAAAAGAAGAATTCCAATTCACTATCCCATATTCTTCGTAGTGTTTTATACCACTTCTTAATGTAAAACATTAATACAGTTCTGAATTCCCTCTAATATCACACATGCTTCTAGATGGCATAAAGATTACTAGTACCTTTCCACTCAACCTTCATCACCCACATCTTTTGTGCTAGGAAAGTCATCAACCACTAACCTTCATCCCCAACTCCACTGGTTTGCGTCCTATGGGAAGTGAAATACTTTGTGAATACCACCCCCAGTATCATCATCAACATATGAGAAACTTACCTCAAAAGTGGTAATTCTGAACATTTCATCTGGTTTTAAGAATATTTCCCAAAGTACTTAAATATGATTGCAGAGTCTACCTATTGGTAATTCTGATTTAATTAACAGTTCCACATTATTGTACACTTAGGTAGTTTAAAACTTTCATATTATTACAAACAGTACTTCAATGAACATTTCTGTAATTAAATTATAGGCAATGTCTAAGATAATTCCTTCCAGAGATAGAAAAGGAAATTATAAACATATAAACTGAATGCCAATGGCTTACACATGTAATCCTAGTTATTCAGGAGGTTGACATCTGGATTGTATTTCAAAGCCCGCCCAAACAAAAAAGTCTGCAAGACTCTATCTTCAAACCAACAAAAAGCAGAGCTGGAGGCATGGCTTAGGTGGTAGAGTGAGAGCATAGAAAGCAAGCCGAATGATTATGAGGCCCTGAATTCAAGTCCTAATACCATGCAAAAAAGTATATAAAGTATAAGAATAGAGGTAGTCGGAGGAAGATGGCAGAGGAGAAGCTGGAGGCTAAACAAGCTCTCTCATAGAAAGCAGTCCTAGCCTAGAGAATCACACCAAGTGTGCTATCACAGTACAGAGAGATTGGCCAGAGAGGGAAAATCCAGGCAAGGACACAGATCTGAGCACTTGCTGGCAGCCACAGCTGCAGCAGTGGTAGTAGGTAGTAGCCGCCACACCTACAACACAGAGAGTCCGGGACAAAGGAGCCAGACACAGCGGGCGAGCAGATTCTACTCAACCACCAACAAGAACTGACAAGGAGCAGATATCTTCAGCCTGCAGATCGCAGACCAGAGACTACCCAGGAACCAAGACTCCAGCGTGAGTAGAACCATGACATCCTCACTCCTTCTCAGGGAGCAGAGGAGGGAAGGCCACCCCTCCCCCCACCCATCACCGGAGGTATCCACCTTTGATACTGACAAAGGCCTAGCTGAGCAGCTAGCGCCAACTCATGCCTTGGAAGAAAAAAAAAAAAGAGTAATTTAGCAGGACACAGGAACCTGACCCAACCCTGCCAGGCTAAGCTCCACCCAGGGGAAAATCACCCCGCCCAGGCAGGGAAAGCTCCGACCCCAGAGGAGTGACTTTCTTCACTGAGTAAACAGAGCCAGAGGCTGCCCCTCCCTACAGCAGCCTAGACAATCAATTGAAATTCGGTAAACATAAACCCTGAGAATGGCTCCAGGCTGGGCTCTGTTAGTGTCTCTGGAGCTCGCTCCTCAGGGAAAAGCTGTTTGCTGAAAGGCCTCAACTCTACCCAGAACCTAGCCTCATCACAGCATCTCCAAACTAGAAGAAACAGCCATCTCCCTCTTTTGTGATACTCAAAGCAGATCAACCTCCCACTGAACTAGCCTGGGAGGAGGATCACAAAATCGTAGGTAAAGCAGAGCATTTTTCTGCCTGCTCAAACAAACTGACTTAAGAAACAAATCAAGCCACAAGAAAACGAAACACCACAAGCTGACCAGAGACTCCACCAAGAGACTGGTTAGGACACAAGGGAGATACATGATCTTCCCATCCTCCCCCCCAAAAAAATCAAAGAACTCTTTTTTTTTGTTCCTTTTTTAAAATTTTTCTTTTTTAAAAAATTTTTAAATTATTTTAAAAATTATTTTCTATTAATCTTTTTTCTCCTCGCATAATTTTTATTTTGGATGTGTGTGTATGTGTGTGTTTGTGTGTGTGTGTGTGATTCTATTTTTTTAATCTCGTCTGACCTTTTGGTCCTTTTATATTTCTTTTTCTCTTCTTTTTTTCATTCTTTTATTTTTTTCTTCTCTTTCGTTTTTTGCATCACTTAATTGCTGTTATGCTCATCCTCAATATATACTTGTTGTCAATTTAGAACTTATCCCCCATTGTGTACATACTTAACACAGAAACCTATTACTCAATTCAAAACACCTTAGGCTTAAAATTCTTTAATAGCAGTATTATCTCTTTCTACCTATATAATTTTTTAAGAACTTTATTTTTTAGTTTTTCATGTCTCCTTTCTATCCCTCCCCTCACCTATTCTTCTTCTCTCAATATCACTTTTTGAAACTTGCATAATTTATGTGTTGCACTTTTTAAATTTAAATTTTTGTTTTTCCTTTTTTGTTTTTTTTTTTTATCTCTCTCCTGTCATTCTCTCCAATCCATTTCCCTCTCTGAGATTATGGCTTGGTTAAATTGACTCGCCTTTTACCTCTCCACATCCCTCTAATCCTATTTTTCCCCACATTTCTCCCTAAACCTAATAATTTCTGGTTTGCCAAATTTTTCTTTGCTGTTTTTAGCCCATTAATCCATAGTCATGTGATGTTGCTTGAACTAGATTGTATCTGCAACCTTTTGACTGTGCAACTACAGGACTCTGGTTGATGCCTTAAATAGTGATCTAGCACTGGTGTTACTTTCATGTCAAATGGGCAGAACAAGCCGGGAAAACACAAGAAAAATGGCAAGTATGGGTATCTCAACTCCCAATCATGATAATCAGGTGACAGAATAGACAATGAATAATACAGAGCAGAGTTCCCAAAAAGCTCTACAAACACTACTGGTAAACATGGTGAATGAAAAGATTGAACCCTGAAAAGGATTCAGTATGAGCGTGATAGGGAGAGAGAGGAGGCGAACCAAAAATCAATACAAGAATATCATGAGATGAGGGTTCCGGGAAGATGGCGGAGGAGAAGCTGGAATCTGAACAAGCTCTCGCATACAAAGCAGTTTTAGAGTTCCAGTGAACAGTCCTAAGCCAGAGAATCACACCAAGTGTGCCATCACAGGACAGAGAGTTAGTCAAGAGAGGGGAAGCCAAGGCAACGAGACACATCTGAGCGCCTGCCAGGAGCTGCCGCTGCGGCGGCAGGGTCGGCGGCAGGGTCGCGACGGCGACCACCGCCGCGGGGTCATACCTGAGACACAGAGAGTCCAGGATGAAGGAGCCAGACCCAGCGGACGAGCGGAATCTACTCAACACCAACAAGAACCGACAAGGAGCAGACATCTTCATCCTGCAGTTTGCAGACCAGAGACGACCCAGGATCCAAGACTCGGTGTGAATACAAGCCCGACGTCCTCACTCCTTCTCAGGGAGCAGAGGAGGGAAGGCCACCCCTCCCGCCCCCCAGCACCGGTGATCTCCATCTTGGATACCGACAAAGCTCGGAGGAGCTGCTAGCTCCAGCTCAGGCCTTGGAATAAAATGAGTCATTTAGCAGGTCACAAGAACTTAATGGCGAAGTGACCTGCCAGACTCAGCTCCATCCAGGGAAAAGTCACCCAGCTCAGGCGCCAGCCATTGGAGTGGCTTGCCTCACTGGGTAACCAGAGCCAGAGGCTGCCCCTCCCTCTAGCAGCCACCACAATCAATTGAAAAACAGAAACCCTGAGAATGGCTCCAGGCTGGGCGCTGTGAGCTTTATCACAAAATAGCCCCAGGGAAAAGCTACTGTTTGTTGAAAGGCCTCAACTCTACCCAGAACCTAGCCTCATCACCGCATCCCCCTCTTTTGTGATTCTCAAAGCAGATCACCCTCCCAGCAAACTAACCTGGGAGGGGGATCTCAAAATCTTGGGTAAAGCAGAGCATTTTTCTGCCTCTTCCAACAAACCGACTTAAGAAACCAATCAAGCCACAGGACCTCAAGCTGACCAGAGACTCCAACAAGAGACTGGTTACAGACAAAAGGGAGATACAGGATTCTTCCCACCCCTCCCCCCCCCCCCAAAAAAAATCAAAAGACTTTTTTTTCTTTTTTTTCTTCTTTTCTTTTTTTGTTTGTTTTTTGTTTTTTGTTACCTTATATATATATTAAAAATTTTTTTCTCTTCTAAAACTTTTATTAATCTTTAATTTTTGCCTCTTCTGAAAAAATAATTGTTTTCCAGTAACTTTTTTTTTCTCCTCTTATAATTTTTATTTTAGGAATATGTGCATGAGCGTTTTCCTTTCTTTTCTTGTCTTCTTTCTCTTTTTCTTTCTTTCTTAATTATCTTTTTGTTTTTTGTCTAGCTCTACTGAACTTCTGATCTTTTCTTCTCCCTTTCCCATCCATAAAGTTTTTCACATCTCCTCTATGTCCCTCCCTTTCTCTCAACATATTCACATTCCTCTCTAAATAGACAGTCTTTTAATCTCTATAATAACATTAATCTTTACGTTTCTATTTTTTTTTCTGGTCTCTTTTCATTCCCCTTTCCCTCTCTTCTTTTTCTCTCTCTCTCTACTTGCATCCTACCCAACCCATTTCCTGCATTATGATTAGGACATAGTTATCTCTCCCTGTGCCTCCCCACACCAATCTATTCCTATTTTTTACCCACATCTCTTCCTAATCCTAATAATTTCTGGTTTTCCAAATTCTTTTCTGCGGTTCGAAGTCCTTTAACAAATAGTTCTTTGATGTTGAATAGATGTATCTGTTGAACTAGATTGTGTCTGTAGACTATTGACTGTACAAACGCAAACTTTGGTTGATGGTTGCCTTAAGATAGTGTTCTAGCACAAAACTGGTGCTATCTTCATCTCAAATGGGCAGAGTAAGCCGGAAAAACACAAGAAAAATGGCAAATTCGGGTATCTCCATTCGCAATCTTGATAATCAGGGATTAGAACAGATAATGAATAATCCAGAGGAGAGTTCCCAAATAGCTCTACAAACACTACTAGCAAACATGATAAGTGAGAAGTTTGACAATGTACAAAGGACTCTGTATGAGCGTGATAGGGAGAGAGAGGAGGCATCCCAGAAGTTTATACAGGAATATCATAAGCGTGAGGAAGCTACTCAAAAACTAATACAGGATTTGCGTGAACAACTTGAGAATACTCAAAGAGAAAGGGAGGAATGGCGTGAGCAGGCTGAGAACACTCAAAGAGAACTGCAGGAATCCCACGAACGCCAGGAAGCTAATCAAAGAGTAATACAGGAATTGAGAGACCAGGTAGAGAACACACAAAGATCACTAAAGGCATCCATAGAATCCATTAACAAAGAGCTGAAGGAAGTCAGGGAGACCACAAAGGGAAAGCTGAATGGAACCCAACAGAAGGAATGGGAGTCCAAAGAAACCATATCCAATCAACTAAGTGATTTGAGGACAAACACTGAACACCAAATTAAGGAAGTAAAGAGATTCATACAAAACCTAAAACAGAGCTTCAACAAAGAACTTGAAGCCATCAAAGCTGACCAATTAGAAGGAAAAGAGATAAAAAAAAAAAAAAGTAGAGAGTCTTGACAGCAGGTTAGACCATGCAGAAGATCGAATCTCAGGGATTGAAGACCATTAAGTATAATACTGGCTAGAGGTTTGTCATATACAGCCTTTGTTGTATTGAGGAATGTTCCATGGATTCCTAATTTTTCCAAAACCTTCATCATAAAGGGGTGTTGGATCTTGTCGAATGCTTTTTCTGCGTCTATTGAGATAACCATGTGGTTCTTGTTCTTGCTCCTGTTGATGTGATGAATAATATTAATTGATTTGCGTATATTGAACCAGCTTTGCATCCCTGAAATGAATCCTGTTTGATCGTGGTGTATGATTTTTTGGATGAATTGTTGAAGTCGGTTGGCCAAAATTTTGTTGAGAAGTTTTGCATCAATGTTCATCAAAGAAATGGGTCTATAGTTCTCTTTCTTTGATGAGTCCCTGCCTGGTTTTGGGATGAGGGTTATGATGGCTTCATAGAATGTGTTTGGTAGTGAGCTTTCTCTTTCAATTTCATTGAAGAGTTGGAGGAGAATTGGTGTGAGCTCTGCTTTGAAGGTCTTGTAAAATTCCACTGTAAAACCATCTGGTCCTGGATTTTTCTTAGCTGGGAGGTCTCTTATTGCTGTTTCTGTTTCAATGCTTGATATGGGCCTGTTAAGATAGTTTAACTCATCTTGGTTTAGTTTTGGCATGTCAATATTTGCTAGGAAGAGGTCCATTTCTGTCAAGTTGTCAAACTTATTAACATAAAGTTTTGAGAAGTATTCCCTTATAATGTTCTGAATCTTGGTTGTTTCCGTGGTGATGTTTCCATTCTCATCTCTGAGTTTATTAATTTGGGTGTGTTCTCTTCTTTTTCTGATAAGATTTGCTAAGGGTCTGTCAATTTTGTTAAGTTTTGTTGATTCTTTCTATAGTTTTTTTGGATTCTAATTCATTTAATTCTGATTTAATTTTGATTATTTCTTTCTGTCTACTGGATTGGGGTTTATCTTGCTGCTCTTTTTCAAGGAGGTTTAGATGTGTCATTAAATTGTTAGTTTCAGATCTCTCCAATTTGTTGATGTAGGAGCTCAGAGCTATAAACTTGCCTATGAGTACTGCCTTTGCTGTGTCCCAGAGGAGCTGGTAATTTGTGTGTTCATTTTTGTTGAATAGCATGAACATTTGAATTTCCTTTCTAATCTCTTCCATGACCCACTCATGATTCAGCAGTGTGTTGTTCAGCCTCCATGTGATACAGGACTTTCTTTGGTGGCTTTTGGTGTTGAGTTCTAATTTTATTCCCTTGTGGTCAGAGAGAATGCAAGGTATAACTTCAATGTTTCTGAATTTAGAAAAGTTTGCTTTGTGGCCTAAAATGTGGTCTATTTTAGGAAACGTTCCATGTGCTGCTGAGAAGAACGTGTATTCTGATGCTGCTGGGTGAAATGTTCGGTAAATGTCTGTTAAGTCTAGTTGATCTATGCAGCTGTTTAGATCTGCGGTTTCTCTGTTGAGTTTTTGCCGAGTTGATCTATCTAGTGGGGAGAGTGGTGTGTTAAAATCCCCAACAATTAATGTCTTTGGATCTATATGGGATTTGAGGGAAAGTAGTGTTTCTTTGATAAATTTGGGTGCTCCATTGTTTGGCGAATAGATATTTAGAATTGTAATATCCTCCTGAAGGAGAGATCCTTTAATTAGTATGTAGCGACCTTCTTTATCTCTTCTCACGAATTTTAATTTGAAGTCTATTTTATCTGATATTAGGATTGCAACTCCCGACTGTTTATGGGGGCCGTTTGCTTGGTAGATTTTGTTCCAGCCTTTAACATTGAAAATGTGTGTTTGTTTTTAAGGGCACGATGTGACTCCTGCAGGCAGCAGATAGAAGGGTCTTGTTTTTTAATCCAACTAGACAGTCTATGTCGCTTAATTGGAGAGTTCAGTCCGTTAACGTTAAGAGATAGGACTGAGAGGTATTTGGGAGTTCCTGCCATGTTATCCACCTTCTTGGGGGCTGCGAAAACTGGGTTCTTCCTATGGTTCTTGGATTCTCAGTTTGGGTGCAGTTTGTTGGCCTTTATTGTGGTCTTGTTGGTTTTCTATGTGTAGGACATCTTTAAGAATCTTTTGTAGGGCTGGTTTGGTGGAGATGTATTGTTTCAATTTTTCTTTGCTGTGGAAGGTTTTTATTTGGCCTTCAGTTATGAAGGAGAGTTTAGCTTGGTACAGTATTCTTGGTTGATAGTTGTTTGTTTTTAGGGCATGGCATACATCATTCCAGGCTCTTCTTGCTTTGATTGTCTCTGCTGAGAAATCTGAGGTGATTCTAATTGTTTTCCCTTTATAGGTGATTACCCTTTTCTCACTGAAAGCTTTAAGGATCTTTTCCTTGTTCTGAGTTGATCCTGTGTGGATTATAATGTGACAGTGGGATGTCCTATTCTGGTCTGGTCTATTTGGGGTTCTAAAGTCTTCTTGTATCTGAATAGGCCTATCTTTTTGCATGTTTGGGAAGTTCTCTGCTAGAATCCTGTTAAACAAACTTCCTAGACCATTAACTTCTGTTTCTAGGTGCTCCTCTACACCCATTATCCTTAAGTTAGGCCTTTTGATGGTGTCTTCCAAGTGTTGAATAGATCTATCATATTTCTTGGACTTGTCTTGGATGGTTGTATGTTCTCTCTCTATAACAGGATCCTAGCAGAGAACTTCCCAAACATGCACAAAGATAGGCCTATTCAGATACAAGAAGCTTTTACAATCCCAAATAGACCACACCAGAACAGAACATCCCACCATCACGTTATAATCCACACAGGATCAATTCCTTAAAGCTGTCAAGGAGAAAAGATCAATCACCTATAAAGGGAAACCAATTAGGGGCTGGGAAGGTGGCTCAGTGGTAGAGCGCTTGCCTTGCATACATGAGGCCCTGGGTTTAATTCCCCAGCACCACATAAGCAAAAAGAAAAAAGCAAGAAGTGGTGCTGTGGCTCAAGTGGTAGAGCGCTAGCCTTGAGCTGAAGAGCTGAGGGACAGTGCCCAGGCCCAGAGTTCAGGCCCCTCGACTAGATCCAAAAAAAAAAAAAACAAAAAAAAAACAAATAAAGGGAAACCAATTAGAATCACCTCAGATTTCTCAACAGAGACTATTAAAGCAAGAAGAGCCTGGAATGATGTATGCCATGCCCTAAAGACAAACAACTATCAACCAAGAATACTGTACCGAGCTAAACTCTCCTTCATAACCGAAGGTCAAATTAAAACCTTCCATAGCAAAGAAAAACTGAAACAATACATCTCCACCAAATGAGCCCTACAAAAGATACTTAAACATGTCCTACACATAGAAAACCAACAAGACCCCAATAAAGGCATCCAAACTGAGAATTGCAATTGCCACAGCCCCCAAGAAGGTGGATAAAATGGCAGGAACTCCCAAATACCTCTCAGTACTATCTCTCAACATTAATGGACTTAACTCTCCAATTGAGCGACATAGACTGTCTATTTGGATTAAAAAGCCTTCAGGAGTCACACCTTGCCCATAAAAACAAACATATTTTGAAAGTGAAAGGCTGGAACAAAATCTACCAAGCAAATGGCCCCCATAAACAGGCAGATGTTGCAATGCTAATATCAGGTAAAATAGACTTCAAATTAAAATTAGTGAGAAGAGATAAAGAAGGTCGTTACCTACTAATTAAGGGATATCTCTGTCAGGAGGATATTACAATTCTAATTATCTATTTGCCAAACAATGGAGCACCCAAATTTATCCAAGAAACACTACTTTCCCTCAAATCTCATATAGATGTCAAGACATTAATTGTTGGGGACTTTAACACACCACTTTCCTCACTAGATAGATCAACTCGGCAAAAACTCAACAGAGAAACCACAGATCTAAACAACTGCATAGATCAAATAGATTTAACAGACATCTACCGAATATTTCACACAGCAGCATCAGAATGCACGTTCTTCTCAGCAGCACATGGAACATTCTATAAAATAAAGCACATTTTACATCACAAAGCAAACGTCCAAATTCAGAAACATTGAAGTTATACCTTGCATTCACTCAGACCAAAAGCCACCAAAGAAAAGTCCTGTAACACATGGAGGCTGAACAACACACTGTTGAATCACCAGTGGGTCATAGAAAAGATTAGAAATGAAGTTCAAATGTTCATGATATTCAACAAAAATGACCGCACAAATTGCCAGCACCTCTGGGACACAGCAAAGGCAGTACTTAGAAGCAAGTTTATAGCTCTGACTTCCTACATCAACAAATTGGAGGCATCTGAAACTAACAATTTTAATGAGACATCTGAACCACCTTGAAAAAGAGCAGCTAGATAAACCCCAATCCAGTAGACAGAAAGAAATAATTAAAATTAAATCAGAATTAAATGAATTAGAATGCAAAGATACCATAGAAAGAATCAACAAAAAAAATTGATTCTTCAAAAACATTAACAAAATTGACAGACCCTTAGCAAATCTTATCAGAAAAAGAAGAGAACATACCCAAATAAATAAACTCAGAGATGAGAATGGAAATATCACCACAGAAACAACCAAGATTCAGAACATTATAAGGGAATACTTCTCAAAACTTCATGCTAATAAGTTTGAGAACTTGGCAGAAATGGACCCTTTCCTAGCAAATATCAACATGCCAAAACTAAACCACGATGAGTTAAACCATCTTAAGAGGCCCATATCAAGCACTGAAATAGAAACAGGCATGAGACCTCCCATCTAAGAAAAGCCCAGGACCAGATGGATTTACAGCAGAATTCTACAAGGCCTTCAAAGCAGAGCTCACACCAATAGTCCTCCAACTCTTCAATGAAATTGAAAGAGAAAGTTCACTATCAAATTCATTCTACGAAGCCATCATAAGCCTCATCCCAAAACCAGGCAGGGACACATTAAAGAAAGAAAACTATAGACCCATTTCTTTGATGAACACTGATGCAAAACTTCTCAACAAAATTTTCGCCAATCGACTTCAACAATTCAGCCAAAAAAAATCATACACCACGTTCAAACAGGATTCATTTCAGGGATGCAAATCTGGTTCAATATATGCAAATCAATTAATATAATTCATCATATCAACAAGAGCAAAGATAAGAACCACATGGTTATCTCAATAGATGCAGAAAAGGCATTTGACAAGATCCAACACTCCTTTATGATGAATGTTCTGGAAAACCTAGGAATCCAGGGAACATTCCTCAATACAATAAAGGCTGTGTATGACAAACCTACAGACAACATTATACTTAATGGTGTAATACTAAAGCCATTTCCTCTAAACCAAAGAACGAGATAAGGATGCCCACTCTCTCCACTTCTCTTCAATCTAATATTAGAATGCCTAGCTACAGCAATAAGACAAGATGCAAACATAAATGGGATCCAAATAGGGAAAGAAGAAGTAACACACTCCCTCTTTGCAGATGGCATGATCTTGTATTTAAAGAATCCCATGGACTCCACTCCCAAATTACTCAAGCTGATTCAAAACTTTGGCAAAGCAGCAGGGTATAAAATTAATCCTCAAAAATCAATGACTTTTCTGTATGCCAACAATGAGAAATATGTAGCTGAAACCAGGAAAGTAACTCCATTCGTAATAGCCCCACAAAAAATAAAATACCTAGGATTTAACTTAACCAAAGAATTGAAGGACCTCTATGATGAAAACTTTAAAAACCTAAAAAGGGAAATCAAAACAGAACTTAGAAAGTGGCAAAACCTCCCATGCTCCTGGATTGGAAGGATCAGCATCGTGAAAATGGCAATATTTCCCAAGCTATCTACAAATTCAATGCAATACCTATGAATATTCCAACCTCATTCTTCAAGGAAATAAAAGAGGCAATCCAAAAATGCATATAGAACAATAAAAGACCCCGAATAGCAAAAACAATCCTTAACAGAAAGAATAGTGAAGGAGGAAAATCAATACCAAACTTCAATCTCTACTACAAAGCCATAATAATCAAAACATCTTTTTACTGGCACAAGAACAGACCTCAGGACCAATGGAATAGAATTGAAAACCAAGAAATGAACCCACAGACCTATAGCCATCTAATCTTTGATAAGGGAGCTTTAAAAATAGAATGGAAGAAAGATAGCCTCTTCAGTAAATGGTGCTGGCAAAACTGGTTAATCATTTGTAGAAAACTAACGCTAGGTCCTTATATATCACCCTGTACCATAATCAGCTCCACATGGATCAAAGACCTTCAAGTCAAAGCAGACACTCTGAAAACATTACAGGATGGAATAGGAGCAACCCTAGGTCTCCTTGGCACAGGCCGAAATTTTCTTAATAGAGACCCAGAAACACAACAAATCAAAAAAGGTCAAACAAATGGGACTGCATGAAATTGCAGAGCTTCTGCATGGCAAAGGACATAACTAGCCAGATCAATAGAAAGCCCACAGGGTGGGAGAAGATCTTCACTTGCCATACAACAGACAAGGTCTCATATCTAAAATATACCTGGAACTCAGAAAATTAAATCCTACAACAACACATCCTCAAAGAAACAACTGCCCAATAAATAAGTGGGCTAAAGAATTAAAGAAAAACTTCTCTGAAGAGGAAAGAAGGATGGTCAATAGACACATGAAGAAATGTTCAACCTCTCTAGCCATAAAAGAAATGCAAATCAAAACAACATTGAGATACCACTTCACCCCAGTTAGAATGGTTATAATCAAGAACTCTAATAACAACAGATGCTGGAGGGGATGTGGACAGAAGAGAACCTTACTGCATTGTTGGTGGGAATGTAAACTTGTTCAACCACTTTGGAAAGCAGTATGGACATTCCTCAAAAGTCTCCACATAGAGCTCCCATATGACCTAGCAATCCCACTTTTGGGCATTTGTCCACACAATCACAAACAAGGCCACACTAAAGCTACCAGCACGACTATGTTTATTGCAGCATAATTTACCATAGCTAAGATATGGAACCAACCCAGATGCCTCTCAGTAGATGAATGAATCAAGAAAATGTGGTATATATACACAATGGAATTCTATGCCTCCATCAGAAAGAATGACACTGTCCCATTTGTTAGGAAATGGAAAGACTTGGAAAAATTTATATTAAATTGAAGTAAGGCAGGCCCAAAGAAAGATAGGTCCCATGGTTTCTCTTATTTGCAATAACTATTTATTTCCGAGACAAGCAGAAATGGTCAGATAAGTTTTTGTTAGGTGGAATGAACTCCAAGATAAGTATTCAAATTTTTTTTCTTTCTTGTAATTGTTTCTAACATATTTATAAGATGATTTCTTTGTTGCTTTGTATGTCCCTCCCCCACGGTATAACCCCTGCTTTCATTGTATTTGATGTTGGTATACTTTGTGAAGGGGAAGGGCAAAAACAAACCGTTTAAATAGGGATAGAGGTGGACCCATTGCAACAATGAGATGTACAAGTCGTTATGTAGAAAAATGGACTTTACAACTTTGGCAGGGTGGGGGTGGGGGGGGAAGGGAGATGGGGAAGGAAGGGAAGGGGAAACAAAGGAGGAGGCAACAATGCTTGATAAGAACTGTACTCATTACCTTGCCCATGTAATTGTAACCCCTCTGTACAGCATTTTCACAATAAAAAATTTTAAAAAAGGATAAGAATATTTAAGCTCTAAAAAAAGGATATTTAAGCTCTAAATTATCCTTTAGAATAATTATACTCATTTACACTGTCATAGAAAGTATAGCCAATTCTTCATATTCTGCCTAATACTGTCCTATGAATTTTTAATTTTTCATCTATCTGACAATGAGAAAAATGGTAATTCATTTTAATTTGCATTTATTTTATTGGTATCATTTTTCATATATTTAATGGGCATTTGTATGTCTTCTGGTTTCTTCATTCATGCCCTATGTCTACTGTAATACCTAAAACTCTAAAAATTACACTCAAGATTCCCAGGCCCTGGCATACATGTTCTTCCCTAGAATGAGAAGATTTGTAGCTAGGATGGGATGTTTTTTCTCTTTCAATGAGGTTGTGTTCTAAGGCAAAGGTATAGGATAAATTATCCCATTATTATGTTATACTCTAAAAGACTTGACCTGACAGTGGAATGGACATTTCATTCTGTCCTTAAAGAAGTAAGCTGCCCATTACAAAACGACCACACCTGAAGGTGAAATAGAGCAACCCCTGACTGTCGAGTTAGCAGCCAGAAAGAAAAAGGAAGAAATCCTTAATGATAAGAACAGGAATTCTAATAATCCCCATAAGCTTGAAAGAACATCCTTAGATCCCATATTCTAGGACATCAAAACTTATAATAAGCCAAGAAAGATTGGCTCACATCTGTAACCCTAACTACTCAAGAGTCTGAAATCTTAGGATTGTGGTTCAAAGCCAAATGTGGCAGGAAAGTCCGTAAGACTCCTATCTCTAATTAACCAGCAAAAAGCCAGAAGTGAAGGTGTGGTTCAAGTGGTAGAAACCTAGCCTTGAGTGGAAAAAGGAAAGGTATACAGCCCAGGGCTTGCATTCTAGGCTCAGCACCAGCAACACACACAGACACACACACACAGACACACACACACACAGACACACAGACACACACACACACACACTACAGTATTAAATGTGCCTTTGTAGCTTCTACATGTTTCTCTTATAATGCTCTTTGCTTAATCTTCATCCTAATTACCTCCCCAGTCCACATAATAGGCACCTCTCCTGTAGACAGCCATAATGACACCTCTAGCCATTCCAGCATCAAATATGTCATCTGAGATAGTTCAGACCCACTGCACTCCAAGACAACTGACATTTCAGACAATAATGTGTGCAAGAAGAGAATCACTCAGCTGAGTCCACAGAATTACAAGACATGGTAATAATGGTTCTTGTTCTAAACCACAAATTTTGTGATTTGGTAACAGCTAATGTGTATGACTATCATAATTTAAATTTTGATATTTGACTCACAGAGTTCCATAATCCTAGCCAATACAATGACATTCTGCTTTCTTAACAACAATAATAGTTAAATATTCTATTAGATAAACATTCTATTAGAAAAACACAGCCTGAAACTAGGAGGAGTTTACTTCTGCAACACAAGGATGGCATAAGAGAAAGTCTTTCTTTGACATACTGAAAATAAAATACCATATGATCATCTCATGAGATGTGAGAAAGTGATTGGTACAAAGTTACATTCACTAATTAAGGGGAAAAATCTTGGCAAACAAGCATAATAAAGTCACACCCTTTGATTGAAAACTATTATATAAAACATAATATTGAAATAATAAAATATTTTACATTAAAATTAGAAGAAAAGAATATCTATTGTCTGGTGCATAAATATTGACATTTCCTCTTCATGGATCATTCCCTTCATTATGTAATGACCTTCCTTGTCTTTTCATACTGATCTTAATGAAATATTTATTTCATAAGATACCAACATGGCTACTCCTGCCTTCTTGCAGGATGCATTTGCTGAAAGATCTTTTTCCATCCCTTCATTCAGAATTGGTTTATATCTTTGATTGTGAGATGGGCCTCTTGGAGACCACAAACAGATGGATCTTGTTTCTTGTTCTCTACTTTTCTGGTTGGGTAATTGAGTGCGTTTGTGTTTATTATAATGTTATATCTGTTATGGAAAGATATGTTGTGTTTCCTGCCATTTACTTGATTTTCTATATATTTCTTCTTGCTTCTTCCTGTTCTTACTAAAGTAGTCTTCTACTGATTCTTGTCTAATGTGTTTCCTTCAGATTGATGTTTCCCTTTAGTATTCTTTTTTTTGTTTTTTTTTAATTTTTATTTATTTTTTATTGTGAAAATACTGTACAGAGGGGTTACAATTACATGGGCAAGATAATGAGTACATTTCTTATCAAGCATTGTAGCCTCCTCCTTTGTTTCCCTTTCCCATCCCTTCCCAGCCTCCCCCCACCCCCCACCCAATCATCCCCCCCCCCCCACCAAAGTGGTAAAGTTCGTTTTCAACATGACAACTTGTACTTCTCATTGTTGCAACGGGTCCACCTGTATCCTTATTTAAAACTCTTATTTTTCCCCTTCCCCTCCACAAATTATACCCACATCAAATACAGTGAAAGCAGGGGTTATATTGTGGGGGAGGGACATACAAAGCAACAAAGAAATAATCTTATAAATGTGTTAGAAACAAATGCATGAAAAAAAACATTTGAATACATATCTTAGGGTTCATTTTCCTAACATCACATTATCTGACCTTTTCTGCTTGACCCATACATATACTAGATATTGCAAATAAGGGAAATCATGGGACCTATGTTTCTTTGGGCTTGGCTTACTTCACTTAATATTTTTTCCAAGTCTTTCCATTTCCTAACAAATGGGCAATGTCATTCTTTTTGATGGAGGCATAGAATTCCATTGTGTATATATACCACATTTTCTTGATCCATTCATCTACTGAGGTTTAGTATTCTTTTTAATGCTGATTTAGTGTTCATTAATTCATAAATTTTTGTTTGTCATGGAAGGTTTTAATTTCACTCTCAATTGTGAATGATAGCTTTGCTGGGTATGCCAGGTTGGGTTGGTATTAACATCTTTGGCATGTGAATTACACAATTTCAAGCTCTTCTTGCATTCAGAGTTTGTGTGGAGAGATTTGCAGTGATTCTGTTCTTCTTTCTATTGTAATATATCTCCTTCTTTGATTTTGTTGCATTTAAATTTTATTTCTAGTTTTTGAGTCCAGAGTTTTTACTACAATGTGTCTAGAAATATTTCTTCTTGGATCTTGTCTACTAGGATACTCTTAAAAGAGAAATACAAGAGTCTGGAGGATAATGGCAAAGGAGAACCTGGAGGCTAAACAAAATCTTGCTTAGAAACCGGTTTTAGTGTTCCAGGGGAAAGTATGCCATAATAGTACAGAGAGTTTGGCCAGAGAGGAAAAATTCAGGCAGCTGGGTTAAGGAGACAGATTCGAGGACATACCAGTGTCCGTGGCAGTGGAGGCAGCAGCTGCTGCTACAGCCACCATATTAACAGAGAGAGCCTGGGACAAAGGCACCAGAGGCAGTGTGCAAGCAGATTCTACTCGCTGCCAGCAAAAACTGACAAGGAGCAGAAATATTCATCCTGCTGCCCACAGACAGTCACAGACTGTGGACAGCCCAGAAAACAAGGGAAAGGTGTGAGTACCTCACAAGACATCCTCACTCCTCACAGAGCAGCAGCGGGAAGGAAGCCACTCCACCAACACCGGAGAAGAACTCCATCTTTGATACTGACAATGACAGGGTGAGAGAAGCTAGCACATAACTCAGGCCTTAGAAGAAGACAATAGGAGCCATTCAACAGGTCAATAGAACGTGACCTGTGGAACTCAGCTCCACCCAGGAGAAAGTTGCCCTTCCCAGGCAGAGTAAGCTCCGCCCATGGAGGAGTGAATTTCTTCACTGGGTAAACAGAAACAGAGGCTTCCCTTCCCCACTGCAGCACTGGCAGCAGACCCAGCCACAGGAAAGTAGAACAATTAGAAACACAGAAAACAAAAATCTTGAGAGTGGATCCAAGCTGAGCTGTGGGAATATCTCAAGAGCTAGCCCTTCAGGGAAAAGCTACTAATTACTGACAGGCCTCAACCCTACCCACACCCTATCCCCATCACAGTGACTCCAAGCTAGAGGAAACAGCCAATTCCCTCTTTTGTGATACTCAAAGCAGATATCCCTCCCACTGAACTAGCTTGGGAGGAGGGTCATAAAATCCCTGGCAAGGCAGGGCTTCGTTCTGCCTACTCAAACAAACTGAGTTAAGAAACCAATCAAGCCAGAGGAAAACCAAACACCACAAGCAAACCAGAGAGTCCACCAAGAGACTGGTTATGGACACAGGGGAGACATAAGATCCTTCCCCCAAAAATTGAAGAACTCTTTTTTGTATCTAATTTTGTTTAAAAAATTTTGCTTTCTATTTTTTTCACCATTCTTATTTTAGTTTTTTTTTTTAAACTCTCTTTTTACTCATTTCCCTTTTGGTCCTTTTTGGTTTTCTGCATTACTTAATTGCTGTTCTGTGCATCTCCAGATATAGATCAGTCTCCGATGACTGGACCTTTTCCTTCACTGTGTGCATACATAATTCAGATATCGATTACTCAATTCACAAACTGTCAGCCTTAACTCCTTTAATTATACCATTATTTCTTGATACTTACATAATTTTTAAGTGTTTCATTTTTAAATTTTTAAATTTTCATTTTTGCCTTTTTCATCTCACTTTTCCTTTCCTAGTATCCTTTTCCTCTCTCTGAATTTAAATCTCTTTAAATGCCCTCTCTCCCTTTCCTTTCCCACATTCCTCTGATCTTATTTTCTCCTCACAATTCTCCCTAAACTTATTAATTTCTGGTCTATTGACTCCTTCTTTGATTTTCTTAGTCCATTGATCCCTACTTGTTTGTTATTGAACTAGATTGTATTTATTGAACTAGATTGTATCTGTACTCATTTTGACTGCATCAAACAATCTGCAACTACAGGTTTCTGGTTGATGCTTCCTTTAAAATAATGTTCTAGTGTGGAAGTGGTTTTATGTCCAAATGGGCAGAAAAAGCCAGAGAAACACAAGAAAAATGGCATGTCAGGGTTTCTCAATTCCCACTCATGATAATCAGGCAACAGAGCAGTTAATGAATAATCCAAAGGAGAGTTCCAAAAATGCTGTACAAACACTACTGGCAAAAATGCTGAATGAAATGATTGAAAGCTGGCAAAGGGCTTGTGTAAGCATGATAAGAAAATGGGTGAGCATGAGGAGGCTAATCAAAGAGAATAAATAAAGATTAATAGAAGCATTCATGGAATCCACAAACAGAAAGCTGAAGGGATCCAAGAAGAGCACAAAGGGAATGATGTATGAAGCCCAACAGAAGGAAAAGGAGTCCAATGCAACTATAACCAATCAACTAAGGAATTTGAGAATGAACACTGAAAACCAAATTGAGGAGATAAAAAAGTCTATGCAAGATCTAAAAAAAGCTCCAACAAAGAATTTGAAAGCATAAAATTTGAACAATTAGAAGGAAAGAAAATTTTAAAAACACAGTAAATTAAAAAACAACTTGACAGTTGGTTGGACCATGCAAAAGATCAAATCTCCAGGATTGAAGACAGCCTAGACATTATAGAGAAAGAACAAACAATTTTCAATACAAATACAAGAAATACAATAGATCTATTCAACGTTGAGAAGACACCATCAGAAGGCCTAATTTAAGGCTAATGGATGTGGAGGAGGGCCTAGAGACAGAAGTTAAAGGTCTAGGAAATTTATTTAACAGGATCCTAGGAGAGAACTTCCCAAACATGTAAAAAGATAGGCCCATTCACATACAAGAATCCTTTAGAACCCCAAATAGACAGGCCAAAATAGGACATCCCACCTTCACATTGTAATCTGGACAGGATCAAATGAGAACAAGGAAAGGATCTGTAAAGCTATCAGGGAGAACAAATCAATAACCTATAAAGGGAAACCAATCAGAATAACTTCAGATTTCTCAGCAGAGACAATGAAAGTAAGAAGAGCCTGGAATGATGTATGCCACGCCCTAAAGACAACTATCAACCAAGAATACTGTACCCAGCTAAATTCTCCTTCTTAATGGAAGGTCAAATAAAAACCTTCTACAGCAAAGAAAAATTGAGACAATATATCTCCACCAAACCAAACGTACAAGAGATTCTTAAAGATGTCCTATACATAGAAAACAAACAGCACAAAAACAGGCCAAGAAACAACCCCCAAACAGAGAATCCAGGAATCGTAGGAGGAACCCAGTTGGCACAGCCCACAGGAAGGTGGATAATATGAGAGGAACTACCAAACACCCCTCAGTCCTAACTCTCAATATTAATGGATTTAACGCTCCATTTGAGCGACATAGATTGTCTAGTTGGATCAAAAAGCAAGATCCTTCTATCTCCTGCCTTCAAGAGACACACCTACCCACAAAAATAAACATATTCTGAAAGTGAAAGGCTGGAATTTATTCTACCAAGCTAACAGCCCCCATAAACAGGCAGGAGTTGCAATTCTAACAATTAACAATCCTAACTTTAACTTAAAATTAGCAAGAAGAGATTTTAAAAAAGGTCATTACATACTAATTAATGAATCTCTCCTTCAGGAGGATATTATGATTCTAAATATGTATTCACCAAATAACGGACCACCCAAATTTAACCAAGAAACACTACTTTCCCTCAAATCTCACATAGATCCAAAGACATTAATTGTTCAGGACTTTAACAAACCACTATCCCCGCTGGATAAAAACTGGGTAAAAAGTCAACAGAGAAACCTTGGATCTAAACAACTGCATAGATTAGACTTAACAGACATCTACCGAATATTTCACCCAGCAGCATAAGAATATATGCTCTTCTCAGCAACCCACAGAACATTATCCAAAACAGAGCACATTTTAGGTCACAAAGCAAATTTGAGAAAATTCAGAAATATTGAAATTATGCCCTGCATTCTCTTAGACCACTAAGGAATAAAATTAGAATTCAACACCAAAAGCCACCAAAGAAAATCCTGTAGCACATGGAAGCTGAACAATACACTGTTGAACCACCAGTAGGTCACTGAAAAGATTAGACAGGAAATTCAGATGTTTACGATATATAACAAAAATGAACACACAAACTACCAACTCTAAACTCAGGAACAAGACAAGGATGTCCACTCTTTCCAATTCCCTTAAATTTAGTATTATAATGCCTAGCTAGAGCAATAAGAAAAGATTCAAACATAAAGGGGATCCAAACAGGGAAACATGAACTAAAACTCTTCTTTGCAGATGACATGATCTGGTATTTAAAGAACTCCATGAACTCCACTCCCATGTTACTTGAGCTGATCTGAAATTTTGGCCAAGTAGCAGGGTATAAAATTAACCCTCAAAAATCAATGGTTTTTCTGAATGCCAACAATGAGAAGACTGTGGCTGAAATCAGGAAAGCAACTCATTTTGTAATAGCCCCACAAAAATAAAATACCTAGGAGTTAACTAAAGAAGTGAAGGATCTCTATGATGAAAACTTTAAGAATCTGAAAAAGGTAATTAAAACAGAACTAAGAAAGTGGGAAAAAAACCCATGCTCCTGGATTGGGAGGATTATCATTATGAAAATGGCAATACTGCCAAAGGCTATCTACAAATTCAATGCCATACCCATCAATATCACAACCTCATTCTTCAAGGAAATAGAAAAGGCAATCCAAAAATTCATATGGAACAATAAAAGACCCCAAATAGAAAAAACAATCCTTAGCAGAAAGAACAGAACTGGAGGAATATCAATACCAAACTTCAAACTCACTACAAAGGCATAGCAATCAAAACAGCTTGGTACTGGCACAAGAACAGACCTCAGGACCAATGGAATAGAACTGAAGACCCAGAAATGAACCCACAGACCTATAGCCACCTAATCTTTGACAAGGGAGCTATAAAGATAGAATGGAAGAAAGACAGCCTCTTCAGTAAATGGTGTTTGCAAAATTGGTTAATCACCCGTAGAAAACTAAAGCTAGATCCTTATATATCACCCTGCACCAGAATCAACTCTAAATTGCTCAAAGACCTTGAAGTCAAAGCAGACACCTGAAAACATTACAAGAAGGAATAGGAGAAACTCTGGGGTTTCTTGGTACAGTCTGAAATTTTCTTAGTAAAAAAACCAGAAACACAACAAATTAAAGAAAGGTTGGGTGAATGGGATTGCGTTAAACTGCAGAGCTTCTGCATGGCAAAGGACATAGCTAGCAAGAGCATTAGAAACCCCACGGTTTGGGAGAAGACCTTCACTAACCATACAATGGAAATGGGCCTCATATCTAAAATATATGTAAAATTCAAAAAATTAAATCTCCCAACAATAAGTACTCAAAGATACACCTGCACCATTAATAAGTGGGCTAAAGATCTCTCTGAAGAGGAAATCAAAATTGCAATAGACAAATGAAGAAATGCTCAACTTCTGTAGCCATAAATTAAATGGAAATCAACACAAAATTGAGATTCTACCGCACCCCAATTAGAATGGCTTTAATCAAGAACTCTAATAACAACAGATGTTGGACTGGATGTGGCCAAAAGGGAACCCTACTGCATTGTTGGTGGGAGTGTAAACTTGTTCAAGCACTTTGAAAAGCAGTATAGAGGTTCCTCAAAAGACTCCACATAGAGCTCCCCTATGACTGAGCAATCCTACTTTTGGACATTTACCCCAACAGTCACAAACAAGACCATACTAAAGCTACCAACACAACTATGTTTATCGCAGCATTATTCACCATAGCTAAGATATGGAACCAACACAGATGCCACTCAGTAGATGGATCAAGAAAATGTGAGATATGTATATATATATATATATATATATATATATATATATATATATATATATATATATGAATTCTATGACTCCAATAGAAAGAATGACACTGTCCCATTTGTTAGGAAATTGAAATACTTGGAAAAAGTTATAATAAATGAAGTAAGCCAGGCCCAAAGAAATATAGGTCCCATAGTTTCCTTTATTTGCAATAACTATTATATGTGTAGGCCAAGCAGAAGAGGTCAAAAGTTATGTACATATGACCATATAAGATGATGCTAAGTGAAATGAACTCCAAAATAGGGACACAAGAGGTTTTATATTTAAACAACTTGTTTTTCCCTTCCCCTCCACAAATTATACTGACATCAAATACAGTGAAAACAGGAGTTATACTGTGGGGGAGGGACATACAAAGTAACAAAGAAATCATTATAAATATGTTAGAAACAATAGCAAGAAAGAAAAAACATTTGAGTCATCTTGGGGTTCATTTCACCTAACATCAAGTCATCTGACCGTTTCAAAAAGAAAAAAAGATTTTATATTTCTTGCTGTTGTTTTTAATATACTTATAATGTACTATGTGATTTTTTTTTCATTTATTTTGTATTTTCTTCCCCTGTGGTATACCTTTTTTGTCACTGTATTTGATTCTGGTGTCCTACATCTTTTATATATATTTTTCTAATTTCAGAAGGGGAAGGGAATAATAAAATTCTGAAATAAGGCTACAGGTTGACCCATTGTCACAATGAGAGGTACAAGACACTATGTTGAAAATGAACTTTATAACTTCAGGGGGAATGGGGTATTGGGGAGGTGGGAAGGGGAGAGAGGGGAAAAACAAAGGGTTAACAATGCTCGATAGGAAATGTACTCATTACTTTACTCATGTAACTGTAACCCCTCTGTACAGTATCTTTACAATAAAAATATACATCCAAAAAGAGAAATACAAAGGCACAATAACTATATGTCTCTTCATATTAACATACAATTATATAGATATATGTGTATATCAAATCAAACTCCAAGATATGGAAACAAGAGACCTCTCTTCTTTTTTTTCTTTTAATTTTTAATTTTTTTTTACATTTTTATTTTTTGATCATTTTGTCTTCTTTATATGTGTTGTATTCAAGTGTATATCTTTGTAAGGGTTAGGGAGAGGGTGCAGAACTCAAGGGTAAAAGTGCAAAAAGTACAGCAGTGGAACTCACTGGACACAGGTGAAAATGAACTATACAAATTGTGGGTGGAGATGGGAGGTAGGTATTGGGAATTAGGGAACAGAAGACATGAAAGGAAATGTACTTATTACTTGACTTCCATAATTGTAATCCCTCTGTACGTCACCTCTATGATAACAATAAAATAAATTAATTTTTTAAAAGAATATCTAAACAAAACCATCACATGAACAAATTTTAGAAGTGATTGCACTCATATCCATTAATGACAGGAAGACAAATGAGAGGCCCACTATTGCACTATTACATAGTATTCTCCAGTGCTATGAAATGAAACTGCATAAAAAAGCAAAAAGAAGAAAACTGTGTTCTAAGGAGCAGCTAATAAATATTTTGAAGCAGTGGATATAGCTCAGCATTAGATTACTTGCTTATATGCTTTCAGCCATGGGGATAATCCCCAACATCACAAATAGGAAAAAAGGAGCTGATATGTAGTTCAGTGATAGTGAACCTGTGTACAATGTACAAGGCCCAGGATATACACATGCAGAAAGCTGAAGTTAGATCCTTATATATCACTCTCAAGCAGAATGAACTCCAAAGGGATAAAAGACCAGATATCCTGAAAATATTACAGGAAGGGAAAGGGGAAACACTAAGGTTCCTGGGCAAAGGTCAAAATTTCTTGAGTAAAGATCGAGAATCACAACAACTCAAAGAAAGACTAAATAAATGGGATTATATCAAACTGAAGAGTTTTTGCACGGCAAAGGACAGAGCTAGAAAGACAAATAACACACAGAATGGGAGAAAACCATTACTAGCTATACAACACAGAAGGGCCTCATGTCTAAAATACACTTAGAGCTCAAAAAAATTAAAACCTCCAAAAACAAATCCTCAAAAACAACAACCCAATTAATAAATGGACTAAGGACTTATAGAGAGCCTTCTCTGAAGAAGAAATAAGAATGACCAATAGACAAAGAAATGCTTGACATCTTTAGCCATAAAAGAAATGCAGATCAAAACAATAGAATGGCCATTATCAAGAAAACTAACAATAATATATGCTAGCTAGCAAAGATGTGGCCAAAATTCTACTGCACTGTTTGTGTGAATGTAAACTTGTTCAACCACTTTGGAAAGCAGTATGGAGGTTCCTCAAAAGACTAAACATAGAGCTTCCCTATGACCCAGCAGTCCCACTCCTGGGCATCTATCCAACCAACCACAATCCAGGCTACACTAAAGCCACCAACACAACCATGTTTATTGCAGCATTGTTTACCATAGCCAAGATATGGAATCAATCCCGATGCTCCTCAGTGGTAAAATGGATTAAGAAAATGCAATAAGTGTATGAAAATGTGTGTGTGTGTGTGTGTGTATATATATATACACACACACACACACACACACACACACACACACACACATATATAATAGAATTCTATGCTTCCATCAGAAAGAATTGCATTGCCCCATTTGTCAGGAAGTGTAAAGACTTGGAAAAATTATACTAAGCCAAGTAAGCCAGAACCAAAGAAACAAAGGCTGCATGGTTTCCCTCATTTGAAATAATTAGAAAGTGCCTATAAATCTACCGGTAAACCCAATGGATAATACAAGACAAATAATTACACTTGGAGTTGATTAATTAAACAGCACTCTAAACATTCACACATTGAGAACAAAGGAGGATATTCTTAGGACAGGATAACAAGGGCTCAATATCTATGTTCATATGATCATATAAAATGATGCTTGTGGAAATTGTTTGCAATTCGTTTTTTTCTTTAGTTTATTCCCTTTGTCACTATTTTTTTATTTCTGTACCCTTTGCCTGTATAAGTTTATCTGATTTGGGGATGGGAAGGGGAAGTACAGAAACAGTGGGACAAAGAGTGAACCAATTCAGCAGTGATACTCATTAGACACTATGTTGGACATGAACTATACAACTTGAGGGGGAGGAAAGTCAGAATGGGAAATACTGGGAGAGAATGAAGGAAGGGGTGTCACTGTTGAAAAGGAGATGAACTCATTACCTGACATATAATTGTAACACTTCTGTACATCATCTTTACAATAAAATTTAAAATCTAAAAATTAAAATTAAGAAAATAATTTAAAAAGGGAATGTACAAGACCCTTATTTGATTGGTATATAGTGTATAAATACTGGGCTATACATGTAATTATTACATATTAATAATTTTAAAATTAAGAGGGACATGTTAACCTTGACGTCTCACTACACACTGCATATAAGTATTAAATTATGACATATCTCATAAACATGTACAATTAAAGAAAATAAAAAGTAATGTAAATTAGAATCATAACATGAAATAAAATCCTTAGAAACGAACATATCAAGAAATATGTGGCTTTTAAGTGAAAATGCTTTAATTTTATTGATGAACATATACCAAGACCTAAATCATGAAAGGTATACCATATTATTGAATGGAAAACTAAGTATTATAAAATTATTCTTTGTATTAAATCAAATCTTGTATTTTTTCAACCTATTTTGTGTCTTATATATTTGGAATAATTGCTTTGCAAAACTGACTATCTGTATGCAGAAGACTGAAACTTTATCTCTGTGCAAAAAACAAACTTAAAATAGACAAAAGACTTAAGTCTAAGACCTGTATCCATGAAACTACCAGAATAAAACATAGAGGAAATGCTTCAAGATATTGGTATATAAGGGAAAGCATGGGACCTATGCTTCTTTGGGCCTGGCTTACTTCACTTAATATAATTTTTTCCAAACCTTTCCATTTCCTAACAAATGGGGTAATGTCATTCTTTCTGATGGAGGCATAGAATTCTATTGTGTATATATACCACATTTTCTTGATCCATTCATCTACTGAGGGGCATCTGGGTTGGTTCCATATCATAGCTATGGTAAATAATGCTGCAATAAACATAGTTGTGCTGGTAGCTTTAGTGTGGTCTTGTTTGTAAACATTTGGGTAAATGCCCAAAAGTGGGATTGCTGGATCATAGGGGAGATCTATGTGAAGTCTTTTGAGGAACCTCCATACTGCTTTCCAAAGTGGTTGAACAAGTTTACATTCCCACCAACAATGAAGTAAGGTTCCTTTCTGTCCACATCCCCTCCAGCATCTGTTGTTGTTAGAGTTCTTGATTTTTGCTGTTCTAACTGGAGTGAGGTGATATCTCAATGTTGTTTTGATTTGCATTTCTTTTATGGCTAGGGATGTTGAACATTTCTTCATGTGTCTATTGGCCATCCTTCTTTCTTCTTCAGAGAAGCTTCTCTTTAAGTCTTTCGCCCACTTATTTATTGGGCAGTTGTTTCTTTGAGGATTTGTTGTTGGGTGGTTTAATTTTTTGAGTTCCAAGTATATTTTGGATATGAGACCCTTGTCCGTTGTATGGCTAGTAAAGATCTTCTCCCAATCAGTGGGCTTTCTATTGATCTTGCTAGCTATGTCATTTGCCCTGCAGAAGCTCTGCAACCTTATTTGCAATATCTAGTATAGGTATGAGTCAAGCGGAAAAGGTCAGATAATGTGATGTTAGGAAAATGAACCCTTAAATATGTATTTTAATGTTTTCGTTTCTTTCATGCATGTGTTTCTAACGCATTTATAAGATTATTTCTTTGTTGCTTTGTATGTCCCTCCCTCACAGTGTAACCCCCGCTTTCACTATATTTGATGTCAGTATAACATGTGGAGGAGATGGGGACAAACAAGTCGTTTAAGGATTCAGGTGGACCTGTTGCAACAATGAGAAGTACAAAATGTCATGTCAAAACCAGCTTTACAATGTCGGTGTGGTGGGGGGAGGGGGGTATAATTGGGTGGGGGGAGGGGGGAGGCTGGGAAGGGAGGTGAAGGGTAAACAAAGGAGGAGGCTGCAATGCTTGGTAAGAAATGTATGCATTATCCTGCCCATGTAATTGTAGCCCCTCTGTACAGTATGTTCTCAAATAAAATTAAATTAAATTAAAAAAAAAGATATTGGTATAGGAGTGATATGGTTAACACCTCAAAAGCAAACAAGAGAAAAACTGAAAATGCAATTATAACAAATAAAAACCTCAGCACAGTAAAGAAAAAAATCACCAGAGTGAAAAGTCAAGCTTCAAAATGGGAGAAAATATTTGGTAATTATTGATCTGAGAGGGGGTTAATATTCAAATATATATAAGGAACTCTGAGACCTCAACAATTAAGAAAACAAGTAATCCTCTTAATTATTCAAGAAGCTGTGATATAAAGATCAGTGTTCTGAAGTGAGCCTGGGCAAAAGTCTGTAAGAGTCTTTCTCCAACTTACCAGCAAAATAGTGAGCAGGGGACATGGCTCAAGTCATAGTCAGATGAGCAAGTAAGTATGAGGCTCTGAGTTCAAACCTCAGTGTCATCAAATAAAATCATGTAATCCAATTTGAAATGTATGTATATGTGTATATACACATGTGTGTACATATACATGTGTGAAAATGTGCAGATATATGTGTATGCATGTTTACATGAATGTATATGCACATGTGATATATAGCTGTGGATTCATATAAATAATAATAAAAATATATAACTAATATTGTACCTACATCTGGTGAAGAAAGAAGCTAATGAGGCTATAGAGAAAGGGAACATTAAATTTACCTGTAAACTGTACTTTAAGTACATTAAATAATTTTTCCAAATCGTCTAACAGTTGGAACTAGTGGGCCTATTGAACACAGTGATGGAGAAATCTGAGACAGGTTTTACCCAGAGTCAGGCAAAAACTTGGAAGTCTGTGCACAGACAACAGGGAATCACAGATGTCAGTATTTGTCGGCATCAGGGAGCCTTTTAGGAGGTGGGCTGGGATCTCAAGAGCTAGGCTTTCAATATCTGTGACCCTTTCTAAACTATACTAAACACAGTTCACATTTCAGAGCTTCAAGCTATCCCCTAAAAATAAAATGGATGTCTGTTCACATCTGCCAACAATTAGAAGAGATATTGGCTCTGACTACAGTTTTGCCTCTGATGAGAAAAGGTTTTGGCTGGGACCCCAAAACTCTGGTTCCTTGACCAGCTGCAGATTGTCATGCTAAGTCCTCAAAGACCATACTGCTCAGAAACAGAGGCACTCCAGGCCAACATACACTTTTTATTCCATGTCAGGGATATAGACTCAAACCGCAGTGCTCGCTCTTACCCCCTGGATCATGCTAGATCAGGTTGGAGACGAAAGAGAGGGCAAAGTCCCCTGGCTTATGGCTTGTTCCCACAGAGATCATGTCATGTTCCTCTGGATCATATTTACTACAATTGCCAGTAAAGTCTAAGCAAAAAGCCTATGTTCAAATTATGCACACTTCAGTTCCTGAATCCAGTGACCCCAATTTGTGTCCTAGTTGACTGCCTTCCTTTATGGGCTCTTTGATAAAAAGAAGCAAAGGAAAAACCTTAGACTCCCCCTAGAGGTTATAGAATATTATTGCCACTTTATGTAACGTGGAGCTCCTACAGAGCAGAGAGAACTTGGAGCCTAACCCATTTGAATATCTGACGGCTCTCTTTAATTATATTTCACTTGATTTTTAATACAACCACATAAAAAGTAGAAACAATTGAACCAATATTTCAAGAGCACCTACTCTGTGCCAAACACTTCTGAAATCGAATATTCTGGGAAAGAGAGTTGTGTATTCCAGATGGCATGAGGCAAAAATAACATAAAACAGTAGCAGCAATAGGAATCTTCTACCTGGCAGTGAAAGGCCGATAGAGCAAGCCCAAGAGGCACTGAACTTCAGTGTAAACCCAAGAGGCATTGGAATTTGAAAGGCTCGGTGTAGTATAGTACTGTGAATGGGGAAAGAAAGAAGTGCTGTCAGACATAATCCATTTACAGAAGCAATGGATTGTTTTCGGAATCACCACTTTCTTGGGGAAAAAAGTCATTTTCTTTCACCAGGAAAGAGAATTGGATCTGGCTTACTACAGATGAAGGGGAAAAAAACATTGAGCCAACATTTTAGATCACTAGCTAACAGCTAAAACTTCTAGCCTCAGGGATTTGGCCTGGTCAGCCAGCATGCAAAAAAAGAGTTTAGATAGCAAATCAACATCACACTAGCATTTTAAATTAGAAAATATTATAGAAAAAAGATAGTATTTATAATGTCCACCAAACTTTAAAATAGCTAGGAATCAAACTAACAACATATGTGTAATGCTAATACAGCACAGAAAGCTATAAAACACTACTTAAAGATATTTTTTTAAATCTGAGTAAGTGAATGATATGCCATTGACATGGGGAGAATGACTCAGTATTAATGCAATGACCATTTGCTCCAAATTGCTCTATAAATTCTAAGCGACCTCAATAAATCTAATGTGTTTTACTTAAACAGAAATTAACAAGCTCATTTTAAAATTTATTTGCAAAAGAAAATGCACAAATATAGCCAAGAAATTTTTATAAATAAAAATAGCTTAAAAATAGCAAAGATTTGTCCTACCAGATATCAAAAGATGTTATGAAACTATAATTATTGAAATTGTATAATTGGCACAATTTAAAAAACAATGGACAGAACAGAAAGGAAATCAAAAATGGATGTTAGATATTCAGATATAAATACATATACAAATGTGAATTGATAGATAATAAAAGTGATATTTCATAACATGTGGAAAGGACAGTTAAATTTAATCCATAGATCAGGAATAATTGGTGAACCTTTTAGAAAGAAAGGTAAAATTAGATCCCTATCTAACAATAATTAAAAGTAAATTCTACATTAAAGAGCCTAAAGTAAAAACTAATTATGAAAGATTTTATGAGCAAATATTTCTAAATTTGGAATATGAAAGCTCTTCTAATACAAGACATAAAATATAAATGCATAAAGGAAGAGACATGAAAAATGGAAAGCTTTTTTACAGCAAAAATAATATAAGCAAAATAGAACAACTGACAGACTTGGAGAAAATATTTTCCAAAAACTAATGTCTGGACTAGAAACATAAACCAAAAATAGAGTAACAATCCAATTGGAAAATGGACAAAGGAGATAAGGAATTCACAGAACAGGAAATCCAAAGAGTCATTAAACATATGAAATGATTCATAAATGTCCTTTAGAACCTTGGCAATCCTAATTTAATAAAAAATGAGACATTTAATCCATCAAAACAGCAACAATATTAAATGTTTATAATATCAATACTTATGCATGTGCAGAAATTTTTTCATGCACTTGAAAATACTAATTGGTATACAGATCCTTTGGAAGACAATTTGGTAATGTCCATTAGCATTTTATACACGTACCATTTAATGAAGTGATTCTATATCTATGTTCCTAAGAGAAAATCATTTCACATATGCATAAAGAATACACATAATGATTTTGGTTGCACTATTGTTTGTAGCAAATAAAACTGAAAACAGACACAGGGACATGGCAAAAAATGGCATTTTTATTCTATTTATGTGATTTGATTCAGTTCAGTTCAATTCAGTTCTACCAAATATCATGGAACATTTATACTACTAGTAGTATTTTGCTAGTATAATACCAGATACTAATTTGGAAACTTTTCAAAGTTACAAATTTCATTTAAAAAAAAACAAGTTGTAAAAGTGTGTGCGTTATTAAGTGATTTTTAGCCATATAAATTATGATTTCAGATCCACATAGAAGCAAATGCCCAGACAGGATTAGAGGAGCAATAAAGTCATTGAGGTAAACACTCGTATAAGCTATAGGGAGAGAAAGCATAAATAGGAAGTCAAAAACAGCCTTCAGACTTTATTTATAGTTGGCACACAGAAGGAGACAGAGCCCAAAAATCTGAGAAGACTTTGGCCAGGTCAGCAAGGAGTCCCTGTGACATAGTTATGTGTAGGAGAGATCACATGTTAAGCTAGGAGGACTGAGGTTTAATACTCGCATCATGCTTTGGCTCTGAAGATCCTGAAGGAAGCATGGCTCCAGTCCTTGTGAGCCATTGGATCCACAGGTGCTGTAGCTAAAGCTATCAGTCAAGGATGATGCTTGCAGCCAGTTCTCTTAAAGAGACATGCAGATGACACATCTTGCAGTCTGCCATGGGAAACGTCTGCAAATTTAGGAATAATTTACATTTACTGACAAACCATGGTGTAGCCACAGAATAAAACAAGGTCCTTAGCAATAGAATGGGATGCACAAATAATAGATGCAACATGTATGGATCTCACGGAAATTATACTGAGTGAAAGTAGTATGAAAAGATTAAATTCTGTACAATTACATTCCTTTAGAATTATCTAAGAGGAAAATGACCACTATGAAAAAGAATACATGGTTGCCAAAGGTTAAAATTAGGAATAGATTAACTCTAATAGGATAACATGACAGAAAAAAAAATCTCTTTTCTCATTATAGAGGTCATTAGGTGAAACTATGTTGTATTTTACACACACACTAGCAAGTTGATGAAAACATCATTGAAATCCAAATAAGACCTCTATTCTCGGCCTTGAAAATTATAGGGTTGGTACTAAATTTTCTGCTGGTGTTCATGATGGGCAGAGTTCCCACAGGCCTTCTGGATCAGCAGCCAGCAAAGATCATTAACGTTTTAGCTATCAAGCAGGCAAGACCTGCTTACTGTTGCAATTCAGCATCAGACAGTGCCTGCCGGTGTTGTAGCTCCCCTGAATCTAGCTTAAAGGATGCTGCTTCTGCTGTTCTATCTGTCCATTCCTGTTGCTCTGTCTATGTGTCATATGCCTTCTCCATCAGTCATTCATCCTCTCTTCAGGTGGCTATCTCTGATAATGTCTCTCTCAGTAGCTCTATTTTTATACCCTGGGATGCACTTTGATTAGAAACCCTATTCTAAGTAAGTGTTCGGGAAGGTAACACTTTACTGGTCCAGTCCCATAACATTCTGATTGGTTGTTAATTTCTAATCAGTACTCTTCTGCCAATCCCCTCCCCGGGGTCACAGGAAGATTATCAAAACTAGAAGTGGCTAGGAAGGGGCAGACACAAGATGTTATTAAGCAGTATCTCTTTTGCAACCTGGTTTCAGATGCTGACTAGGGGGCCTAGGTCCTAACTAATTTATGCTTTCATAACGGTTCTACAGGATTAGTAGTTATTACTAGAGTCCAGGAAGAGAAGTGAGGGTAGGAAGGGAAGTTGGATAACTCATACAAAAATATATTTAGGCCCCTGCTTTCACTATATTTGATGTCAGTATAACTTGTGGAGGAGATGGGGAAAAACCAGTTGTTTAAGGATACAGGTGGACCTGTTGCAACAATGAGAAGTACAGGTTGTCATGTCCAAAATGAGCTTTACAACGTCGGTGCGGGGTGGGGGGGGGAGAAGGAGGGGGAAGAGAAGGATTGGGATTGGGGGGAGGGGGGAGGCTGGGAAGGGATGTGAAGGGTAAACAAAAGGAGGAGGCTGCAATGCTTGGTAAGAAATGTACGCATTATCCTGCCCATGTAATTGTAACCCCTCTGTACAGTATGTTCACAAATAAAATTTAAAAAATATATTTAGGTAGCAGGGATAAGGTCTAATGTTCAAAGCAAAATAAGATGACTATGGTTTACAATAGCTTATTACATATTTTAGAAATGACTGGAAGCGAGTACGTTGAAGACTGCAAACACAAATGAATCATAGGAGAATGAAAATGTTAATTATCTTGATTTGATCATTTCATGTTTTATATATGTATTGATTTATCACACTAAATCCCATAAATACATAAAATTATTTTCTGTTGAAAAGTTTTTTTAAGCTTGTTTTCCAAACTGGTTCCACTAATGTATATTTTCAGTAATAGTGAATAAGAATTGTAGCTCTTCCACTTCATCAGCAACAACTTGGAAGATCTGTTTTTAATTTCAGTCATCTTAATTAATAGGGAATCTATAATTGTGGTTTTAATTTGTTTTCTTGGCAGATAATCATAATTCACATATTTAATGGTCTATTGTTGTTGTTAAATTATCTCACTATGAGGCCCAGGCTGCGCTTGAGTTCATAATCATCTTACTTCAGCTTCCTCAGTCCTGAAATAATAGACACTCTCATATCCAGATGAACATCTTTCCATATACTTATTGTCCTTTATCCCCTTTCACTTTCTCTCTCCTCTTTCCCTCTCTCTCAGATACCTGTTTCAATAGTTGGCTCATTATATAGTTTCTTCATCCCTTATTACAGTTAAAAGAGCTATTTATATATTCTAGATAAAAGGTATTTGTTTTATTAATGGATGTATGGGTGAGTACATAGATAAATAGATGATAGCTAGATAGATAATAGATTAAATCATTTTAAAGATTGTGACTTTCTTGAGTTTTTACTTTCTTAGTAGTATCTTTCAAAGAACAGAAATCTTTTATTTTGACCCAATTAATTTTATCAAGTATTTCTTCTGTGTATCATGCTTTTGGTTGCCCCAGAGAACATGTCCTGTTTTCTTTCAGAATACTTGTATTCTAAGTGACTACGGTTGGGTCAATGATCAATGTCAAGTTAACTTCTGTGCATAGTATGAAGGAAGGGCTGAAGTTTATCTTTTATACAAATACAAAGACACAGAATCATTTGTTGGAAAAACTTAATTTTCCAGTTGAAATGTCTTGGAACATAGGTCAAAACAGCATCAAGAACAACAAAAATAAATGCCCATTTGTATGTGTCTGGGCTATCTCTTCTATCTATATTTTTATCCTCTCACCAATAACACAGTACTTTAATTTTTATAGCTTTAGAGTAGGTCTTGAAATCAAGTAATGTATGTTGTCAGTGTTTTTCACTTGCTTTGGCTATCCTCAGCTGATAGCACTATGATACAAATTTCAGGAAGCTGGCAGAGGAGAAGCTGGAGGCTAAACAAGCTCTCACATAGAAAGCAGTTTTAGTGTTCCAGTGAACAGTCCTAGGCTAGAGAATCACACCAAGTGTGCCATCACAGTACAGAGACTTTGGTGAGAGAGGGAAAATCCAGGCAGCTTGGTAAAGGAGACAGATATGAGCACTTGCTGGTAGCTGCGGCTGTGGTGGTGGCAGCAGTGGCAGCAGCTCCCACAGCCACCATTTCAATAGAGAGAGTCAGGGACAAAGGCGCCGGACCCAGTGTGTGAGCGGATTCTACTCACCACCAGCAAGAACTGACAAGGAGCAGAAATCTTCATACTGCTGATTGCAGACCAGGGAAGGCCCAGGAACCAAGAATGTGGCATGAGTAGACCCAAGACATCCTCACTCCTCCTCACAGAGCAGCAGTGGGAAAGTAGCCCCTCTCCCACCACCGGAGAAGATCTCCATATTTCGGAGCAGCTAGCTCCAACTCAGCCATACAAGGGACAAGAGTCTCATATCTAAAATGTACTTGGAACTCAAAAAATTAAATCTCACAACAACAAATCTTCAAAGAAACAACTGTCTGATAAATAAGTGGGCTAAACAAGAGCAAAGAGACAAACGGTTCATGGTCTCCCTGATAAGTGGATGCTAAATCCAAAATGTTAGGTGACACGACAAAACTAACAGGACTTAAGAAACAAAGAACTCTCGCTCACCTGGTCAAACCACTACTAAATATCCCCATGCTGCTAATCACATGTATGGTATATAACATGTGAACACCGTTATATGTTACAGACTGTGATAGACAATTTGCTCCAGGAAAGTTAGAATGAACTTGTGACTTTAAATGAGCATCATTATTCCACAATACTGTGAAATTCGGGAAATTATGTAATCACTTAATCACAATTTAAAAAAAAAAAAAGAACGTCGGGGAAGGTAGAGAGGGAAGGGATGGTAGGGGGAAAACAATGGAGGGGGTAACAATGCTCAATAGGAAGTGTACTCATTGCGTTGCTCATGTAACTGTAACCCTCCGTATGGTATCTTTACAATAAAAATTTAAAAAAATAATAAAAAAATAAGTGGGCTAAAGGCTTAAAGAGAGACTTCTCTGAAGAGGAAATAAGAATGGCTATAGATAGATGAAGAAATGCTCAACTTCTCTAGCCATAAAAGAAATATAAATCAAAACAACATTGAGATTCCACCTCACCCCTGTTAGAATGGTTATAATCAAGAACTCTAATAACGACAGATGCTGGAGGGGATGTGGACAGAAGGGAACCCTACTGCATTGTTGATGGGAGTCTAAACTTGGAAAGCAATATGGAGGTTCTCAAAAGACTCCACATAGAGCTCCCCTATGACTCAGCAATCCCACTTTGGGGCATTTACCCAAATGATCACAAACAAGACCATACTAAAGCTACCAGCACATCTATATTTATTGCAGCATTATTCACCATAGCTAAGATATGGAACCAACCCAGATGCCCCTCAGTAGATGAATGGATCAAGAAAATGTGGTATATCTATACAATGGAATTCTATGCCTCCATCAGAAAGAATGACATTGTCTCATTTGTTAGGAAATGGAAAGACTTGGAAAAAAATTATATTAAGTGAAGTAAACCAGGCCCAAAGAAAGATAGGTCCCATGGTTTCCCTTATTTGCAATAACTAGTATATGTCTAGGACAAGTAGAAAAGCTCAAAAGCTATGTACATATGACCAGATAAGATGAAGTTAAGTGAAATGAACCCCAAGATAGGGACACAAGTGGGTTTTTTTTCTATCTTGCTATTGTTTCTATCGTATTTATAAGGTACCATGTGATTTTTTTGTTGCTTTGTATGTTCCTCCCCCACAGTATGACCTCTGTTTTCACCTCTGTTGTCTGTATAATTTTGGGAGGGTAAGGGAAAAAACAAAATGTTTAAATAGGGATACAGGTTGACCCACTGTAACAATGAGATGTACAAGACACTATGTTGAAAAATGAACTTTACAATTTAGGTGGGGGGAGGGGGAGGGGGAGGTGGTATAGTTGTGGAGATGGGAGGGAAGGGATGGTAGGTGAAAAACAAAAGAGGAGACAACAATGCTTTATAAGAAATGTACTCATTACCTTGCTCATGTAACTGTAACTCTCTGTACAGTATTTTCACAGTAAAAAAAAACATTAAAAATAAATTTCAGAAAACACCGTGCAGATTTCTTCAAAAGGAATGCTGAATTCTTATTTAAATTTGGTTGAACCTATAAAACAACTTGGCAAGTATTGACATCTTTTCCCCAGATTTTCTAGTTCATTGAAAGATGTTATTGACATATTTCTTAATTATCTCTTGAATTTTATTGATATTGGTTTTGGTATCCCATTTTGCATCTCTTATTTTATTAATTTGAATCTTTCATGTTTGTTTTGATTAGTTTAGGTAAGGGTTTGTCAACTATGGTTATTTTTTCCAGGAATCAGCTCGGTTTCACTGACTCTGTGTATCATTTTTTTTAGTCTTTATTTCATTTAGTTCTGTTTCTATTTACTTCCATTAGTTCCATTCAGTTCCATTTCTGGACACTCTGGTGTGAGGCTTGAACCCCCTAAGGTTAACTGAAGCTCTTATTACCATCATGCTTTCAAGTTGCATACTTGATGATTTTCTAGGCTGTGGCTTCGCATAACTAGCTTTCTAGATCTTGGGTCTTGAGATGGCCCTGCTCCCATGATTACACTAGTATAATTCTGTACTGGCCCTGTGCCCATATTCCACTAGACATTGCCTTCATGGAGATCCTCCACAATGGTTCTCACCCCAGAAGTCCATTGGACATTGCCCTGGTTTGGGATTTCTGTATTGGCTGTGCTCCTGCAGCAGATGTCTGTCTAGGCTCTGGGGTTTCTGAGTCACCCTTTGTAATTGAAGGGAAGTAGACATGTTTCTACAGCTCAGACACTGTGTACCTGGGACTTAACATCACATGGATGCCACTCTGATTGACTCTTTTTGCCCTCAGTAGAATGAACCACATCTTGAGTCTCACCTGAAACAGCCAAGGAGTATTGCACTGGAATATGAGAGCAGAGCCCCTAAGGTATCTCTGGGCAGTAAGCCTCAAGTTTTCCTCAATCGATTCTACAATTTGAGGTTCTCCTGGGTATTCTCCTGAAGAATCAGAAATTATCTTCAGGGTAATTTCATCATTTTCCTGTTAGATTTCTTGGTACCCTTCCAGGCATATTAAATCTCAAAATGATTGTCTGGTGACACTCTAGCTTCTCTCTCCTAAACATACTTAAAAATATTTTTGTTTGGCCAAACATGTTTTTTGCTGGTCATGGGGCCTGAAATCTGGGCTTCGGCTCTAGGCTAGCTCTCTACCACTTGAGCCACAGTGCCACTACCAGCTTTTTCTACTTATGTGGTACTGAAGAATCGAACCCAGGGCTTTATACATGCAAGGCAGGCACTCTACCACTGAGCCACCTTCCCAGCCCTTATCTTCCTGAATTTTATAATAACTCATTAGGAGAATCTACACTCAACCACTGACAAATCATTTTTCAGTTGTTTACTGCATAGAATCCTAGAATAAAGTCAATTTAGGAAAGCTTCCTCCATTTTACAGTACCAGGCCCCTCATTGCCATTTGAGACATCAATGTAAATCTTCACTGTCAAGGCCACATAAAAATTTTTAAGATCATAAGATAATTTATGCTTTCCCGATTGTGCTTCTTTCTCTTCTGATCCATCACTAGAATCACCTTTAATGCTCCATTCATGTTCATAAAGGATTTTTTTCATGTTTACTTCAATACTGTTCAAGACCAATGCATACTACATTACCCAGTTTCAACGCTGCTTCCACATTTTCAGATATTTAGTGCAGCAATACCTCCTGCCTAATTTCTTTCTTAGTCTACATTTTGCTACTGTAACAGAACCTGAGACCGGACTATTTATAAAGAACAAAAATTTGTTTACCATATTAGTATCTGGGGAATCCACAATCAAGACACTGGCATCTGGTTAGGGACTTCTTCCTCTACTTCATACAACAAAAAGCATATAGAGGCAATCTCAAACTAGTAAGCCCAATCCCACCCCCCCCCAATTTTTTCCTGTTGGTTTTTTTGACATTTAAAATACTTAAAATATTTTAAATGATACATAAAAAGAAAATTATACAAATTATAGGGTGCAATGTAATCCCTTGATAAATGTATATATTACATAATGTTTGTCAGGTTATACAGAAATAACTCAGAAAATATTCAAAATCTTATCTAACTTTTATAAACACATAGTATATTATTGTTATCCATAGTCAGCCTACTGTGAATTAGTATACTAGAACCTCTTATGCCATTATTCTTTTTAAATAAAAGGTATTGTATGGACAATTATAGACTCACATACAAGTGTATAACCTCCTTCTCCTTCAGCCTGTCTCTCTCTCTTTGTCCACTCCTCTCAAATAGAAAAACATGTGATATAAAAATTAAAATATTAGAAATCTATGCCCAATAAAAAGTGACTATAAATTAGCCAATTATACAGACACTTCCACTTAAACAGAACTACAAATGCTTAGTCACCTTTTTCTTTATATAGAAATAACACAAACATACTTGGTAAGATGAATCTGACAAAAAGTCAGAAATACCAAAAAAAAAAACCCTCTAGTTTAAGAAATGGTATGAACTATGTTTTAAAAGCACTAAATTAATGTAAACCCAATCAAGTCCTTTTTATAGTAGTACCAAAGCATTCTTGAAGGCTGATCCCATGTGGTTAAAAGACCTTACGTTGAGTGCTACTTCAATAAACTGCTGCATTGATGATTTATGGAACACATTCCTACCACAACACCTCCTTGTGATTTTTATTTCATACACTGCATTTTTCTTTTGAATTTATCACTTTGTTCTTTTTTTATATTTTCTATTTCCCTGGACTACTGCTTACCTTTCTATTTATTGTGAGTATTCTTCCCTTTAATTATAGATGTAATTAACAACTGTTGTACTTGTGTGATAACTACAACCTCTGAATCATCTTGGAACTATTGTTTGTAGTTTTTCAAGTGGCTCATATTTTACTGGCTCTTCATATATTCAATAATATAGATTGCTTTTTGGACACAACAAATATTATATTGCAGAGATTGTGTTACCTTATATTGTTCTGCAAGGTGGCAGTGATTAAAAGCTAATTTTAAGCTCTTTCCTGCCTGTAGTCAAATGAACATTAGATCTCAGTTTAGACTGCTTTCAAACTGTTGCACAAAGCTGGGTATGAGGGCAAGTGAATGTAAATGGAGAAAATGGAGGACTGGAGATCCCAAGCCGGCCTGAACCCACAAAACAGTCTCAGAAAGAAGAAAAATAGGCTTACACAGCCCAGGATTTGGTGAAGTTTTTACAAAGAATGTGTGATTACCCTTTTCTGTATTTCTTCTTTGTCTATCCCTGTGCAGGACCCCTGGCAGATACTTTTACAATATTTAACCTAAAACTTCTTCCTCTTGTCATAAGGACAATAGGATTCTAACCAGAATTTTCTGTATACCATTCTGTGCCACAACTATGGCTTCCCCCAAAGTAAAACAGAACCCCTATCCCATAATGGTCACATTCTTCAAATTTCAAATTCCCCCACCTATATGTGTCTTCTTTTGTTTGCTTTTCTCCCCACCAACCTAGAGAGTTGTTTGGTTGTATTTTTGCCAGGGTTTATTGTTGTTACTTTAAGTGTTGACTTGTCAGAAATTTATTGCTCCATATAAGAAGCAATAAAGTATAAATTAAAAATCAATTTTGTCTGTGTGTCACTACTAGAATACTGGGGCTTAAAAAAACAAATGTAAATCAAAACCACATTCAGATTCTACCTCATCCCAGTTACACTGGCAATTAGCAAGAAAATAATTAATAGTAGATGCTGATAGGAATGTGGCCAAAAGGGAACACTACTGCATTGTTGGTGGGAAGGTAAACTGGTTCAACCACTCTGGAAAGCAGTATGGAAGTTGCTCAAAAGACTACACATAGAATTACCCTATGATCCAGCAATCCCACTCCTGGGCATTTATCCCAACAAAGATAAACAAGGCCAAACTAAAGCCACCAACACAACTATGTTCATTGCATCACTATTTTCCATAGCTAAGATAAGGAACCAACTCAGATTCCCCTCAGTATATGAATGGATCAAGAAATGTGATGTGATGTGTGTGTGTGTGTGTGTGTGTGTGTGTGTGTGTGTGTGTGTGTGAATTCTATGCTTCCATCAGAAAAATGGCATCTCTTCATTTGTAAGTAAGTGGAAACACTTGGAAAAAAAACATATTAAGTGAAATAAGCCAGACCCAAAGAATAATAGGCTCCATAGGTTTCCTCGTTTGTAATAATTAGTATATGTCTAGGATAGTCCTAGCAAAGGATCACAATAGCTCAATAGCTACGTACATATGACCATATAAAATGATACTAATCAAAATAAATTCCAAGATATGGAAACAAGAGGGGTGTTTTTTGTTTTGTTTTTTAATGTACCACTTGAAGTTATTTCTCTTCTTTTATTTTTTTCCTTTGGTTTATCCCCTGATTTTGTTTGTTTGTTTGTTTGTTTGGGAGCCCTGTATCTTTATATATACATTTATATGATTTTAGGAATGGAAGGAGAATCACAAAATGGTGAGACAAAGGACAAAGGGTGAACCAATGCAACAGCTTTTTGTTCAAGACTGGCACTCTATCAATTGAGCCACCTCCATGTCCAGCTTTTTTCTAGTTAACTGGTGATAAGAGTTCCACAGTTGTTTTCTCTCTTTGCCTGGGCTGGTTTAAACTGCAGTCCTCAGATCTCACCCTCCTGAGTAGCTAAGATTATAAGCATGAGCTACTAGCACATCACAAAAATGATGATGTTTATAAATGAAGAATATGTCCAAGGTCATACAATTATTATCATGCAGCCTGTTTCTAAAACCAATTCTGTAGTTAGAGATGGTAGTGTGTGACTATAATCCCAGCACTGAGGAGGCACAGATAGGATGATCTCAAGTTCAAAGCCAATCTAAACTATATAGCAAAACTCTCCTAAAAAGAAAAATCAAAATCACTCCAATTTTTCAAGCAGTACTCACAGAGGCATATAAGCCATTGCTATTGAAAATGAGTTTCACAGGGAGACTTTCCACTGATTCTGTGGTGTCACCTACCACTGAGTACAGTAAGGTGGTCAAGCCTTACCTGAATGGCCCCTAAATTCCTTTACCTTCAGATAATCCAAAGCATCCTGCAGCTTTATAGATTCTTTAAATCAATCAATCAATCAAATATGCCTTTGTACCAGCTTCCCTGGGGATCAATTACTAGTACTGAGGAATTGATTTATACTCAATGAGCTACGAGAGACAAATTTTTATTGTGAAAATACTGTACAGAGGGGTTACAATTACATGGGCAAGATAATGAGTACATTTCTTATCAAGCATTGTAGCCTCCTCCTTTGTTTCCCCTTCCCATCCCTTCCCATCCTCCCCCCCCCCCTCCCACCCAATCCTCCTTGCTACCTCCCCACCCCCCCACCCCCGCACCAAAGTTGTAAAGTTCGTTTTTCAACAGAATGACTTGTACATCTCATTGTTGCAATGGGTCCACCTGTATCCCTATTTAAACGATTTGTTTTTCCCCTTCCCCTCCACAAATTATACCGACATCAAATACAGTGAAAGTAGTGGTTATACTGTGGGGGAGGGACATACAAAGCAACAAAGAAATCATCTTATAAATGTGTTAGAAACAATCGCATGAAAGAAAAAAATACATTTGAATACATAGCTTAGGGTTCATTTCCCTAACATCACCTTATCTGACCTTTTCCGCTTGACTCATACATATACTAGATATTGCAAATAAGGGAAACCATGGGACCTATGTTTCTTTGGGCCTGGCTTACTTCACTTAATATAATTTTTCCCAAGTCTTTCCATTTCCTAACAAATGGGGCAATGTCATTCTTTCTGAGGGAGGCATAGAATTCCATTGTGTATATATACCACATTTCTTGATCCATTCATCTGCTGAGGGGCATCTGGGTTGGTTCCATATCTTAGCTATACTAAATAGTGCTGCAATAAACATAGTCATGCTGGTAGCTTTAGTGTGGTCTTGTTTGTAAACATTTGGGTAAATGCCCAAAAGTGGGATTGCTGAGTCATAGGGGAGCTCTACGTGGAGTCTTTTGAGGAACCTCCATACTACTTTCCAAAGTGGTTGAACAAGTTTATACTCCCACCCACAATGCAGTAAGGTTCCCTTTTGTCCACATCCCCTCCAGCATCTGTTGTTATTAGAGTTCTTGATTTTAGCCATTCTAACTGGAGTGAGGTGGTATCTCAGTGTTGTTTTGATTTGCATTTCTTTTATGGCTAGGGAGGTTGAGCATTTCTTCATGTGTCTATTGGCCATCCTTCTTTCCCCAGAGGCAAATTTATACCAGAGTCTATTTGTTAATTTTCAATGAGCAACATCACTCCTGAGCAGGCTGAGAAATCATGTCGGCTTATTCTCCTCTCTATGGAAACACTTCAAAATCAAAAGACCCAGAGGGAACAGAAGCAGGTCAGGTCTGAAGGAAGATGTTGATCAAATCCTAATATCTGTTCATCTTTTGCCCTCCCAGCCACCTATAGCTGAAGCTATGAATGCTTTCTCTCTGGCTTACTGAAACCTAAAACTGGGAAGGACATTTTCAATGCCATAGTAGGTTGTTATGTGGGATTATTGTTCCTCCTTGCGTTGCTGTTGACAATTTTTGTATTATCTAGTGACTATTGCATCTGAGTAAGTTCTGTTTAATCATGGTCATATTCCAGGCTAATTTCTACTATTTTTTTATCTCATTCTTACCAGATAGTCTAGATATCACATGTCACCTAGATTTTTCCCTTTGTCACTTGATCCAATAAAAATTACACTACAGGTCTAATGCATTGCTTTTCTCCAATGTCAACATCATTGTTGTTGTTGTTGTTGTTGTTGTAATCATGGTCATCGTCAGCATCATCATCATCATCATCACATTCTAGTAATTCCAGTAAAGTGGCTTTCATTGTAGTAATTCCAGTAAAGTGGCTTTTCCTTACATGATCCTATGCTATCATCCTGGTTGCCCTGTGAGGTAGCATATAGTGCTATAATTATTTTTACTGTGTAGGAGAGGAATCCAGAGCTCAAAGAAATTATTGACTCAGACATAAGTAGCTAAATAGTAATGGAAACAGAACTGGGATCCATGCCTCATCCTTTCCACCCTTATGCATTTTTCCCTACTAAAACATTTCACCCAAGATGCCTATATATAAGTCCCAAGGCAAACTTCCTTTATTATCATCTCCAGGAAGGGGTTCTTGAAACAGTTTCATTTTATTTTATTGTAAAGATGCTGTACAGAGGGTTTACAGTTACATGAGTAAGGCAATGAGTACATTACTTGTTGATCATTGTTACCTCTTCCTTTCCTTGTTGTTGTCCTACTATCCCTTCCCTCCTCCACCTTCCCCATTCCTCTCTTCCCTCCTCATCCCCCCACCCAAAGTTGTAAAGTTCATTTCCAATATACTGTCCTGTGGGTATCCTTGTTGCAACGGGTCATCCTGTGCCCTTGTTGAAAAAGTCTTTAATGGTCCCCCAGGTGTTTCTTTGTGTGTGTGTGTGTGTGTGTGTGTGTGTGTGAGAGAGAGAGAGAGAGAGAGAGAGAGAGAGAGAGAGAGAGAGAGAGAGAGAGAGAGAGAGAGAGAGAGAGCACCTTACTGTGACACTGTGACCTGAACTCAAGGCCTTGCACTTGCTTAGCTTTTTCTCTCGAGGATGGTATTTTACTACTTGACCTATACCTCCAATTCCAATTTTGGTTGTTGATTGAAGATAAGTGTCTCTCATATTTGTCTGTCCAGATTAATTTTGACAGGATTGTCAGATCTCCTATCCTGAATAGACAGGATTACAGGTGTGGGGGCATCAGTAAGTAATACTTCTGAATAAGCAAAATGGCAAGTAGCACACATCACTATGCCTGTCAGTGTCTCCTTTCCCTGTATCATGCTAAAAATATCCTGGAAATATGATGCAATTATTGACTACCACAGACTAGGTAATTTATGTATTTATTTAATATAATTTTATTATCTTTAAGTTGTATGAAAGAGTTGTCATTCAACAAAGCAGTTTATGAATCAATGCATCTTGATCAGTGTCACCCATTTCAGCATTCTCCCCATTCCTCCCAACCCTATCCCTTATCTCAATTTTCTTAATTTTCTAGGCTCTACTCTGAATTTTGTGATTACATTGTCCCCCTCTTCCTCCCTTCATTCATCTACCCCCCCCACTTGATCCTACTCCCATTTTCAAATAAATATTTCCTGGTATTTATTTTGTTGGATTGTCAGTTAAGCTATGGAATAACACTGTTTGGGTTTTCCCCTTAATCTGTCATATTTTGGTTAATACATATTTGTGTACACTTGCATAACACTCCAAAGTGTTTACTTATATATTTATTAACTAATTCTAGCTTCCACATATGAGAGAAAACATGCATCTTTGTCTCTTTGAACCTGATTGATTCAACAACATCATTTTTTCCATTTCTTTGCAAATGATGCAAAATAATTCTTTCTAATGGATGAGTAAAATTCAATTGTGTACGTACGACATATTTTCTTGATCCATTTGTCCACTGAGGAGTATCTGGGCTGATTCCATGTCTTAGCTATGATGAATAGTGCTACAAAGAACATAGCTGTGCTGGTGGCTCTACTGTATCCTTGTTTGTAATCATTTGCATAAAAGCCCAGGAGTGGAATTGCTGGATAGGGTTATTCTATGGTTTTTGTTTTTGTTTTTGTTTTTGAGGAAATCCCATAATGCTTTCCAGAGTGGTTGAAGAAATTTACATTTCCACCAACAGCCTACATCAGTGCCAGCATTTGTTATTGTTGTATATTTTATGATGGTCATTCTGAGTTGAGACAGAATTTCAGTGGTTTTTGGGGGGGAGGTCTGGTCATGGGGCCTGAACTCTGGGCCTGGGCACTGTCCCTCAGCTCTTCAGCTCAAGGCGAGAGCTCTACCATTTGAGCCACAGCACCACTTCCGGCTTTTTCTGCTTATGTGGTGCTGGGGAATTGAACCCAGGGCGTCATGCATGCAAAGCAAGCACTCTGCCACTGAGCCACCTTCCCAGCCCCCTTCAGTTTTGTTTTGATTTGCATTTCCTTTGTGGCCATAGATGTTGAACATTTCTTCATATGTCTATTGGCCATTTTTACTTTTTCTTCTCAGAAGTCTCTCATTAGCCCATTTATTAATTGGATTATTGAGCTTTTTAAGGACTTAGTTTTTTAGACTCTGGATATTTTGTATATTAAGCCATTGTCTGATGCATAGCTGGTAAAAATAATCTTCTATTCTGTAAACTGTCTTTTTAGGTTATTAGCTATTTCCTTTGATGTACAGAAAATTTTAGTTAGATACAATGCTATCTGGTGTGCTTCTAGATCTTTACTTAAAACATTCTCTTTCCTATGCCAAGGATTCTCACTACTTCTACTCCTTTCTGTAATAGTTCATGGTTTCAAGTCTTACATTGAGGTCTTTGATTCATATTAAATTGACGCTGGTTCAAGGTGATGGATGGGGATCCATTTTCAGTTTTCTTAATGTGGATAACCAGTTCTCCCAGCACCATTTGTTTAAGTGACTCTTCCAGCTTATGTTTTTTGCTCCCTTATCAAATATTAGATGGCCATAGGTCTGCAGGTTTATTTCTTGGCCTTCTGTTCTCTTGGTCCTCAGGTCTGGGTGCTACTATCAAAGCTGTTTTCATTACTATAGCTCTAGTGGAGTTTTTAAGTTTGGAACTGTTTTACTTACAGCACTACATTCCAGAAAAATCAGTAACCTTTCTGTACACCAACAGTAAGAAGATAGTGACTGAAATCAGGAAGGCAACTCCATTGCAGTAGTCTCAAAAAAGTACCTAGGAATCAACCTAATCAAGGAAATGAAGGGCCCCTACAAAAAAAATCAAACATTTTGAAGAAAGAAATTGAAAATAGAAGGAAATAGAAAAGTCTAGTATGGTTCTGGATGAAAATGGCAATACTGCCCAAAGTAATCTACAAATTCAATGCAATAGTCATCTAACTCAGAACATTATTCTTCACTGAGATAGAGAAATAATCCAAAAGGTCATAAGAAACCACAAAAGGTCCCCAAATCACAGATTGGGTAATTTGTTATGCATAGAAATATACACTATGTTGGAAATGAACTTTACAAGTTGTGGGGAGAAAGGTGGGGGGAGAGAAAGTGGGAGGGAAACAAGAGGGGAGGTAAAAATGTTTGCCAAGGAATGTACTCATTACCTTACTTATGTAACTTTAACCCCTCTGTTATCACCCTTACAATAAAATAAAATATTTTTAAGAGAATTATATTGACTCAGGGTTTATAGAGGCTAAGAAGTTTTAGGATCAAACAGCCAGCGAACATCTGCCAAGATCTCATAGTAGAAGCGGGGGAAAAAAGGAAGATGGAGAGAGAAAATAAAGGAAGATAGGGAACAATGGATGGAGGAAGGAAGAGAGAGAGAAAGAAAAAGAAAGAAAGAGAAGAAGAGAGACCCATAGCCTTCCTAATCACCTTTCATTAGGTTCCATGTCCCAACACAGTTGCACTGGGCATTAGTTTTCCAATATATGCTTTTGGGGAAGCATACTTAAACTGTATGTCATGTTTACATTTTTGTAGGTGTTGAAATCCCAGTATTTTTAAGAACTTTTATTCCTTGATAGGGACCACTCTCTAGCTCGGAAATCACCTCAGAGGTCTTTAGGTGTAATTCCTATGCACTTTTTTTCCTGAGATTTCACCACTAAAAGACCTCAACACTTAAAATTCCTTTCAATCTTCTTTTACATGTGTCAAATAGTTCATTTTTTGCTGGAGCTTGAACACAGGGCCTCATTCTCTCATTTGGCTTTTTTGCTAAATTTTAGAGCTTCAACACTTGAGCCATACCTGTGCTTCCAGCTTTTTGCTTGTTCAACAGAGGTAAGAGTCTCAAATACATTCCTTCTCCAAACTAGATTCACACTGCAGTCTTCAGATCTCAGCCTCCTGAGTATCTAGGAGTTCAGGTATGAGCCACTAGAGCCCAGCTGTTATATTACTTTTTGTCCCAATGTTAAAGCAATTTCTTCTCCAAATCAAAATATTGCAGCCAACTAGTATTCTATAATGCACAACCTTGTATTTTCTATAAAACTGGGAACTTTCCATTTTAAGTAGGTTTTTCAGATCAACAATTGCAAAGCATTGCTTGAAATGCCCTTTGTGACTGGCTCATGTTACCTCACAAATTCCTCTTTAAGGAGACAAACAATCTACTTTGGGAACCAAGGAGGAAATAGAGGAACCATAAGAAAGGAAGCTACCCAGACGAGCATACCTACACCACCTTGGCTATGTGGGGTCTAATCAAGTTAATCAGAAATACAGTTCAACAGTAAGTAAGCTTTGATCTTCAAACCTTCCTATACCTCATACTATTTTTTACTGCATATTTCTCTGTGGGACCATACAGACTGTCAGAAGACAGGATTTTAGGATCTTGAGTTCTGCCTCTTGTCTTCTTTTACCTAGCTCTTCTCCTTATCCTCAGTTGTTCTCTCTCCTTCCCTGTCAATTCTCTCTTCCTCTCTCCCTCTCCTTCCTCTCTCTTTCATCTCTCTCCCTCTCTTCTTCTCTCTTCTTCTCTCTCCTTTCTCTGTGTGTCTTTCTGTGCCTTTCTCTCTCTGTCATTCTGTCTCTGTCTCTCCTCTTTACTCTCCCCCTCCTCTTTTGTCTTCTATCTTTCTTGCTGTCTGTCTTTATCTCAGTTTTTATCTCTGTCCTCTCTCCCTCTCATCTGCTCTGCCTGTCTTTCTCTTAATCTCTTCTCTCTCTGTCTCCCTGTCTTTATGTATTTCTCTCTCCTCTTCTCTACCTCTGTCTTTTTCTCTCTGTCTCCACCCCCGTTTATTCTAATCACAACCTGAGCATGTTAACAATCCTATCTTGAACAGAATTTCCTGCCTTCCTCCAAATTAAAGCATACTTTATCTCTCCTTGTTACTCAACACAATGCAATCAAACATGTCTTTCACAATCCCTAAAAATAAAATTCCCAGGGGATGACACTCTTTCTGTTTTGCAGCTAGCTAAAATAAGAACTATGTCAATGAGGAATGGTCAGCTGGTAGTGGAGCAAAGGAACACAATTGACTTAGTTTTCTTTAATTTTCTTTTACTATAAACATACTGTATAGAGGGGTTACAGTTATATGAGTAAGGTAATGAGTACATTTCCTATCGAGCATTGTTACATCTTCCTTTGTTTTTCCCCTACTATCCTTTCCCTCCTCACCTCCCAAACTCCTCCTTCCCCCACCAAGTTGTAAAATTCATTTTCAACATAGTATCTTATACATCTCATAGTTACAATGGGTAAACCTGTATACTTCTTTCAGCATTTTGTTATTTCCCTTCTCCTCCCAAAATTAGAATAATGTATATACAAGATGCAGGACACTGGAATCAAATACAGTGGAAATAGGGGTTATACCATAGAAGGAAAAACATACAAAAGAAACAAAAAAATCACATAGTACATTAAATACAACAATAAAAAAGGGAAATATCTGTGTCCATATCTTAGGGTTCATTTCACTTGCCATCATCTTATATGGTCATATGTACATACCTTTTGATTTTTTCTGCTGGTCTAGTAAGATTAGCCTAGTTAATGCAAATAAGGGACCATTTGACCTACATTTCTTTGGGTCTGGCTTACTTCACTTAACATAAATTTTTCAAAACCTTTCCACTTCATAACAAAAGGGGCAATGTCATTCTTTCTGATGGAGGCATAGAATTACACTTTATATGGAATTCTTGATCCATTTTATTGATCCATTTTATTGATTTTACTCTTGATCCATTCATCTACTGGGGAGTATCTGGGTTGGCTCCATATCTTAACTATGGTGAATAATGCTATGATACATATAGTTGTGCAGGGAGTTTTAGTATGGCCTTCTTTTGATCCTTTGGGTAAATGCCCAGAAGTGGGATTTATGTGTAGTCTTCTGAGGAACCTCCATACTGCTTTCCAAAGTGGTTGAATGAGTTTCCACAGCCACCAACAATGCAATAGGTTTCCCTTCTGTCCACATCCCCTCCAGCATCTGTTGCTATTAGATTTCTTGATTACAGCCATTCTAACTGGGATGAGGTGGAATCTCAATGTTGTTTTGATTTGCACTTCTCTAATGGCTAGAGAAGTTGAGCATTTCTTAATGTGTCTATTGGCCATTCTTATTTCCTCTTCAGAGAAGTCTCTCTTTAAGTCTTTTTTTTTAATTTATTTTTTTAATTTATTTTATTTTATTTGAGAACATACTGTACAGAGGGGTTACAATTACATGGGCAGGATAATGCATACATTTCTTACCAAGCATTGCAGCCTCCTCCTTTGTTTACCCTTCACCTCCCTTCCCAGCCTCCCCCTCCCCCCCACCCAATCATACCCCCCTCCTCCCCCCCACACCGACATTGTAAAGCTGGTTTTGACATGACATTTTGTACTTCTCATTGTTGCAACAGGTCCACCTGAATCCTTAAATGACTTGTTTGTCCCCATCTCCTCCATATGTTATACTGACATCAAATATAGTGAAAGCGGGGGTTACACTGTGGGGGAGGGACATACAAAGGAACAAAGAAATAATCTTATAAATGCGTTAGAAACACATGCCTGAAAGAAACAAAAACATTAAAATACATATTTAAGGGTTCATTTTCCTAACATCACATTATCTGACTTTTTCCGCTTGACTCATACCTATACTAGATATTGCAAATAAGGGAAACCATGGGACCTATGTTTCTTTGGGCCTGGCTTACTTCACTTAATATAATTTTTTCCAAACCTTTCCATTTCCTAACAAATGGGGCAATGTCATTCTTTCTGATGGAGGCATAGAATTCCATTGTGTATATATACCACATTTTCTTGATCCATTCATCTACTGAGGGGCATCTGGGTTGGTTCCATACCTTAGCTATGGTAAATAATGCTGCAATAAACATAGTTTCTCTTTAAGTCTTAGCCAACTTATTAATTGGTTGTTTCTTTCAGGATTTGTTGTTGGGAAACGTAATATATTCAGTTTTAATTATATTTTAGATATAAGGCCTTTGTCTTTTGTATGGCTTTTGAAGATCGTCTCCCAGTCCATGGGCTTCTATTGATATTGCTAGCTAAGTGCTTTGCCATGCAGAAGCTCTGCAGTTTCATGCAATCCCATTTGTCCAACCTTTCTTTAATTTCTTGTGCTTCTGGGCCTGGACCAACGAGCCCTAGAGTTTCTATTACTTCCTGTAATGTTTTCAGGGTATCTGCTTTGACTTCGAGGTCTTTGATCAATTTAGAGTTGATTCTGGTGCAGGGTGATATATAAGGATCTAGCTTTAGTTTTCTACAGGTGATTAACCAATTTTGCCAGCACCATTTACTGAAGAGGCTGTCCTTCTTCCATTCTATCTTTTTAGCTCCCTTGTCAAAGATTAGGTGGCTATAGGTCTGTGGGTTCATTTATGGGTTTTCAATTCTATTCCATTGGTCCTGAGGTCTGTTCTTGTGCCAGTACCAAGATGTTTTGATTACTATGCCTTTGTAGTGAGTTTGAAATTTAGTATTGATATTCCTCCAGTTCTGTTCTTTCTGCTAAGGATTGTTTTTTCTATTTGGGGTCTTTTATTGTTCCATATGAATTTTTGGATTGCCTTTTCTATTTCCTTGAAGAATGAGGTTGTGATATTGATAGGTATGGCATTGAATTTGTAGATAGCCTTTGGCAGTATTGCCATCTTCATGATGATAATCCTCCCAATCCAGGAGCAGGGGGGGGTTTCCACTTTCTTAGTTCTGCTTTAATTACCTTTTCAGATTCTTGAAATTTTCATCATAGAGATCCTTAACTTTTTTAGTTAACTCCTAGGTATTTTATTTTTGTGGGGCTGTTACAAAATGAGTTGCTTTCCTGATTTCAGCCACACTCTTCTCATTGTTGTCACTCAGAAAAGCCATTGATTTTTTTTCTTTTTTGTCAGTTGTGGGGCCTGAACTCTGGGCCTGGGCACTGTCCCGCAGCTCTTCAGCTCAAGGCTAGCACTCTGCCACTTGAGCCACCACACCACTTCCAGCCTTTTCTGCTTATGTGGTACTGAGGAATTGAACCCAGGGCCTTATGCATGCGAGGCAAGCACTCTACCACTGAGCCACCTTCCCAGATCCAGCCATTGATTTTTGAGGGTTAATTTTATACCCTGCTACTTTGCCAAAATTTCAGATCAGCTCGAGTAACATGGGAGTGGAGTCCATAGGGTTCTTTAAATACCAGATCATGTCATCTGCAAAGGAGAGTTTTAGTTAATCTTTCCCTATTTGTATCCCCTTTATGCTTGCATCTTGTCTTAATGCTCAAGCTAGGCATTCTAACACTAAACTTAAGAGAATTGGAGAGAGTGGGCGTCCTTGTCTCATTCCTGAATTTAGAGGAAATGGCTTTAGTTTTTCTCCATTAAGTTTAATGCTGGCTGTAGGTTTGTCATGCATAGCCTTTATTATACTGAAGAATGTTCCATGGATTTCTAGTTTTTCCAGAGCTTTCATCCTTAAGGGGTTTTGGATCTTAAATGCTTTTTCTGCATCTAATGAGAAAACCATGTGTTTCTTATCCTTGCTCTTATTGATGTGATGATATATAACAATTGATTTGTATATATTGAACCAGCTTGACATCCCTGAAATGGATTCTGTTTGATCATGGTGTATTATTTTTTTGATGAGTTGTTGAAGTCCATTGGCCAAAATTTTGTTGAGATGTTTTACATTGATGTTCATCAAAGAAATCAGTCTATAGTTCTCTTTCTTTGATGAGTTGCTTTTTTTAAAATGAGTTTCTTTGATGAGTTTTGGGACGAGGGTTATGATGGCTTCATAGAAAGAGTTTGGTAGTCAACTTTCACTTTCAATTTCATTGAAGACTTGGAGGAGAATTGATTTGAGTTATGCTTTGAAGGCCTTGTAGAATTCAGCTATGAATCCATCTGGTCCTGGGCTTTCATTGGTGGGAGTTATCTTATTGATGTTTCTATTTTGATGCTTGATATGGGTCTGTTAAGTTGGTTTCAATCACCTTGGTTTAGTTTGGGCATGTCAATACTTGTTAAAAATAAGTCCATTTCTCCAGATTCTCAAACTTATTAGCATACAGATTTGAGAAGTATTCCCTTATAATATTCTGAATCTTGGTTGTTTCTGTAGTGATGTTTCCGTTCACATCACTGAATTTGTTTATTTGGGTGTGTTCTTTTCCTGCTAAGATTTGCTAAGGGTCTGTCAATTTTGTTGATTTTTTCGAAGAACAAACTTTTGTTGATTCTTTCTATTGTATTTTTTTGGACTCTAAGTCATTTAATTCTGATTCAATTTTAATTATTTTTTCCATCGACTGGATTAGGTGTTGACTTGTTCTTTTTCAAGGATCTTCGGGTACCTCGTTAAATTGTTGGTTTCAGATGTCTCCAATTGGCTGATATAAGAACTCAGAGCTATAAACTTGCCTTTGCTGTGTCCCAGAGGAGTTGGTAATTTGTGTGTTCATTTTTGTTAAATATCATCAACATTTGGATTTCCTTTCTAATTTCTTCCAGGACCCACTGGTGGTTCAGCAGTGTGATGTTCATCCTCCATGTGTTTGTTACAGGACTTTCTTTGGTGGCTTTTGGTGTTGAATTCTAATTTTATTCCCTAGTGATCTGAGAGCATGCAGGGCATAATTTCAATGTTTCTGAATTTGCTCGAATTTGCTTTGTGACCTAAAATGTGTTCTATTTTGGAAAATGTTCTGTATGCTGCTGAGAAGAATGTGTATTCTGATGCTGCTGGGTGAAATATTCAGTAGATGTCTGTTAAGTCTATTTAATCTATGCAATTGTTTAGATCCCAGGTTCCTCTGTTGAGTTTTTACCCAGTTGATCTATCCAGCGGGGATAGTGGTTTGTTAAAGTCCTGAACAATTAATGTCTTTGGATCTATGTGAGATTTTAGGGAAAGTAGTGTTTCTTGGTTAAATTTGGGTGGTCCGTTATTTGGCGAATACATATTCAGAATTGTAATATCCTCCCGAAGAAAAAATCCTTTAATTAGTGTGTAATAACCTTCTTTATCTCTTCTTGCTAACTTTTTTTAAAAAAATTATTGTGAAAATACTGTACAGAGGGGTTGCAATTACATGGGCAAGGTCATGAGTACATTTCTTATCAAGCATTGTTGCCTCCTCCTTTGTTTCCCCTTCCCATCCCTTCCCATCTGCACCCACACCCCCCTCAGCCAAAGTTGTAAAGTTCATTTTTCGACATAATGACTTGTACCTCTCATTGTTGAAGAACTCAGGGACAGTGTCCAGGCCTAGAGTTCAAAACGCACGACCGACAAAAAAAAAATCGTCTTGCTAAGTTTAAGTTGAAGTCTATTTTATCTAATGTTAGGATTGCAACTCCCTCCTGTTTATGGGGGCCATTATCTTGGTAGAATAAATTCCAGTCTTTCATTTTCAGAATATGTTTATTTTTGTGGGTAAGGTGTGTATTTGAAGGCAGGAGATAGAAGGATCTTGCTTTTTGATCCAACTAGATAATCTATGTCGCTCAAACAGAGAGTTAAATCCATTAATATTCAGAGTTGGGGCTGAGGGGTGTTTGGTAGTTCCTCTCATATTATCCACCTTCTTGTGGGCTGTGCCAACTGGGTTCCTCCTATGATTCCTGGATTTTCTGTTTGGGGGGTTGTTTCTTGGCCTGTTTTTGTGCTCTTGTTTGTTTTCTATGTATAGGACATCTTTAAGAATCTCTTGTACGTTTGGTTTGGTGGAGATATATTTTCTCAATTTTTCTTTGCTGTAGAAGGTTTTTATTTGACCTTCCATTAAGAAGGAGAATTTAGCTGGGTACAGTACTCTTGGTTGATAGTTGTCTTTAAGGCATGGCATACATCATTCCAGGCTCTTCTTACTTTCATTGTCTCTGCTGAGAAATCTGAAGTTATTCTGATTGGTTTCCCTTTATAGGTGATTGATCTGTTCTCCCTGATAGCTTTACAGATCCTTTCCTTGTTCTCATTTGATCCTGTGCAGATTACAATGTGAAGGTGGGCTGTCCTATTTTGGTCTGGTCTATTTGGGGATCTAAAGGATTCTTGTATATGAATGGACTTATCTTTTTGCATGTTTGGGAAGTTCTCTCCTAGAATCCTGTTAAATAAATTTCCTAGACCTTTAACTTCTGTCTCTAGGTCCTCCTTTACACCCATTAGCCTTAAATTAGGCCTTCTGATTGTGTCTTTTCAAAGTTGAATGGATATATTTCTTGGATTTGTCTTGAATACTTGTTTGTTCTTTCTCTATGTCTAGACTGTCTTCAATCCCAGAGATTTGATCTTCTGCATGGTTTAACGTACTGCCATGACTTTCTTCTTTGTTTTTTATTTCCTTTCCTTCTAATTGGTTGGCTTAGATAGCTTCAAATTCTTTGTTGGAGCTTTGTTTTTAGATCTTGTGTGGACTTCTTTACTTCCTTGATTTGGTTTTCAATTTTCACTCTCAAATCCCTTAGTTGTGTGGTTATACTTTCATTGGACTCCCTTCCTTCTTTGGACTTCATTATTCCCTTTTTGATCTCTATGGATTTCCCAGCTTTCCATTTGTGGATTCCATAAATGCCTCTGTTAATCTTTGGTTAGCCTCATCACACTCACTCATTTCCCTATCATGCTCACACAAAGCCCTTGCAGGCATTGAATCTTTTCATTCAGCATGTTTACTAGTAGTGTTTGTAGAGCTTTTTGGAAGCTCTCCTCTAGATTATTCATTAACTGCTCTGTTGCCTGATTATCATGAGCAGGAGTTGAGATATTTGGACTTGCCCTTTTTCTTGTGTTTCTATGTCTTATTCTGCCCATTTGAATATGAAATAAAAATGAATTCCATACTAGAACACTATTTTAGGGCAAGCATCCAACCAGACCCTTGTAATTGCACATATTGTTTGATGCAGTCAAAATAAATACAGATACAATATAGTTCAGCAACAAACAACTAGGGATCAATGGACTAAGAAAATCAAAGATGGGGCTGGGAAGGTGGCTCAGTGCTAGAGAGCTTGCCTTGCATGCATGAGGCCCTGGGTTCGATTCCTCAGCACCACATAAGCAAAAAGAAAAAACCGGAATTGGTGCTGTGGCTCAAGTGGTAGAGCACTAGCCTTGAGCTAAAGAGCTGAGAGACAGCGCCCAGGCCCAGAGTTCAGGCCCCATGACTGGACCCAAAAAAAAAGAAGAAGAAAAAAAAAAAGAAAAGAAAATCAAAGAAGGAGTTGGGGACCAGTAATTAATAGGTCTAGGGAGAACTGTGAGGAGAAAATAAGATTAGAGCAATGTGGGGAGGAAAAAAAAAGAAGGAAGATAACCAAGACCACAATTCAGAGAAAGGAAAAGAAAGAAGGAAAGGAGAAGAGAAATAAAGAAAAAGGAAAAAAGAAAAATAAAAAATTTAAAAATGAAACCCTTAAAAAATGATGTAATTATAAAGAAATAATACCACAAGTATAGGAGTAAGACTGAGATTTTTATGAATTTAATAATTGATATCTGAATTAAGCATTTACACAATGAAGACTAAGGTCTAATAATCGAAGATAGGTATGTGTCTGGGGATGAACAGAACAGCAATTATTTAAAGAAAAATAAAAGGGACCAAAAGGGAAACGAGTAAAAAGAGTATTAAAAAAACCATAAAATAAAAATGATGAAAAAATTAGAAAACTGTTTTTTAATTTAAAATAAAATTAGGTAGAAAAAAGAATTCTTTGATTGGGTGGGGAGGAGGGGGAATCTTTTGTCTCCCATGTCCATAACCAGTCTCTTGGTGGAATCTCTGGTTTGCTTGTGGTGTTTGGTTTTCCCGTGGCTTAGTTCATTTCTTAAATCAGTTTTCTTTAGAAGGTAGAAGGAAGCTCTACCTTACCAGCAGGGAAACTTTATGACCCTCCTCCCAGACTGGTTCAGTGGCAGGGTGATCTGCTTTGATTGTCACAAAAGAAGGAGATGGCTTCTTCCTGGGAACTTGGAGTTTCTGTGAGGGAGCTAGGTTGTGGATAGGATTGTGGCCTGTCAGCAATCAGTAGCTTTTTACTGAGGAGCTAGCTCTTGAGACATGCAACCCATCCTGGAGCCATTCTCAGGATTTATGCTATCCAATTTACAATTGTTTTTCTGTTACCCTGCTGCACCTGGAATTGCTGCAGATGGGTGGGGCCACCTCTGGCTCTGTTTACCCAGTGAAGAAATTCGCCCCACCCTGGGAGGAGCTTTCTCTACCTGGGAAGGGCTCCTTTCCCTGGGGGTGGAGCTGAGCCCCACAGGTCAGGTTCCATTGACCTGTTGAAAGGCTCCCATTGTCTTCTTCCTAGGCCTGAGTTTTGTGCTAGCTAATCTGCCCGGTCATTGTCAGTATGAAAAATGGAATTCTCTGGTGGTGGGGAGGGGTTACCTTCCCAAGCTGCTCTGTGAGGAGTGGGACTCTTTTTGGGGGTACACACACCTTTCAAAAGCCTTGATTTCCAGGCCATCCATGGTCTGCGACTGTCTACAACAGGATGAAGATTTCTGTTCTTTGCCAGTTTCTTGCTTGTGGTGAGTAGAATCTGCTTGCACACCATCTCTGGCACCTTTGTCCCAGGCTCTGTTTGTTGATATGTCACTGCAGACACTGGCAAGTGCTTAAATCTGTCTCCTTAAATAAGATGCCTGAATTTTTCCTCTCTGTACTATGATGGCACACTTAGTGTGACTCTAGCCTTGGATTTTTCACTGCAACACCAAAACTGGTTTCTACATGAGCGCTGGTTTAGCCTCCAGCTTCTCCTCCATCATCTTCCTCCTGGAAATGACTTAGTTTCTTGATGAATGCCATTAGCTAAGTCTCTTGACCATTCTGGACCTTACTTTCTTTAAAGACCCATAAGGGAAGAGGACTTGGCAAAAAGCTGTTCTTGTCAAGCTCTAGTGGCTCACATCACACCTGTAATCCTAGCTACTCAAGGGGCTGAGATCTGTGCATTGTTGTTTAAAGGCAATCCAGCCTGGAAAGTCCATGAGACTTTTTTGTCCAATTAATGACAAAAAAAGCCAAAAGTGGATCTGTGGCTCAAGTGTTAGAGTGTTAGCCTTGAGCAAAAAAAGCTAAGGGACAATGCTAGACCATAAGTTCAAACCACACACATGCAGACACACACATACACAGAAATAAGCTATTTTCTAACTCTAATGTACATAACCCTAGTATCTCACACTTCACTTCAAACACAGCAATTCAGCTTTTATCTGTTGTATGAACAGTCTAACCACTAAACTATTTTAAGCTATTTTCCTAAAGAGTTTGTAATGGCTAATTCCATCCTACCATGTTATCAGGGGGAAAAATGGGCATATTTCTTTTGGCTTATCAAAAAAAAAGCATGTGAGCTGTGCCCTGGTGGCTCACCCCTATAATCTTAACTACTCAGGAGGCTGACACATCTGAGAATTGTGGTTCAAAACCAGTCTGGACAGGGAAGTCCATGACACTCATCTACAATTAACCACCAAAACCTGGAAATGGAGCTGTGGCTGCAGTGGTAGAGTGTTATTCTTGAGCAAAAAGCTCAGTGACAGCATCCAGGGCATGAGTTCAAGTCCCATGACTGGCATTTTTGATGCATTATAGAGAGGATTTTGGTAAGGACAGTCTTGTCATCAGTGTTATAAAATGACATGGACATTAATGAATCATCACAGGCCTATCCTTAGCCCTTCCCTGATGCCTTATGTTCCATACATGTTAAGCACATCTTGTTGTCTGTAGATTCTGCCTTCCATTGGATAAACATTTATGAATGCCTGATGCATTTGGGGTTTTAAAGTGGGAATAGAGTTAATATTATAAAAACCTTCACAGATAAATCCAATTGTTACAAACATATTTTGAGGCATCATATTCTCATTCATGATAAGAAAAACAAAAAGTCAGAGAGGTTAATAGATTTGTACCAAATCACATTTGTCATTGACTCAGCACATTAATTCATACTACAGGTAAATGGTGGATCCAAGATACAAACCTATTTTTGTTTTGCCTAACAAATTCTTTCATTAACTTAGAAATCCTCTGTTTTCTACTTGTTGAGATTTCTAATTTGTTCCTTCCTTTCCCTTCCTATAGCCATTGTCTTGATTCCTCTTCTGGACAATCCTAATTGCCTATTGCAAATGCCAGAAAAGAGCTTCTAGTTTCTTATAAGTCATTTTCCAGTCAATTCTTCATCTACTGGCAGTCATCTTTTTTCTTCTTTTTAAAAAATTATCTTTAAGTAGTTTTGTTCAAAGGGGTTTCAGTTCAACATGTCAGTTTATGAATACAGTACATCTTGATCAATGTCACCCCTTCCATCATTTTCCCCATCTCCCAACCTCACCTATCCCCTCAAGTTGTCCAGTACCATTTCCACATATTGATAATGAATGTTAAGGCTGTATTCACCCACTCTTCCTCTCTCTGTTTGTCTGACCCACTCTCCTTAATCCTCACTTCACCCACAACACTGCTCCCATGTTTTTAGACTATAAGTTAACTGTTCAAAGGAGATATACCACTGAACTCCTCCCCTGCATATATCACTCTTCAGATAATTTATTTGTGTATATATGCATATGACATGGCCTGTTTTCATATGTTTCTAATTTGGATCTAACTTCTACATATGAGAGAAAATATGAGCCCTTTGTATCTCTGAGCCTGACTTACTTCACTTATATAATACAAATATGACTCTCATTTTCCTTCTTAACTATCCTCAGAACTCTCCCTCTGTCTTCAGAATAAAGTCATTCCATGAATAACATGAGATATTTCTTGACACTATCCAGGGACTTATACCACCCAAAGCCTTTAAGTCATCATTGATTTTGTTTTTCCCTTCACATCTGCATCTATCAAAAAACCTTGTTCAACTGGACTTCTAAAACATATCCCAAATTTACACAATTCATGCCACATTGACAGCTAACACTACTGGCTAAAACACTTATGATATTTGTGATCTAGTCCATTGCAACAACTTCGTGAATAATCTCCCTGCTGCACTTAGTCTCTCTGCAGTCTAGTCTACATTCAATAATCAGAGTAGTCACTTCAAAGTACAAGCCTGATTGCCCTTCTCATCTGATGCTCACATCTAATGACTTCCTATTTCACTCAGAGAAAATTACCCACACAACTTTGTATAATCTGGCCCCTCTTCCTTCTCCCACTCTTAGATGTCTCTCAAATGTATCAAATTTTCCTCATATTAGGGCTTTTCCTAAGCAATCCCCTCTCTCCAAAATAATCTTCTACCCTAATATTTTATATAGTTTCTTCTCATCATTTTAACCTCAGATTAAATAAGCTGCCCTTAAAGAGACCTTTCTAGAATACCTAAGTAAAGTTTTTCCTAGTCATTCATCTGTATTGACTTATTTTAGGGACATCTATGTTTTTCATGTGACTGTAGGAAAGCTAGAACTCAGTGTCTGGGCACTGTCCCTTAGCCTTTTCTATTCTTGGATGGTTCTCTACCACTTGAACCACACCTCCACTTCTGGCTTTATTTTTGGTGGTTACTTGGCAATAAGAGTTTCATGGACTTTCCTTCTCTGCACTGGATTTGAACATCAGATCTCAGGCTCCTGAGTAGCTAGGATTACAAGTCTGAGCCATCAAGGCTAGTGCATCTCTTTAATCAGGTGCATCTACTTTTGATACAGAATTTCCTGCTCTTGCTCTCAGTAAGCAGAACTCACTAGATTTCAGTCCTGTATTGGGCAATGCCTGGATGCTTGCCAATGTTGCTGTAGCCTCCTGTTCCTGTCTTGGGTGTTCAACAAATGAAGTTCAGAAACAAAAGAAAGTGAATTCAGTAAAAAAAAAAAAAAAAAAAAAAAAAAAAAAAAAAAAAAAGCAAGGCTGAATTCATATTGGTATGGATATGGGTTATTAGCCTTCCTAGTGTTTGTTTTTCGTTTTTATTATCTTTCAGTAATTGTACAAAGGGGCTTCAATTCAACACATCAGTTTGTGAGTATAATGCATCTTGATCAATATCATTCCTTCCATCATTCTCTCATTCTATCTCAACCCCATCCATCCTAAATTACCTAGAACCAATTTCACATATGTACACTGAGTATTGTGATTGTATTCACCTACCACTCCTCCCTTCATTCATCTGGTCTGCTTTCCTTGAGTTTTACCTGTCTCTAACAAAACACGTTTCAATGTCCTGGCATTCATTTTGTTAAACTGGTAGTTGTTCAAAGGAGTAGCACCACTGGAATACACTGCTACATATCTTTTAGGTTTTTTTTTTGAAATGTACACTACATTATTGATTTCTAACCATGCTGACCATTGACTAGACAGGACCTCTTTGTTTAATATTTAAATATTATTAAATTAAAATATCATTAAATATTATTAACCACATCTACTCTATATTTAATACAGAAGAAATGTCAAATGTCTTGACAAGGCCCAGTCAACTGCAACTGAGTCTAGAGATACTTTTTTTCCTCTTAGCTATTTTAAAATAAATTTATTTTAATTTGTACATAATTTGTACATTTATTTTTATTTGTACATAAAACTATAAAACTCATGTGTGTGTGTGTGTGTGTATGTGTGTGTGTGTGTGTGTGTGCGTATTACTGTGATAGCATATGATATCTTTTCTTGTCAGTTGTGGGGCTTGAACTCTGGGCCTGGGCACTGCCCTTCAACTCTTCAGCTCAAGGCTAGAGCTCTACCACTTGAGCCACAGTGCTACTGCTGGCTTTTTCTGTCTATGTGGTGCTGAGGAATCAAACCCAGGGCCTCATGCATGTGAGACAAGCACTCTACCACTGAGCCCACATATGATGTCTTAATACATGTGTATATTGTATAATGTTTAAATTTGGCTAGGCATATTTATTTGTACACATTTATCATTTCTTTATAGTGAAAACTTTGAATATTCCTCTTTTTGGCTTTTTGAAATGCATAATACATTATTAACTCAACTGCTCCACTTCCCTGTCCAATTAGATTTGTGAATGATGAGTTCTGAGACAATGCCCTAAGTTAACTCTAGGAAACACTTGTCAGTAAGACCAGGAGAGGATGCTCCTGTCTCCCTCACAGGATGAGAAATCCTCCAACATGACTATTTCTGCCTCTATTTGACTATCATTCTGCTGGCTTATATGTATTTTCAGATATACATTCTAGGACTCCAGTATGTGAGATGACCTTAGACATACAAGATAGCACATATCTACTTTAGAGTTAGAGAGTCCTGAGGTAAAACTTGACTATATCACCTACGAACTGTTAGAGGCAAGAACAAGAGTAATTAACTTGTTTGAAATGGGCTTTCAAAAGATTCAATCTATTCCTTATAGAATCTTTTTGATTCTGTATGTGTTCATCTTTGTTTGAATCTTACATTCAATGATCTATAACAGTGTGTTCTATATCCTAGTTGTCCTCCTTGTGGAAGGATCTCTTTTTATTTCATGGAAGAAAATGTTAGCATGAACCTAAATTTGGGAATATGGTGTGATAGGGAGTGGCTAGTGAACTTGCCCTAGGAACATAAAGAGAAAGTGTGGAAACCAAAGAAGGCTGCCAAAGCATTACAAAATAGACCAAGAGAGTAAAAGAGCCCCAGGTTCTAACAAGATAATTCGATTCCTTGAGTCATGACCCTCTTTGTAGTTTCTGATTTCTTCATAGTGTTCCTTCTTTATTCCCCCTATAGTGCTTCCACATTCTATTTCCCACACAGCTCACAATGAAAAACAGTAAAGTCCTAGAAGAAAATAAGGAGCTTCTCTAAGGGAGAACAGAAAATGAGAGGAAAGGTCATCCTATTCCTGCCCTCTAGAGACTGGTTTCCTGAGGGAAAAAGCATGGTTTGGAGAAAAATAATGCAAGACCTTACAACCTGTGACGATGAAAAGAAAGGAAAATGGAGGTAGAAGAGAGTGACCCAAGGAAGTCCATGTGATTCAGAATAGCTGGAGTTCTCATTGCCTACATGTGGGCCACACACAGCAGAGTAATGATAATTTTCTCTTTAGCCAGAAGCCACAGACTAAGCATATCTTTGCATAGCCATGAGGGAAGACCACTCTATGGCATGTTCTATTCCCATCCTTATTTAAGCAAAAGCGTCTTAATAAGCAAAAGTGCCTCTCCTGTGGAAAGCTCAGCCAATTCCTGACTTTTCTTCTGCTATAATTAAATCCAGGAAGAGCCTTTTCATTCCCATCCTTTGTGAAGCAACATCTTTCTTTTGCACTATGGAAGGCAGTGCATTAGTTAGTGCAAAGTAAAAGATAAGCTTTTGAATAACAGGACTTCAGCTCAAAGATAAATTCTGCACTTACTAAGTATATGGCCTTGATCAAGATCCTTCATCTCTCTCAGGCTTATAGAATTAGAATCATTGGGTACTATTCATAGAATTGTTGTGAGGGCCAAATAAAATTGAGTTTATGAACAATTTGGCAAATAATGACAAAATGAATAAATACATGTTAGTTTAGCTCTCCATCACAAAGAACAGTTGAGGTAGGTTGTCTTGCCTGGTGATTCAGTCAATTAAACCTTTTTGTTTTTGTTTTTTTCATTTTTGTTTTAGTCAGTCATGGGACCTGGGCATTGTTCCTGAGCTCCTCAGCTCTACCACTTGAGCCACAGCCTATCTTGGTTTGAATTCTATTTAGTAAGGTTTTCCTGCAGTTCTAAAGCAGAGTAGATGATTATAATACCAGTAGCTATGGTATGTAACAATTCAATGAGTTAATATTTTTAAACACTTAGAATAATATCAGAATATAGTAAGTACTCAATAATTGTAACTGTTTTTACCTATTGAAATATAAACTCTGTAAGGATAGGAATGTTGGTGGGTTTTATTCACCACTCTTTCACAGTGCCTGGACAGGGCCTGGTGCTTAGTACCTATTAGCTACATGGATGAGTGAATCAGGTTCACAAGCTCTCTTCCATCCACTAAGTCTATTGATTGGGCTTCAGTATTGCACACAGATCAATTCACAGTAACAAAAGGCATCTTATTCCCTTACCTTTCTCCCCACTCCAGTTGAGGCTACACATACTTGTGGATGTTTTCTATTTTGATAGATTTCAAAACCTCTGGAAGTTCTCTTCTTTTGGATATTAACTGGGAGCTAGGATCAACTAATAAACTAATGCTTTGTCTTTGACATGTCAACTATGTCTCTCACACACTTTGCGGAATGTCCTTAAGCATTCATGTTTTGTATTACACTCTCCACCTCAGCTACAATTAATTAGATAACTGTGAGCACTAACCAAACAAAGACAGTCCATACCTAAACTAGCAAGTTACAAGGTATCGAGGATATAATCTGGCATCAAAACAATGATTTAAGGGGTTGGAGATATGGCTTGGTTTGTAGAGACCAAGTTCAAGTCTTGGTCTCAGACCTAAAAAAAAAAGAAAAGAAAGAGATCATCTAAGAAAAACAGATTTTATAGGAATTTGAATTTGAACATCTTAAAAGAAGCAAGTAGTTAGCAGCAGAAACTACAGAAACATATAAAGAGTAGGAAAAAAAACGTAAGGACAATGACAAGAGAATTATAAACCAGTTAGGATACAATAGAGAATATGATGAAACAAAAAAACTAGTGGTAAATAAAATATATACAGACAAAAGAAAAATAGAGCAGATGTTGGGTCATATTCATCATAGCATAGTATCCGGTGCTTCTTTCTAGTGTGATTAGAAAAATGTAGATAACATAAAATCATCTGTGTGATTTGATGTATGATTTTAGAAGGTAACAAAAATTAAAGATAGCAGGGGTTTTGGAGAAATAAATAAAATTCTTTATCTGCTTTTGCCAAAGGAGTGTTTGATTCTAGACAGGATAAGAAAATGAAAAATCAAGATTCTCATTCAGTAGGCAACAAAGGAAGCAGCAGAGTTTATGGTGGTCATAACTAAGGATGGAAAGGCTTTTGTATTTTTGTTAGATACTAGTGATACAGGAGGCAGGAAGGCAAAAGTTCTATGTGAAAAGACAGTAAAAGTAGAGCAAAGTGTTATGATAATATTTTTAGTCAAAGATTAGATTTCAGGGCGCACTAGGGGAGTGGCCAAATAAAATGCTGTAAGCACTAAATTATGGGTCCTTCATATCCAGCAGCAAACTAGATGCAATCCAAATGAGTAACTCAGAATCAACATAGTAAGGTTCTTGACTGGGTTAAACTCATCCAACCCATGCCATCTACATAGTGGTATAAGTATTGAGGCTTATAAGAGTAATAAAACCATGTTGGAAATGAATTTACAAATTCTGGGATGTGGGAGAGGAGTGAGGGAGTGGAGAGGGAAAGGATAGTAGGAGAAAAACAAAGGAAGGGTAACAATGCTCAACAAGAAATGTACTCATTACCTTACCCATGTAACTATAACCTCTCTGTACAGCATCTTTACAATAAAAATATTTTTAAAAAGAGGAACATAACCTTAACTTCTATAATTTTCCATCTACCATATCTGGAAGTCACTAAAAATAATCTTTTTTAGTAAAAAGATATGAACTTATGACCAAACTTTGCAGTAGTGGCTCATACCTATAATCTTAGTTACTCAACAGTCTGAGATTTAAGGATTGTAGTTCATAGCCAGCCTGGGCAGGAAAGTCCATGAGACATTTATCTTCAATTAGTCACCAACAATCTGGAAGTCAAGCTGTGGCTCAAGTGGTAGAGTGCTAGCCTTTAGCAAACAAACTCCAGAACAGCACCCAGAACCTGAGCTCCAGCCCCAGATCCAGCACAAAAAGAAAACAAGTTAATCAAACCTTAAAGACATATCCCTTCAAGCCCCAATAATGCAAAAACAGAAAAAGAGAAAGAAATAGAAAGAAAGAAAGAAAGAAAGAAAGAAAGAAAGAAAGAAAGAAAGAAAGAAAGAAAGAAAGAAAGAAAGAAAGAAAGGGAAGAAAGGAAGGGAGGGAGGGAGGAAGGGAGGAAGGGAGGGAAGGAAGGAGGGAGGAAGGGAGGGAGGGAGGGAGGGAGGGAGGAAAAGAAAGGAAGGAAGGAAGGAAAGGAAAGGAAGGAAGGAAGGAAAGGAAAGGAAGGAAGGAAGGAAGGAAGGAAGGAAGGAAGGAAGGAAGGAAGGAAGGAAGGAAGGAAGGAGACAATAGAACTAAGTTACTTAAGGGATGGGTAGGATTAAGAGAGAGAAATAGAAAACAATGAACGGGGTGACAGTGATCAAGATGCATTGTATTCAAAAATTGACATGTTGAATTGAAACCCCTTTGAACAACTATTCAAAGATAATACAAAATTATAAGAAGCCATGTGTTGGTGGTTCTCACCAGCAATCCTAGCTACTCAGGATGTTGAGATCTGAGGATCATGGTTCAAAGCCAGACCAGGCAGGAAATTCCATGAGACTTTAATCTCCAATTAACTTCCAAAACAAAAAATCCAAAAATAGAGCTGTGACTCAAGTGGTATACCACTAGCCTTGAGGAAGAAGCTAAGGGACAATGTCCAGACCCTAAGTTCAAGCCCCAGGACTGGGGCTAAGTAAATAAATTAATTAAAATATTAAAAGAGAAAAAAAGAAACAAGTAAAAGGAAACAAATAGGGCTGGAAAGGTGGCTCAGTGGTAGAGCGCTTGCCTTGCATGCCTGAGGCCCTGGGTTCGATTCCTCAGCACCACATAAGCAAAAAGAAAAAAAGCTGGAAGTGGTGCTGTGGCTCAGGTGGTAGAGCACTAGTCTTGAGCTGAAGAGCTGAGGGATAGTGCCCAGGCCCAGAGTTCAGGCCCCACGACCGGACCAAAAAAAAAAAAAAAAAAAAAACAGGAAACAAATACCCTGAACTAGGCATGCATTACATTTAGTGCCTTAAAAAAAAAAAAAAAAACCAAAGAAGGCTCAAATATTATACTTACCTTATGAGAACTTTTATATGATTGTAATTAATATGTTTAAGAAAAGAGAGGAAGGGAAACAGTGAAGTAAATTACCTTAAAATTGAGAAAATACACATTGTTATATTTATTGAAGAATGTTGCCAGGCACCAATGGCTCACACCTTTAGTCCTGACTGCTCAGGAGGCTGTGATCTGAGGATCATGATTCAAAGCCAACCTGGGCAAGAAAGTCTGTAAGACTCTTATCTCCGATTACCACTACAAAACCGGAAGTGGAGTTGTGGCTCAAAGGGGGAAAGTGCTAGCCTTGAGTGAAAACACTCTGGCACAATGCCCAGACCCTGAGTTCAAACTGCACAACTGAATAAAAAGGATGAAAAGAATTTAATACTTAAATTTGCAAATAAATTTCATGGGTTTATCAGAGGATTAATATCTTGTATATGTCAATTGGTTGTCAGTATGCAAAATAAGAGCTGACTAGAAAATATATTTTTTCTACAGCTAAGATTTCTTTCCTTGGCTTCAACTTTGCACATTTTTAAAATAATTTTTATTGAGATTAAGTGATTACATAAATTTCACAAATTTCACAGTATTGTGAGTTAGTGATACTAAAGCCACAAACACATTTTAACCTTCACGAGGCAAATTGTCATTATTATGTGAATTCTATGAGCTTTGACAATACAACTATTTCTTCCACATCAGATGGTATGTACATTTCTTTCCTTTTGCTTAGTTGTTCCCTCTTTCCCTCTCGTTCCCTCCCTCCCACCTCTGCCCTTGAGTTGTTTAGTTCATTTCATCAATGTCCAGTGCAGCTTAGGGGCACCTCTGTTGTATATTTTCCCGTTTCCCTCTGATTCTGTATCCTCCTCCTAGCTTTCCTTAAATGTGCATATATATTTATATGTATGTATGTATGTATGTGTGTGTGTATATATATATGTATATATATACACACACACACACCATATATGTGGTCAAGAACATTAAGTCATTTAGAAATGATATGACAAATTGAGTGGAGGTCATTTGTTTCTCAGGTCTATTTACTTTGTTATATCTCCTTACATTTTGGATTTAACATCCACATATCAGGGAGACCATGTGCCATTTGTCTCTCTGCTCTTGTCTTACCTCACTTGAAATTATTTTTTCTAATTCCATCCATTTCCCTATGAATGCCATTGTCCTTTCAACCGGCTGCATAATATAGGTACCACAATTTTTGGATCCATTCATCTGTAGTGGGGCTTATGGGTTGTTTCCATATCTTGTATATTGTGAACAGTGCTGCAATGAACATGGAAGTGCATGTGTCCTTGTATCCTGGTTCCTCTTGCTCATGGTAAATGCGTACGAGTGGTATGGCTGGGTCATAGGGAGGTCTATATTTAGCTTTCTGAGGTACCTCCAGACTGCTTTCCAAAGGGGTTGTATTACTGTACATTCCCACCAGCAATGCAATAGGGTTCCTCTTTCTCCACATCCCTGGCAGCATTTTTTTGTTGGCTAAATTTAAGATGTGGGCCATTCTGACTGGGGTAAGGTGATATCTCAGGGTTGTCTTTATTTGCATTTCCTTTACAGCCAGGAATGATGAACATTTCCTCATATGTTTCTTTGCCATTTTTCTCTCTTCTTCTGAGAATTCTCTCTTTAGCTCCCTTGCCCATTTAATGATTGGCTTGTTAGATTTGGGAGGGATTAGTTTCTTGAGTTCCCTGCATATAATGGATATTATGCCCTTGTTTCATATATTGCTGGTAAATGTTTTCCTAGTTAGTTGGCCTTCTAATTTGGTAGCTATGTCTTTAACTGTGCAGAAACTTTTTATTTTAAGGTAATCCATTTGTCGAGTCTCCCTCCAATTTGTTGTGACCCTGGGACTCTGTTCAGGAAGTTCTTGCTTGTGCCTCTAAGTTCAATTGTCTCTCTTACTCTGTCCTGCAGTAGTTGCAGAGTTTCAGGTTTTATGTTAAAGTCTGTAATCCATTTTGAGTTGATGTTATTGCATGGTGACAGGCTAGGGTCCACTTTTAGTTTTCTGCATGTGGCCCCCCAGTTTTCCCAGCACCAGTAGTTGAAGAGGCGGTGTTTCTTCCACTGTATGTCTTTGGCTCCTTTGTCAAATATCAGCTGACTATAGCTATATGATTTTATTTCTGGATCTTCTAATCTGTTCTATTGGTCTTTGGGTCTGTTTTGTGCCAATACCAAGCTGTCTTTTTTATTATGGTTCTATAATAGAGTTTGAAATATGGTATCATACTCCTTCCTGTGTTATTTCTTTTGCCAAGGGCTTTTGTTTTTCCATATGAACTTTTGGATTGTTTTCTCTATTTTAGTAAAGAACGTCATTGGGATTTTGATGGGAATTGAATTGAATTAATATATTGGCAATATAGCCATTTTCACTATATTAAGTCTGCCTATCCAAGAACATGGAAGGTCTTTCCATTTCCTGGAGTCCTCTGTGATTTCTTTCTTCATGCTTTTATAGTTTTCACTAAATAGTTCCTTTACATCTTTGGTTAGATTAATTCCTAGATCTTTTTTTTAGGTAATTGTGAATGGGGTTGTTTCCTTGATTTCCCTTTCTGTTTATACATTGTTGGTGTACAGAAAGGCAACTGGTTTTTGTGAGTTAATTTTGTATCCTGCTACTTTGACGAAGTAGTTTATAAGCTTTAGGAGTTTGAGGGTGGAGTTTTTGGGATCGTTAAGGTATAATATCGTGTTATCTGCAAATAGGGAGAGTTTAATTTCTTCTTTCTCTATGTAGATCCCTTTAATGTCCTTTTCTTGCTTTTTTCTCTGTGGCTAAGGATTCCAGAATTATATTGAAGAACTTTCCACACTTTTACTATGAGGTGTCTGTGTGCATTTTGTGTTTATCATACTTAAAGTTTGTTGTGCTTCTTAGTAAAATCAACATCTAACTTATCTGAAACAATGGATGTCTGAGGGTTGGGGTAACACAGCCAACATGTAAAACAGGGAGGAAAAAACAAAAAGCTTATATTGAGTAAAGCTAAAAAAAAATGAATGTAGTGAAACATAACAAAATTTCACTACTTGAAAAGTAAAAGCAGGAGAGTTGCAAGTCTAAGGCCAGCCTGAGCTTTTTAGGAAGACAGAGTATCAAAAATGAAAGGAGCTAGGTGCCAGTGGCTCACACCTCTAATCCTAGCTACTCAGGAGGCTGACCTGAGTATCACCATTTAAAACCAGCCAGATCAAGAAAGTCCATGAGACTCCAATCTCCAATTAACCATGAAAAAGTCACAGGTGAAGCTGTGCTTCAAGTGGTAGAGAGGTAACCTTGAGCAAAAAAGCTCAGGGATAGAACCCAGGCCCTGAGTTCAAGCCTCAGTACCACATCAGAAATAAATTTAAAAAAGAACAAGAATGACATTTCATGAATTTTAAAGTGGGAATTGGAAGACAAGTTGTTCACTTGTTCAAGCTGGGAGCACGTGCATACACACACACACACACACACACACACACACACACACACACACACAAAGAACACTGGTGAATATTACCAATTGTAACAGACAATATAAATGTACATGTTTCCTCTTTGCTTCTCTTAAGTGATTTAAGAAACAGATATATAAAACTACTTATATAATTTGTTGTCTGATTTATAACATACAGGGATGTAATATAATTGCTAATTGTAGCACAAAGGTAACAAGTGGGAAGTAAACATGTGCTGGATAAATTAAATATAAAAAGATACTGGGAGACAGAAGGAGTGACATTGTCCAAAAAGAAATGTTTTTTTTTCCTTTTTTATTGTCAAGATGATGTACATAGGGGTTACAGTTACATAAGTCAGGTAATGAGTACATTTCTTGTCAACTTTGTTACCCCTTCCCTCAATTTTCTCCTACTTTCCCGCCTCCTCAACCGCCCCCCAAGAAATATATTTTTACCTAGCTTATGCAATTGTAATCACTCGGTACATCATTTTTATAATAATAAAACAATTTTTAATACAAAAATACAAATGTGGAGACTTAAAGAGGATAGTTAAGAAGGTTAATATTAAGAAAAGCTAAGACCACAAATACACATGGCCAGGAAAGAACCTCTGCACACATTATAGTTAAAATCCCAACACTAGATAACTGGAAAGGATACTGAAAGTCGTCAAAATAAAACCCTAGCTTACTTACAAAGTCAAGAACACAAAATCTCTCCAAGAGAGAGGTGGCTCAGTGGTAGAGTGCTTGCCTTGCATACATGAGGCCCTGAGTTTGATTCCTCAGTACCACATAAGCAGAAAAAGCTAGAAATGATGCTGTGGCTCAAGTGGTAGAGTGCTAGCCTTGAGCTGAAGAGCTGAGGGATAGTGCCCAGGCCCAGAGTTCAGGCCCCATGACCGGCAAAAAAAAAAAACCTCTCCAAGTAGAATGACATATCTCAAGCTCTGAGAGTAAATAACTGACAACTAAGAATACTATATCCCATAAAGTTATTTCCTAATATCAAGAGAGAATTAAAGACCTTCCAAGATAAACACTAACTAAAGCAATGCATGACCACTCAGCCAACATATTTGAAGGAATACTACACACAGAGGAGGAAAAAGTCAGTCAAAAAATGGGAGCTCAGGAAAAAGTAAATAAAGATAAATTTTATAAGAGAATAGCTGAACACATGGGAATCAGGAAAGAATCAAATATGTTAGATATACTGCCAACTAAATCTCAAGTCAAATAAAGGTGAAAGAAAAGAATAAATAGTGATTGAATCAGCCTGGAATAAAACCAACACAATCACAGGAATGGACAAATGCCTCTCAATAACAACTACATAAGTAAATGGTTTTAATTTTCCAATCAAAAGACATTGGTTGGCTGATTGGACTTTGAAATAAACCTCATGATCCAACTTTTTTTTTCTATAGAACATACACCTTACTTTTGTAAGACCTTAAGGTAGATCACTACGTTCTTTGAGATCCATCTGATTAAAAAAACTGCAGAAATGGGGCAATGTCATTCTTTCTGATGGAGGCATAAAATTCCATTTTGTATATATACCACATATTCTTGATCCATTAATCTACTGAGGGGCATCTGGGTTGGTTCCATATCTTAGCTATGGTAAATAATGGTGCAATAAACACAGTAGTGCTGGTAGCTTTTGTGTAGTCTTGTTTGTGATCATTTGGGTAAATGCCCAAAAGTGGGATTGCTGGGTCATAGGGGAGCTCTATGTGGAGTCTTTTGAGGAACCTCCATACTGCTTTCCAAAGTGGTTGAACAAGTTTACACTCTCACCAATAATGCAGTAGGGTTCCCTTCTGTCCAAATCCCCTCCAGCAGCTGTTGTTATTAGAGTTCTTGATTTTTGCCATTCTAACTGGAGTGAGGTGGAATCTCAATGTTGTTTTGGTTTGCATTTCTTTTATGGCTAGAGAGGTTGAGCATTGCCCCGTTTGTTAGGAAATGGAAAGGCTTGGAAAAAATTATATTAAGTAAAGTAAGCCAGGCCCAAAGAAACATAGGTCCCATGGTTTCCTTTATTTGCAATAACTAGTATATGTCTGAGTCAAGCAGAAATGGTCAGATAAGTTGATGTTAGGGGAATGAACCCAAGATAAGTATTCAAATATTTTTGTTTGTTTTTTTTTTCCTTTCATGCAATTGTTTCTAACATATTGATAAGATGATTTCTTTGTTGTTTGTATGTCCCTCCCCCACGGTATAACCCATGATTTCACTGTATTTGATGGTATAATTTGTGGAGGGGAAGGGAAAAAACAAATTGTTTAACTAGGGATACAGGTGGACCCATTGCAACAATGAGACGTACAAATCGTTATGTCGAAAAACGAACTTTACAACTTTGGTGGGGGGTGGGGAGAGGATCGGGTGGGGGGAAGTGGGGGGAGGATGGGAAGGGATGGGAAGGGGAAACAAAGAGGAGGCAACAATGCTTGATAAGAAATGTACTCGTTATCTTGCCCATGTAATTGTAACTCCTCTGTACAGTATTCTCACAATAAAAAAAAATCTGCAGAAAACACACCTTACAACAGACTGAAAGTGGAATGATGGAAAGCAATGTAACAGGCAAGAAGAAGCTGAATGTAAGCAGAAATAACTACAGTCATATTTGACAAACTATACTTCAAGTCAAAAATAGAAAAGATAATGAAAGTACCACATATTAATTGTTCCTTAAAGAAGATATTATGATTATAAATATAAATGCACTGGACTTTGGATACCCAGTTTCATAAAACAAACATCACTAAAGGTCCAGATGCAATAAAAATGGAAGATATAAACTACCTATCATTATCAACAGATTATTCAAATAAAAATTCAACAGATAACCTCAAAATTATACCACTCTAGAAATTAGGTAGACTTGTCTTATATCAGTAGAGTATTTCATCTGACAGCTGTGGCATATTCATTCTTCTCAGTAGCCCATAGAACTTTCTCCAAAATAGATCACATAGAAAATCTTACCAAATACAAAAAAATAAAAATAATTTTCTGTGTCTTCAAAGATGAGAATGGAATAAAATCAGAAATTAATAGCAACAGAATTGACTAAAGAAAACTATATCATGACATATGTATTGAACAAGATACTTTTGAATGAAATCAGAGCAACAATTTACAAATTCCTAGCATCAAATAAAAGCAATAGTACAAATCAATAGAACCATTGTGATGTCGCAAAGTCAGTAGTAAGAAGAAAATTTATACTTATAAAAGCTTACATTTGCCAGCTTTGGTGGCTTACACCTATAATCTTAGTTACTCAGAAGGCTGAGATGGAGCATCAAGGTTCAAAGCCAGCCCAAACAGGAAACTCTGTGAGATTTTTATTTCCAATTAACCAGGAAAAAGCTAGAAGTGGAGCACCCAGCCATGAACAAGACCTGAGCAACAGCTCAAGGCCCTCAGTTCAAGCCTTGGTACCAGCACACACAAAAAGAGCCTTCATTTTTAATCAGACAGATCTCAAAGAACCTAGTTATTTACCTTAAGGTCTTGCAAAAGTAATAACAAGTTAAACCTCAAAATAGTAGAAGAAAAAAAACAGAACGATGATTAATGAGCTAGAAAGAGAAAGAACAATGCAATCAATAGACTATAGTAATTTCCTTGAAAAGATAAATAAGATTGACAAACCCTTAGCCAAAAAGAAAAAAAAGACACAAATTATTAAAACTAAGAGATGTTGCCGGGCGCTGGTGGCTCACGCCTGTAATCCTAGCTACTCAGGAGGCTGAGATATGAGGATCGCAGTTCAAAGCCAACCCGGGCAGGAGAGACTGTGAGACTCCTATCTCCAAAAACCACCAGAAAACCGGAAGTGGCGCTGTAGCTCAAGTGGTAGAGCGTTCGCCTTGAGCTGAAGAGCTGAGGGACAGCGCCCAGGCCCAGAGTTTGAGCCCCAAGGCCGACCAAAAAAAAAAAAAAAACTAAGAGATGTTAAAGGTGGCATTGCACATATACCACTGAAATTTTGAGAACTATTAGGGAATGTTTTGAAAACTTGTATCTTAATAATCCAGAAAAATCTATAAGAAATATAAAAATGTATAAACACATATGTGTCTATACATATGTTACTGAAATTGAACTAAGGCCATAAGCAAGTTAAACAGATCTATAACAAGCAATGATATGAAACAAAAATAAGGGTTCTCCCAACAAACAAAAGCCCTGGACCAGATAGATTTACTGCTGAATTTCATCAGACCTTTAAAGAAAAATAAATACTAGCTGGGAGCCAGTGGCTCACACTTGTCATCCTAGCTACTCAGGACTCTGAGGTTTGAGAATCACAGTTCAAAGCTAGCCTGAGCAAGAATAATAGTGACACTCTTTATCTTCAATTAACCAAAAATTCGGAAGTGGTAGAGAGCTAACCTTGAGCCAGAAAGCTCAGGGTTAGTGCCTAGGCTAGCCCCAGAACTGGAGCCAGATAGATAGATAGATAGATAGATAGATAGATAGATAGATAGATAGATAGATAGATAGATAGATAGATAGATAGATAGATAGATAGATAGAGACAGATAGATAGATAGAGACAGATAGATACATAGATAGATAGATACATAGATACCTTTTTTAAACTACTATATAAAATATAAAGGGAAAGAATGCTTCCAAATTCAGATAGAAACACAAAAAAAAAGAAAATTGTAAGCCAGTTTTCTTGATGACTATAGATAGAATCACAATTGAAAAAAAGGTCAACAGGCACTATCATCACGGTGGTTTCATTACAAAGATGTTAGCATTATTCTACATACACAAATACTAAACATGATAGAGCACATAAATAGAAACAAATATAAAATTACATGATCATATGAGTAGAAGTACAAAAAACATTTGACAAAAATCCAAAATCATTTCATGATAAAAATCCCTGAAAACTAGGAACAAAAGGGACATACTTCAACAGAATGAATGATATGTGTGACAAACCTAATGTCAACATTGTACTAAATAGGGGAAAATTGAAAGCATTTTCTATAAAATGAAGAATGAGACAAGGATGTCCACTCACTCTCACCACCCTTATTCAATATAATGCTTGAATTTTAGAGCAATATTGCAAGAAAAAGAAATAAAATAATTGCACATAGGAAAGCAAGAAGTCAAGTTATCACTATTTGCAGTTGATATGATGGTATATTCAAAAGAAAACTTTTAAATCTAATAAACATTTTCACTGAAGTAGCAGGATACAAAACCAACATAAAACTCAGGAGCTTTTTTATACATCAGTAATGAACATGCTAAGAAAAGATACCATAATAGCCTCCCCCAAAACAAAACACTTAGGCGTAAATCTAATCAAGGAGATGAAAACATCTACAATAAAAACTATTTTTTAAAACTCTGAAGAAATAAATTGAAGAAGACAAGCACCCTCATGTTCCTTGATCCATAGACTGGTTTTAGTACTGAGAACAACCTAGAGATTCATTACATTTCCCATCAAAATTTCAATGGCCTTATTCACACAAATTTTAAAAAGTGACACTAAAATTTATGTGACAGAACAACACTCCAACAGGTAAAATAATCTTGAGCTAGAAGAACAATGCTGGAGCTCTCACTAAACCTAACTTCAACTATGATACTACAAGGATATTATAACAAACATCATGGTACTGGAACAGATAAAGACATACAGACCAAGGGGGAGGGGTGGAATAGATAACCCAGAATTGAGTCTACAGAGCTACAGTCATGTGATACTTGGGAAAGGTTCAAGAAATATATGTTGGAGAACAGACTCTTCAATAAATGGTTTTGAGAAAACTAGTTATCTACCTCTATGTAGAAGACTGAAACTTGAAACCAGGACAAAAATGGCAGAAAACAAAGTTCCTTTATGACTTAGTCTAAGTACACAGAAAATCAAGGTGACTGGACTGTCTATAATGTACCCAGTTATAAAATTGTCCCTGTCTTCTGATTGTGTGGAGAGGATGATAAACCCCCATCTTCTTTGAAACTCCTGGAAATCACTCAAAAAGCCTTAATTCTAACTAATTTCTTCCTAACATCTTCTTACTGAAATATCCTGTGGTATACATTCTTGATGCAATGAGTAATAACCCCAACTTGTTAAACTGTGTTGTCTTTGGTTGAGAGGCTTTGACAGAATTGGAGGTTCCAGTACAATTCAGTTGAGACTGGCACTGCCTTAGACTGGTATCCTTAATAAATAATGATATGCACATCTGTGATCATTTGTGTCTATCTGTTCATGGTGCCACATGTCTTTGCCTGAACATGGTTTGAGTGTTTCTCAAAGGCCGAAGGTCCACTTAGTCTCCAAAATAGTTAGAAACTTAAGTGGTGGGGCCCAATGGGAAGTCTTTTATTGTATGCAGGTACTGCACACAAGGATGGTCTTCTAGTACTTGAGCCACAGTGCCATTTCCAGTTTTCTGGCAGTTAGTAGGAGATAAGAACCTCATAGACTTTCATGCCCAGGCTGGCTTTGAACCATGATCCTCAGATTTCAGCTGCCTGACTAGCTAGGATTACAGGCACAAGTCACCCACACCTGGCTATAAAATTCTTTCTTTCTTATAAAGTCATCCTATCTGAAGTATTTCATTATGGTAACAAAAAGCTGAGTAATGCAATGCTCAATCACCCAAGACTTTCAGCAATAACTTTGTTAGTTTACTTAGAAAAAAAGTCCCTCTTGGGAGATTTTGGATATTTGATTAATATATATATATATATATATATACATATATATGTACTATTCTTAGGTTAAATTTTCTACCTTCTAGCATCTGTTTGTCTGATGACTTATCTGTCTATTTTTGTCTAATATTTTCAACATTGTTTGTGTATTTAAAAAGTCTATAATGATTGGACAGGCATTGGCTCAATAAATCTGTTCTCAAGCTAACCTTGAAGCTGGAACATTCAGAAAGTTTCTTCACAGACCAGCATCCTTTTGGACAAACTTTGCTCCCAGGTCGCCATTTCAAAACCTAATAAGGACTTCTTCAGTCTTGTTTTTGTGTCCTTGAAAATGTCTGGCATTTTAGCTCAAACCTCCCAGAATGAGGAGATTTTGTCTAGCCCTTGGTCGGTGACTACTGGTATTTGACCAAGCCCTGGAGACACAGGTCATGCAAATGCAATGATCAGGGATATGGTACCCCTCTCTCTTTTTGGCCCTTTCTTCAGAACAAACACCCATTTACTTCTTGTTTTCACATTATACTGCTAACTCTTGTGCATAGTTTTCAAACTGACATAGTTTCACCAAGAAACATTTGGAATTATAGTGGCCACATCGGGGGAACTTTGACGTGGACAAATTGTTCTTTGGAAAGTGACTGAAAACAAAAAGAAAACAAGACTGACGGTCCAATAGTCTGTTTTTGCTACTGGGTATGAGGAGGCTTCTAAATGCAACTCATACTAAAAACTTACTTTTCTAAAATATTCAAATATTTTTTAGCTAAAGCTAATGAAAACATAAGATGAAGCCTACTAACAGTCTGTGTTTAGCATTCATGTGGATATGAGCACATCCAATGTCCTCTCCACCTTTTCATTGATTAAAGCCTGAAATTATATGTAAACAACATGAAAAAATGACTAGCATAGTAATCCATAACTCCATGACATGAGATCTAACATTTAGATGAGTGTTTTTAAAAGAGAACTGCAATACCAGAAAGGAAAAAAAAAAACAAAAAACAGAAATAGTGTCTAAAAGAAATCATTTTGTTAACACAGAAAACCTCTTTTGGGGTTTAATACGTCCAGGCTCTTTAATTGGACAGCTTGATAAAATTATCAAAAGCTCAAATGATGTCAAAATTTCTGTGACACTTTTATGCACATATATCAAAATAGCTGTTATCAAAATAGCTGTGTTCTGCATCAAAACTTTCTCCGCTTTGTCTAAAAGTGGCTCTCTCTCATTTTCTTGTGCTATTTCCTCTCTTCTCCCCTCTCATAAGATTATAAAGATTAACTGCTTCAAAAATAATCCAGTTGTTATGTACAACTCCAGGAATATTCAGTTCATATAAACAGTCAAAAGTCTTGAGTTATTAAACTATGCTTTTTGTGCACAATAAAAAGTATATTTATATAATAGCTTTTATAATTATAGCTATGAAATACTAATAAAATCTTCAATTTCAAGATAAAAGAAAAGTTTTCACATACTTATATCAATAATTAGTTTACCAAAAAAAAATGTTGCCATAGTATTTTGGTTTGTTCAGGACCAAGGTTAAGTTTCTCAAGATTCCAATAGCCTAAGCAGCCCACGTTTAGTTTTCTAAGTGAATTTTCACTGTCTGGAACTTCCTCGGTATTCAAATTTTTATTTATAAAATTGTACTTACCTAAATAAATAGGATTTTCATGTATATAAATTGTAAAATTCTTGCAATGCTAATATTCATAACAACTGAATGCTTGAACTAAATTGTAATTTCTAGATTCTTTTAAAAAACATGAATCTAAGATAATATAATCAGTGTTTTAAATGTCTGGAGAGTATATGCCTTCTTCATTTCCTAAAATGCCAGAGAATCAGTAGATTGACTCAATGTGTAAATGTACTTAGATAGTACTGCATGTATAACTTCCTTGCTCCCTCAAATTTTTAAAGTACATAAAAATGTATCTGAGAAAATTAGCTAGTGAGTTTTTAAACTTTATGTTCTCTGGGTTTCTTCTGTGTCTGGAGAAAAGAAGACCAAATCGATTACTTCAATTAAAGATAGTCATTAAAGATTAATTGTGCTGATTATAGTATCTGAGAGTTACAAATTATGGTAAATCAACAGGATAATGCATGGGATTTTTACTTGTTTTTCAACTTTTTAAAAGTTATTATCCCTTATTCAAAAATATTTTAATACATCAATGAGGTAATAACATTTTAAAGTCATAAAGCCTTACATTAATAACCATCTATATTTTTGTATCTGTTTATGTTTGGATGCACTAAAACATTGATTTATTAATAAAGCCTTCACTATAATTTGTTAAATAAATTGTGTACTAAAGGAAGAAAATTAGAATCCGGCTTTTACCTATAAAATGTCTACATTATCCTTCGCTCAAATTAGTGAGTTCTTTCTGTCACCAAACTGCTCTGTTAACTCTCAGTGCTTTTAGCACAATCTTAAATGATTTTATTAGAGATTCCCTTGGATAGTCATGACCTAGTTTTATTTGTTCATCTTTTAAAAAAATTTGTTATCTCAGGCCTAAATTCCCTCTTAAAATAAAAACCATTCTCAGATATTAAATTATCTCAGATGTCTACAATAATTGCCTAACCCCAGCCTGCCAGCTGGGAACAAAAGCAAAATAAAACAAACATTTATTTTGATATTTGATGTGTTTGGAAGGAATAACTCACCAATTTGAACTTCATAATGCTTTGAAAACCAAGGGAAACCAAGGTCTTTAACCTTGATGATAAGCAGAAAAACAGGTGATAAGTAGAGGAAGTTGTAGATATTTTGCTGTTACCTAAAACAACACAGTAATAAAAATAAAGCCAAACTCAAAGTACAAAGATCCAGAATCTCATCATAAAACTTGCTGAACATTGTGCTAAACAAGCAGTATTAACTAAGATGATTCCTCCTGCAATCACACAGCAAAGAGACTATGGGAAAATTCAAAGTAACCAGAGACAAATCCCTGATTTTAAGAAGGGAGGAGGATGAGAAAAAGTGAGATGTTCATTATATAAAAACAATGTTTAACACTTTTGATGTAGTAAATCTGTGATCTAAATATTCAAAATGAATTCAGGAGGAATGTTTTATGGTATTACTTGTAATAACAAAGATAAACTGGCAATGATATTATATCATCCTTGATATGGTAATTTTTGGTGTTTTAGAGGATATACAAAAATATATCCTACCTGCCAACACCAACATTCTGGTAAAACTGAAGAGGTGGAGTCAATCCTCAAAGACCCAATGAGAATATCCAAGTGGTCTTTATACAAACAGCTCCTAAAATAGGCTGTCAGGTCAGTGTTTGTTTATTCCCATGGTTAATTAAATCTTTGCTAGGAAGGCAAAGATTTAATCCCTCCATATGATTCCTTCTTCCCCCTTCTGTCCTTTCCATCCCCATTGCCTACCTCTATTCCATTGTATCAACCCTCTAGTCCAACCTCTAGGGAGGTTGGAGGTGTGGTTCAGTTAATAGAGCACTAGTCAATGAGCCCAAAGCATCAGGTACTGAGTTCAAACCCTGGTTTCAGACCTAAAAGAAAAAGACATTTTCGCCCCAGACTAAAAAAGAAAAAAATGTTTTCTGATTTTTCATTACTTCACTACTTCTCTTCACTACTAAATTAAAATGCTTTTAATACAGTTTCCCAGACCATAGTCCTGCTCAGAATCTAACATTGCTAGACCTGCTACTCCTCATCTGACTCTCCTGACAAAAATGTAATAGCTGTTCTAAATATTTCAAAGAATGAGTTCGCATTAACAGGCTCCTGTTATTTAAGAAGACCTATCCCAAATCTTTAGTCTTAAAAAATTCAATCTTAGCCGGGCGCTGGTGGCTCACGCCTGTAATCCTAGCTACTCAGGAGGCTGAGATCTGAGGATCGCGGTTCAAAGCCAGCCCGGGCAGGAGAGACCGTGAGACTCCTATCTCCAATAAACCACCAGAAAACCGGAAGTGGCGCTGTAGCTCAAGTGGTAGAGCGCTCGCCTTGAGCTGAAGAGCTGAGGGACAGCGCCCAGGCCCAGAGTTCAAGCCCCACGACCGACAAAAAAAAAAAAAAAAAAAAAAATTCAATCTTGACTTCCCATCTACAAAATATTGAAGTTCTTACAATCCTATCCAGCTAATGCTAGCCAATCAGAAATGGGTACACATATTGAGACTACTCTAGCTATGACAATTTGCTCTCTTCAGAAATATACCAGGTTGCTTTACAAAAACTCTTCCAGGGCTGGGAATGTGGCTTAGCAATAGAGTGCTTGCCTAGCATGCATAAAGCTATTGGTTTGATTCCTCAGTACTATATACACAGAAAAAGCTGGAAATGGTGCTGTGGCTCAAGTGGTAGAGTGCTAGCCTTGAGAGTGCTGGCCTTGAGCAAAAGAAGCTCAGGTATAGTACCCAGGTCCCGAGTTCAAGCCTCAGAACTGGAAAAACAACCTCCATCCCACTAAAGTAATCTGCACCCTGAAGGACAAAAATTTCATTCCCATAATAAATGAATGTATGATCCCTTGTACAAATGGCACTCCAGCAGGATACTACTTCCAATATCATCATGTGGTTTAAGCCTATCTATCAAATGCTTCTTTGTTCTGTATATTCAGAGCAATTAGAAACAATTTCCGGATATGTAAAACTATCATCCCTCTACTAAATTATGTTTCTTTTCAAACAAAAGCTACAGGTCTCCAAAATAAAACAGGCAGATTAGTCTAGAGAATTTCAGGGAGGGATAACTTATTCTCTCATATAAGATATTATTTCCATAATAATGATAGAACACAAAGAAAAGTTGATTCAAAACTTGTTATTTATATATATATTATTGTTATTATTGTAAAGATACTGTACAGAGGGGTTACAGTTACATGAGTAAGGTAATGTGTACATTTCCTATCAAGCATTGTTACCACCCTCCTTTGTTTTTCCCCTGCCATGCCTTCCCTCCCCACCTCCCCAATTCCTCCTTCCCCCACCCCCAAGTTGTAAAGTGCATTTTCAACATAGTGTCTTGTTCTAATTCTAACAAAAGTCATTAAACGAGACTATTGTACTCTGGAAGCCAAAAAAATTCTAGTCAAAATTCATTAACTAGAGTTATCATGAACAATTGTATAGCCTTTAATATTCTTTTGGGCAGTTGAGGGAAAGTTTGTAATACAGCCAAGGCTTTTTTGTTGTTTTTATATAAATAGTAAAGACAAATAGAACAGTCTATGACTAAAAGAAAATCACCTGGCTCTTTAAAACAGACCCTGCTGAATTCTGAGATTGCTTGGATTTCAGAATTTAGCACCCTGGCTTCAAAACATATTATAAGGATTGAATGCATCATGTTCCTGACAGCTGCCTCTGTTACAATTGTCTATAAAGCTTGTCCAAACTCTTAAATGCTAGTAAACAAAATCATACGTTTTAATTTAAAACGCACTGTAGGACAAAAATAGCTTTAAAACTTCATTCTAGCTGGGCTCCAGGGGTTCACACCTGTAATCCCATCTTCTCGGGAGGCTGAAGTCTGAAGGTGGTGGTTCAAAGCCAGCACAGGCATAAAAGTCCATGGGGCACTTATCCCCAATTAACCAGTAAAAAAGCTGGAAGTAGAGTTGTGGCTCAAGTGGTAGAGCACCAGCCTTTAGCATAAAAGCCAAGTGAAAGCATGAGGCCCTGGGTTCAAGCCCTAGTGCTAGCACATGCACAAGAATATATTCTACAAGCAAGGAATTTTAATCCAAGTTCAACTATAGATTATATTAAATAGAAACTCTTCTAATCTTAGTAAAGTACCTGGATATCACAGATTAATGCTCAGCAGCCTGATTTTATGTGTCTCTGCATAAGGGACAATGCTTGGCATCCAGATGACATCACAAGAAGTCCACAAATATTCAAATGAATACAAACATCAGCGAATTTTACTCTGAGATCACAATGAAATGCATAATTTCATAATTTCATAATTTCATCTAAGCATGTGCTGAACCAAGGTCATAAACTTGTCCCCCACTTTCTCGCAGCATTCAATCTGGAATGAATGAACTCTGACTTCCTTCAGCACTCCCACAAATAAACCAGAAAAAATGCAAATGCTATAGTAACTCTTTTCTATCACCTTCTTATGGAGACAATCCCTGTCTCCTCCATGGTGTGTATTCTCCAGAACTGCAAGAAATAATAGCATAACTTGTTTAAGCACAGTTTTGTCCCTGGATGGTGTTTGGCTAAAAATCTTTAGCATCACATAGTATGCGCTCAGTGAATATTTATTGAAAGAATAGCTCACACAATCTGCTTTCCTTTCCAGTATACTCCACTCAAGATAATTATAGGATTTTCCAATATAATGGTTTGCACAAATCAAATCCTTTTCAGTCCATTATACCCTTCTACAATGGTGACATTTTTCTTCCACCCTCTTTGCATCCATGGTTCTATGGGATCCTAGTTCTTCATCTCTTTGTTTTGTTTTGTGTTGATGCGGGAGCTTGAATCCAGGCCCTGGGAATTTTCTCTTAGCTTTTTCACTTAAGGCTGCCACTGGAGCCACAGCTCCACTTCTGTCTTTATATGTTTTTTTTTGTCTGGTTGGTTGGTTGTGTGAGTGGTTTTTTGCTGGTTAATTGGAGATAAAATTCTCATGAACTTTCCTTACTGGGCTGGCATTCAACCATGATCTCAGATCTCAACCTCCTGAGTAGCTAGGTTTACAGGTATGATCACCAGTGCCTGGCAAGTACCTCGTCTTTGGGATTTTTTTACTGCCAACTTTCTCAGTTAATTCTAAAACCTTGGAGGTCTAATAGCGTATTTCATTTACTCCTAGGGCCAAACTGCTATAAACACGTGAATATTTCCAGAATTTATATTTTCTACCAAGGTCTTTCTACTGCATGAACATTGACTCCATCTGTATATACCAATTAACCACACCGAGCCATCATTGTCTCTATTTTTCCTTAGGATCTTTGATTAGAATTCATTAAGAGTGGCATGCCTTTGTGCTGTTATACTCCTACATCTGAAAACCTACATCACTGAAATATCATTAACTAATAGGGTTGATATCTAAAACATACGATATGATGAGGTCTGAAAATTGCTTTCGTTCAAGAAAATCATTCTTATCATTTTAATTCTGTATAAGTGAAATGCTGAAATGAAAATATCACCTTCATTAGTAAAAACATAACTTTTCAAACTGCTGTATAATAGGATTAAGAAAGAAATGTCCTTACATCTTTAGGAACTCCCAAATTATAAACATCACCAGAAAATAAAATACTATTATAATTATTAATAAATGCAGCATGCAAAATAGCAAACATCCATTTATTGCTTGCTTTTTTTGAATCTTGATAACAATCCTATGAGTTGATTTTCTAATTAACAAATGAAGGCTGTCACAGCCAATTTATATAGCTAGGATGTGGTGGATCCATTATTCAAACCCAAGCAGTCTTTGAAGAGAGAGATAGAACATGAAGGTAGCTTAGACTTAACTGATGGCTATTGAGAATGCCAGAGTAGGCAGATTTGTGATACAACTTGCACAAAGAACAGTCCAGGATTGCTGATGACAAGGTAGTAAATAAGAGAGCAAGAGAGGTCCAAATGATGTCCAGGGATCTTTGGCCCAGTCTTTGGATGGATGGAACTACCTAGTTGAAGTAGATAAAGGGCACATTTGGACTGGGGAGGAAAGGAACAAATCAAGAGCTTGGTTTTGAATATGATAAATTTGAGATATCAGAGCGACAATGAGCTAGAGATGTCAAGTAGAAAGTTGGACTAGGAAAGCTGTACTCCAGAAGATACAGATGGGCTGGAGAGAGCTTTGAGAATTGTTGGCACAAAGATGCTATGTAAATCCAGGAGGGTGTACAAAGTCCCTGGGGAGGTTGTTGATAGCAAACACTGGAATGATTCCAAGCACTAAACTCTGAGGAAAACCCAATAATTTTCAAGTTATAAAGAAGATAAGGAATCAACTGAAAAAAATATTATAGAGGCAGGAGAAGGAAGATACTGTCATGGGAGTAATTTCAAGGAGGGAGGAGTGGTCCACAGAGGGTCAAATGTGACAGAGAGGACAAACAGTAACAGCAATGAAGATATTGTTGGATTTAATGTCTCTGAGATGCTTGCTTGGTGACCTTGGCAAGAGCAATGTTGTTATATGTCCAGACTGGAAGTCAGGTTGTGGTGAGACAAAGCATGAGAGAGAGGAGAGAAATTGAAGGTGCAGAGTATAACCAGCTCTCTCCAAACATAACTAAGGGCAGAAGGAGAACAACAAGATAAAGACTAGAGGAAAGGGACAAGGATATCTAGGGGGTGGAAGATTCTTAACTAAGATAGAAAAGACTTGAGTGTATTTGCAAGCCAGCAGAGAAGTGGTCAGTTTAGAGGAAGGAATTAAAACTATGACCAAATAACCAGTGTTCCACGGATTGGATACTTATTTAAAATTTTATTTTATTTTATTGTAAGGGTGATGTCAGAGGGGTTACAGTTACTAAATAAAGTAATGCTTTTTTTCCCACTTTTCCTCCCTCTCGACTCTTCTCCCTGCTCCTGCAAGTGGTAAAGTTCATTTCCAACATAGTACCTTTGAGTATCACTGTTGTATTGGTTCGCCCTTGGATACTTTTTTTGGGGGGAGGTCCGGTCATGGGGCCTGGACTCTGGGCCTGGACACTGTCCCTCAGCATTTCAGCTCAAGGCTAGTGCTCTACCACTTGAGCCACAGCGCCACTTCCAGCTTTTTTCTTTTTGCTTATGTGGTGCTGAGGAATCGAACCCAGGGCTTCATGCATGCAAGGCAAGCGCTCTACCACTGAGCCACCTTCCCAGCCCACTTGGATACTTTTTATCATCTTTCATATCAGTACCTGTCACCCTATCCAATTGGAATTGATTTACATCAAATCTTCATTTCTGACATGTATTTTCTTTAACTACTTCCTTCAAAACATCTGATGGAGCCAGACTTCGATTGATCATGCCTGTAACCTTAGCTACGCAGGAGACTACTGGAGGAACAGCCAGAAGCCAGCACAGGCAGAAAAGTGCATAATTCTTTTATCTCCATTTAGCTAACAAAATGTTGGTGTTGTGGCTCAAGTGGAAGAGCTCCAGCCATGAGCAAAAAGCCAAGTAAAAGTGCAAAGTAAGTTTAAACACAATTACAAGCACAAAAATAAAAATAAAATGGTTGATCAGGAGTTTCTGTGAGCCATTCAGGTTATCATGAGACCAAATTAATTCTGATGATAATACTAAGATGTCATTTGCCTTAATCAGTATGTTGACATTTTCACTCACAGTGCAAAAGCAATAACAAGTGTTACTGTTGGCACTTCAGCATGAATCAAGGCTATGAAAATAAAATGCATTAAATGTAAGCTAGCGATTCTCTACCATGAATCAGGGAAAGATGCCAATTTCACTTAAAAATGTTCTTGATTACACAGTAGATTTATTAATTTTGTGAAATGTCAGCTTTTAAGTACAATATTATTTGACATAAATGTAAGTATTCATAAAACATCTCTGCTTTAAAACAAAGTTCTATGCCAGTGTTTGTATGTGCGCATGCACGCGTGTGTACATGTGTGTGTATGTGTGTCTGTGCGCAGCGTGTGTGTGCGCGAGCAAGTAGCAGGGCTTGTACTCAAGGCCTGAGCACACTCTTTTGGCATTTTTACTCAAGGCTGGTACTCTACCACTTGAACCATAGTTCCATTTTTATGGTCAATTGGAGGCTTATGGACTTTTCTGCCCTGGCTGGTTTCAGACCAGATCTTCAGATCTCAGCAACCTGAAAGAGCTAGGATTATAGGTGTGAGTCACTGGTGCCCAGAAAGAAAGCATGTTTTGTGTTGTGTATTGAACTAGTTGTTGACTTAGGAAATGACAATAAACCTGTATATTGAGCAAGTCCTTTCTTCAAAGTGAAGAATATGAGGTTGTCATTATTGTTGCCAGTGATAAAAATTGGACTAGTTAAAATTCAAACTTTTGAAAATATGTATCTTTCATTATGATGAAATTGATGGAGATATTAACACTTAAAAATAATGGTTAATGATGGGCTGGAAAGGTGGCTCAGTGCTAGAGCACTTGCCTTGCATGCATGAGGCCCCGGGTTCGATTCCTTAGCACCAGATAAGCAGAGAAAGCTGGAAGTGGAGCTGTGGCTCAAGTGGTAGAGCACTAGCCTTGAGCTGTAGAGCTGAGGGACAGCGCCCAGGCCCAGAGTTCAGGCCCCATGACCAGCAAAAAAATAAAAAATAAATAAATGGTTAATGAAACATACATGGTCCACATGATTTAGTGGATTTTTCAGTAGTTTTAGTGGTTTTCGACCAATTCAGGAAGCTACAAAGTCATGCATAAATAAAGCATGCACCAATGAATGAAAAATTAAGTTCTGTAAGATTCATTCAACATGTAAGTTTCATTGATAGGGTTTATAGTCCCACATCAAAACTAAACTTTAAGAAACTACCCTTGCCAGACAACAGTGGCTGCCTCTAACCCTAGCTACTCAAGTGGCTGAGTTCTGAGGAATGTACTTTGAAGCCAGCCTGGGAAGGAAAAATAATGAGATTCTTATCTCTAATCGCCAAAAAACAGAAGTAGTAGACCTGTGGCTCAAGTGGTAGAGTATTAGAAATCTCAGGACAGCACCGAAGCCCTGAGTTCAAGCCCCAGGACTGGGGCATGGAAGCAACTATACAAATTCAATTGCCTCTTTTATTACACCAGACAGCAAAGTGTTTTATAAATCTAAAATGTTATCATTCCTCCTACTGATTTGTTTTGGAAAATACAGTTCTTTTCCACAGAAATTTAAGAAAAAGAATATGATGAAGGCTTCAACTTAATTGATGGCCACAGATATGGACAGTTATACAAATTGCTTAAAAAATTGACCAGGCTCTATGTGAGATTTGAGAGAAAGTAGTGTTTCTTGGATAAATTTGGGTACTCCATTGTTTGGCAAATAGATATTTAGAATTGTAATATCCTCCTGAAGGCGAGATCCCTTAATTAGTATGTAGTGACCTTCTTTATCTCTTCTCACTAATTTTAATTTGAAGTCTATTTTATCTGATATTAGGATCGCAACTCCTGCCTGTTTATGGGGGCCATTTGCTTGGTGGATTTTGTTCCAGCCTTTCACTTTCAAAATAGGGATACAGGTAGGCCCATTGCAACAATGAGATGTACAAGATGTTATGTCAAAAAACGAACTTCCCAGCAATCCCACTTTTGGGCATTTACCCAAATGTTTACAAACAAGACCACACTAAAGCTACCAGCACAACTATGTTTATTGCAGCATTATTTACTATAGCTAAGATATGGAACCAACCCAGATGCCCCTCAGTAGATGAATGGATCAAGAAAATGTGGTATGTATACACAATGGAATTCTATGCCCCCATCAGAAAGAATGACATTGCACCATTTGTTAAGAAATGGAACAACTTGGAAAAAATTATATTAAGTGAAGTAAGCCAGGCCCAAAGAAACATAGGTCCCATGGTTTCCCTTATTTGTAATATCTAGTATATGTATGAGTCAAGCGGAAAAGGTCAGATAATGTGATGTCAGGAAAATGAACCCTTAGATGTGTATTTTAATGTTTTTTTTCTTTCATGCATGTGTTTCTAACGCATTTATAAGATTATCTCTTTGTTGCTTTGTATGTCCCTCCCCCACAGTATAACCCCTGCTTTCACTATATTTGATGTCAGTATAACTTGTGGAGGAGATAGGGAAAAACCAGTTGTTTAAGCATACAGGTGGACCTGTTGCAACAATGAGAAGTACAAGTTGTCATGTCCAAAACGAGCTTTACAACGTAGGTGCGGGGGGGGGGGGAGGGGAAGGGGGAGGGGAAGGGGGAGGGGGGGAAGGAGAAGAATTGGGATTGGGGGGAGGGGGGAGGCTGGGAAGGGATGTGAAGGGTAAACCAAAGGAGGAGGCTGCAATGCTTGGTAAGAAATTAATCGTTGGGGATTTTAACACACCACTCTCCCCACTAGATAGATCAACTCGGCAAAAACTCAACAGAGAAACCGCAGATCTAAACAGCTGCATAGATCAACTAGACTTAACAGACATTTACCGAACATTTCACCCAGCAGCATCAGAATACACGTTCTTCTCAGCAGCACATGGAACGTTTTCTAAAATAGACCACATTTTAGGCCACAAAGCAAACTTGTCTAAATTCAGAAACATTGAAGTTATACCTTGCATTCTCTCTGACCACAAGGGAATAAAATTAGAACTCAACACCAAAAGCCACCAAAGAAAGTCCGGTATCACATGGAGGCTGAACAACACACTACTGAATCATGAGTGGGTCATGGAAGAGATTAGAAAGGAAATTCAAATGTTCATGCTATTCAACAAAAATGAACACACAAATTACCATCTCCTCTGGGACACAGCAAAGGCAGTACTCAGAGGAAAGTTTATAGCTCTGAGCTCCTACATCAACAAATTGGAGAGATCGGAAACTAACAATTTAATGACACATCTAAACCTCCTTGAAAAAGAGCAGCAAGATAAACCCCAATCCAGTAGACGGAAAGAAATAATCAAAATTAAATCAGAATTAAATGAATTAGAATCCAAAAAAACTATAGAAAGAATCAACAAAACAAAGAGTTGGTTCTTCGAAAAACTTAACAAAATCGACAGACCCTTAGCAAACCTTATCAGAAAAAGGAGAGAGCACACCCAAATTAATAAACTCAGAGATGAGAATGGAAACATCACCATGGAAACAACCAAGATTCAGAACATTATAAGGGAATACTTCTCAAAACTTTATGCTAATAAGTTTGAGAACTTGACAGAAATGGACCTTTTCCTAGCAAATATTGACATGCCAAAACTAAACCAAGATGAGTTAAACCAGCTTAACAGGCCCATATCAAGCATTGAAATAGAAACAGCAATAAGAGACCTCCCAGCTAAGAAAAGTCCAGGACCAGATGGTTTTACAGCGGAATTTTACAAGGCCTTCAAAGCAGAGCTCACACCAATACTCCTCCAACTCTTCAATGAAATTGAAAGAGAAAGCTCACTACCAAACACATTCTATGAAGCCATCATAACCCTCATCCCAAAACCAGGCAGGGACTCATCAAAGAAAGAAAACTATAGACCCATTTCTTTGATGAACATTGATGCAAAACTTCTCAACAAAATTTTGGCCAATCGACTTCAACAATTCATCCAAAAAATCATACACCATGATCAAACAGGATTCATTTCAGGGATGCAAAGCTGGTTCAATATACGCAAATCAATTAATATTATTCATCACATCAACAGGAGCAAGAATAAGAACCACATGGTTATCTCAATAGATGCAGAAAAAGCATTTGACAAGATCCAACACCCCTTTATGATGAAGGTTCTGGAAAAATTAGGAATCCATGGAACATTCCTCAATACAATAAAGGCTGTATATGACAAACCTACAGCCAGCATTATACTCAATGGTGAAAAACTAAAGCCATTTCCTCTTAACTCAGGAACAAGACAAGGATGCCCACTCTCTCCACTTCTCTTCAATCTAGTATTAGAATGCCTAGCTACAGCAATAAGGCAAGATGCAGACATAAAGGGGATCCAAATAGGGAAAGAAGAAATAAAACTTTCCCTCTTTGCAGATGACATGATCTTGTATTTAAAGAATCCCATAGACTCCACTCCCAAATTACTCAAGCTGATTCAAAACTTTGGCAAAGTAGCAGGTTATAAAATTAACCCCCAAAAATCAATGGCTTTTCTATATGCCAACAATGAGAAAAGTGTGGCTGAAATTAGGAAAGCAACTCCATTTGTAATAGCCCCACAAAAAATAAAATACCTAGGAATTAACTTAACCAAAGAAGTGAAGGACCTCTATGATGAAAACTTTAAAATCTTGAAAAAGGAAATCAACACAGAACTTAAAAAATGGCAAAACCTCCCATGCTCCTGGATTGGCAAGATTAACATCGTGAAAATGGCAATACTTCCCAAGGCTATCTACAAATTCAACGCGATACCTATCAAAATTCCACCCTCATTCTTCAAGGAAATAGAGGAGGCAATCCAAAAATTCATATGGAACAATAAAAGACCCCGAATAGCAAAAACGCTCCTCAACGGAAAGAACACTGCTGGAGGAATATCAATACCAAATTTCAAACTCTACTATAAAGCCATAGTAATCAAAACAGCTTGGTATTGGCATAAGAACAGACCTCAGGACCAATGGAATAGAATTGAAAACCCAGAAATGAACCTACAGACCTATAGCCATCTAATCTTCGATAAGGAAGCTAAAACAATAGAATGGAAGAAAGACAGCCTCTTCAGTAAATGGTGCTGGCAAAATTGGTTAACTACATGTAGAAAACTAAAGCTAGATCCTTATATATCACCCTGCACCAGAATCAACTCCAAATGGATCAAAGACCTTGAACTCAAAGCAGACACTCTGAAAACATTACAGGATGGAATAGGAGAAACCCTAGGTCTCCTTGGCTCAGGTCGAAATTTTCTGAATAGAGACCCGGAAGCACAACAAATCAAAGAAAGGTTGGACAAATGGGATTGCATAAGATTGCAGAGCTTCTGCAGGGCAAATGACATAGCTGGCAAGATCAATAGAAAGCCCACCGATTGGGAGAAGATCTTTACTAGCCATACAACGGACAAAGGTCTCATATCAAAAATATACTTGGAACTCAAAAAATTAAACCACCCAACAACAAATCCTCAAAGAAACAACTGCCCAATAAATAAGTGGGCGAAAGACTTAAAGAGAAGCTTCTCTGAAGAAGAAAGAAGGATGGCCAATAGACACATGAAGAAATGTTCAACATCCCTAGCCATAAAAGAAATGCAAATCAAAACAACATTGAGATATCACCTCACTCCAGTTAGAACAGCAAAAATCAAGAACTCTAATAACAACAGATGCTGGAGGGGATGTGGACAGAAAGGAACCTTACTTCATTGTTGGTGGGAATGTAAACTTGTTCAACCACTTTGGAAAGCAGTATGGAGGTTCCTCAAAAGACTTCACATAGATCTCCCCTATGATCCAGCAATCCCACTTTTGGGCATCTACCCAAATGTTTACAAACAAGACCACACTAAAGCTACCAGCACAACTATGTTTATTGCAGCATTATTTACCATAGCTAAGATATGGAACCAACCCAGATGCCCCTCAGTAGATGAATGGATCAAGAAAATGTGGTATATATACACAATGGAATTCTATGCCTCCATCAGAAAGAATGACATTTCCCCATTTGTTAGGAAATGGAAAGGTTTGGAAAAAATTATATTAAGTGAAGTAAGCCAGGCCCAAAGAAGCATAGGTCCCATGGTTTCCCTTATTTGCAATATCTAGTATAGGTATGAGTCAAGCGGAAAAGGCCAGATAATGTGATGTTAGGAAAATGAACCCTTAAATATTTATTTTAATGTTTTCGTTTCTTTCATGCATGTATTTCTAATGCATTTATAAGATTATTCCTTTATTGCTTTGTATGTCCCTCCCCCACAGTGTAACCCCCGCTTTCACTATATTTGATATCAGTATATCATGTGGAGGAGATGGGGACAAACAAATCGTTTAAGGATTCAGGTGGACCTGTTGCAACAATGAGAAGTACAAAATGTCATGTCAAAACCAGCTTTACAATTTCGGTGTGGGGGGGGGAGGGGGGTATAATTGGGTGGGGGGAGGGGGGTAAAATTGGGTGGGGGGAGGGGGGAGGCAGGGAAGGGAAGTGAAGGGTAAACAAAGGAGGAGGCTGCAATGCTTGGTAAGAAATGTATGCATTATTCTGCCCATGTAATTGTAGCCCCTCTGTACAGTATGTTCTCAAATAAAATAAAATACAATTAAAAAAAAAAAAAAAACAAAAAAAAAAAAACAAAACGAGCTTTACAACGTAGGTGCGGGGGGGGGGAGGGGAAGGGGGAGGGGAAGGGGGAGGGGGGGAAGGAGAAGAATTGGGATTGGGGGGAGGGGGGAGGCTGGGAAGGGATGTGAAGGGTAAACCAAAGGAGGAGGCTGCAATGCTTGGTAAGAAATGTACGCATTATCCTGCCCATGTAATTGTAACCCCTCTGTACAGTATGTGTAAAAAAAAACAAACGAATTTTACAACTTTGGCAAGCGGGGGGGGGGGGGGGGGGGGGAGGGGGGAGGGGTTAAGGGGATGGGGGAGGGGAGATGGGAAGGGGAAACAAAGAAACAAAGGAGGAGGCAACAATGCTTGATAAGAAATGTACTCATTATTTTGCCCATGTAATTGTAACCCCTCTGTACGGTATTTTGACAACAAACAAACAAACAAACAAATAAATAAATAAATAAATAAAATTGACCAGGCTTGCTAATAAATAAATGTGTTAAATAAGGTTTTAAATAAATATGTTAATAAGATGTAAGAAGATGGAATGGAGGTGTGGTTCAAATGGTAGAGTACCAGGCTTGGAAAAGGCCAAGTGAGAGCTCAAGGCCTTGAGTTCAAACCCCAGTGCTCACACCAAAAAAAGGAGAAAAAAATGAGAGGACAGGAAAGACGCAAATGATAAACAGGGATCTTGGCATAAGTCTATGGATGAATGGGATAAGGGGGATAAATTTGGATTTCAGAGGAAAGGATCAAATCAAGGGCTCAGTTTTGAATATGATACATTTAAGATATCAAAGAAACAATGAGGTAGGGATATCAGGTGGGAAGTTAGGAAAGCTGGACTCCAGAAGGTATGGATGGACCATATCTGGAAGTGGCACTGTAGCTCAAGTGGTAGAGCACTCGCCTTGAGCTGAAGAGCTGAGGGACAGCACCCAAGCCCAGAGTTCAGGCCCCATGACCGACAAAAAAAAAAAAAAGAAAGAAAACCATATCTGAGAATTGGACCATATTTGAGAATTGTTGACACAAAGATGATGTGTAAAATCACAAGGTTATGTTTGATTTGTTAACTTGAATGTTTTTAAAATTCTCAATTTTACTTTGTAACATGGTAAATACCAGTAGACATAAAACAAAAGCAATGTCCATTTAAGTCCTCAATAATTGTTTAAGAAGGTAAAGTGGTCCCTGATCATTTGATAACAGCTCCTGTGTACTAACGCTGTCAACTTCCTGTTTTGTTTTGTTTTTTAAACTATGTTTCCATTTCCTGGATCTTCCTGATTTTTAAAGCTTTAATAGTCTACAAGACCCTTTGGAGAAAGGCTTCCTTCCCTCTTTTCTTCCTTCCTTCCTTCCTTCTTTTTATCTTTAAGGAATTTATAAAAAGGGGTTTCAACATGTCAGTTTAAGAGTGCCACATATCTTGATCAATGCCACCCTTTTCATCATTCTTCCCCATCTCTCCTAACCCCACTCATCCCCTCATTGTCTGATCTAATTTTTACATGTGTACATTAAATGTTATGACTACACTCACCGCTCTTCCTCTCTCCATTCATCTGCCCCCCTCCCCATGACCTCACCCTCCCACAGCATATGTTCCAGCTGCCTGCTATTAATTTTCTTAAACTGTAATTTAGTTGTTCCTTTGAACACCACTGGAATCCTCCTTTGCATATACCATAATAAATATATATATATGCATATGACCCTGTATGTGTTCATATATATATATATATATATATATATATATATATATATAATTTAGATCTAACTTCCACATATAAGAGAAAACATGTGTCTTTTGTCTCTCTGTGCCTAACTTTACTTAACATAATTTCTAGGTCCATACATTTCCCTGAAAATTACATAATATCATTCTTCCTAGTGGATGAATATACATATATATATATATATATATATATATAGAGAGAGAGAGAGAGAGAGAGAGAGAGAGAGAGATGCTATTTTCTTGATCCATTCACCCACTGAAGGGTACCTGGGCTGTTTCCATAACTTGTCTACGATGAATAAAGGTTTAATGGCCTAAAAGCATTCAAAATCCTTCAGAGACAGACTTAAATATTCCTTTCAAGTCTCAACTCCTGTCACTCTCATCTATGAACCTTACAATCAGCTCCATAAGATAACTTGCAGCTTCTCCAACCTGCCAAGCTCATCAATACTTCTATATGTCACCTATCTAGTCCAATTCAGATATCATATTTCCCTAAAGCCTTCTTTTCTTTTTCTTGGCAGACTTAATTTGTCTCTTCTTTCTCCAGTGCAATTTATGATGCTGAGTGCAAAACTGTCATTATCCTCATTTCTGAAAATGAAGAAACTAGGTCCTGACAATGAAAAGGATTTATCCAAATCCTACAAGCAAGTAGTAGAGCTAGCATAGTAATTGTCAGCATCCTTCTGGCATTTCCCCTCTATAAAAGCTGCTAGAGAGTTTCAATGGAGGCACTGGAAAAGGGGGGAAATAAGCTGAAGTAAACATAAGCAAGTATTTGGGAAGTAATCTCTGACTTTGTCTAAGAGCAGCCTATCAGTCTTTTCTCGTCTTGATAGCAGATGAGGGCAAATCATAAGAGACATCCTTCTCCCTTTTATTTCTCAAATGATAAATTCTATTCCACTCCTGCCAGTCACTATCCTTAAATGGAATGGCTTCAAAAGGTCTGCAGGCACCTAAAGAGTGCTATTTTGGCTGATGTTTTTCTGTTCCAACCTGGCTGCCCCTACCTACTGCCTCCTTAAGCCAAGGACTCCAGGCAAGGCCTAAAGCAGCATTCAGAAATTGGTGAAAAATGAAGCTGCCTGTGTGAAATCACTTTGCCTTTCCTATAATTTGTTAAATGGTGGGTATTAGGATTTTTTTCCTTTTTTATTTTAAAAGCTTTTGGTAAATGCCAAGAGATTACTTCTGTGGGACCTCTAAATTGAAGCTAACCTTCAGGGATACTGCTTGTTCCATAGCTTCTGGCTAGAGAGGAAAGGACAGAGGACTGGGAAATATTGATGAGAATAAGCTAGATTCTAGAAGTCTTTACTGTCCCATGGTAAAGCTGTTAGAGCAAGAGTGGTCAGATCAGATGAATCCAGTTTATTGGGTGCACATGAGCTAAGGGATTCGAATACAAAATAAAATAAAATGAGGAACCTGCCTCTGAGAAATCCATGGCCTCTTGAGAAAGACAGATAGAAATGTGTTTTATCAATGCTGAAGTAATCATGGCTGAAGAAAACAAAATAAAAACGGCTTTATTAAGAAGATAATCTTTGAGCAAGGCCTTGAAACAAACAGTTGATCATCTCTACCTGGGTAAGACAAGACTCAGGCAAATCATTACAGGTCTAAGGAATCATATGTGTTAAGCAGTGGTGTTAGAAAAAGACTTCACATTTGGTGATACTCTATCCACTGTCCCTATCCCAGATACATTCTCTTCCTACTGTTCCTTGCTCTGTGTCTGAGGAGGCTGACCTTATGGACAGTATCAATTCGATTTTTTTTATGTTTTTAATATAAAATGGAAGAAAGTCCCTGTGCTGACCCCCCCCCAAATAAAGAATATAAAATGTGAAATTAGGACCACGTCAAATTAAGCATATAGGATATTGATTAGATCAAGGAAATTTAACTGGGACAAACAAGTCCCAGGTAAGCTGAGAAACATAAGTACAGACCCTGGGAATGGAACAAGACTGAGGTCTGACAGTTACTGAAACTAGACCATTTGTATTAAGAAGAGGGCCAAATGTTAAACTTCAAAGATAAAGGCTTGACTACAGTGGAGTTAAGCATCAGGATGGCTGAGCTAGGCATCCGCATTTCTTTTTTTTTTTTTTAATCTTTTTCTTTTTAACTTTATTTTTTATGTTTTTTATTGTAAAAATAGTATATACAGAGGGGTTACAGTTACATGAGTAAGGTAATGAGTACATTTCCTATTGAGCATTGTTACCTCCTCTGTTTTAATAATAATGGATGCTAGAGGGGATATGGCCAAAAGGGAACCGTACTGCATTGTTGGTGGGAGTCTAAACTTGTTTAACCACTTTGGAAAGCAGTATGGAGGTTCCTCAAAAGACTCCACATAGAGCTCCCTTATGACCCAGCAATCCCACTTTTGGGCACTTACCGATACGATCACAAACAAAGCTATAGTAAAGCTACCAGCACAACTATGTTAAACTCAGCATTATTTACCATAGCTAAGATATGGAACCAAACCAGATGCCCCTCAGTAAATGAATGGATCAAGAAAATATGATATATACATACATACATACATACATACATAAATACACACAATGGAATTCTATGTCTCCATCAGAAAGAATGACATCGTCCCATTTGTTAGGAAATGGAAAGACTTGGAAAAAAATATATTAAGTGAAGTAAGCCATAGGTCCCATGGTTTCCCTTATTTGCAATAACTACCATAAGTTTAGGACAAGCAGAAAAGGTCAAAAGCTATGTACCTATGACCATATAAGATCAGGTGAAGTGAAATGAACCCCAAGATAGGGACACAACTTTTTCTTTCTTGCTATTGTTTTTCACTATCTAAAATGTACTATGTGATATTTTTGTTTCTCTTTATGTTCCCCCATGGTATAACCTCTGTTTTCACTGTATTTTATGTCGGTGCCCTGCATCTTGTATATACATTTTTCTAATTTGGGGAAGGGAAGGGATGGTAAGGGCATCTGCATTTCTAAGGATGGCTTGTCTCTCCTCTAGGCCATTTGGGGAGGTAATATTTTCCTAAGCACTAAAGCAGAGCCCTCCTTAGCTCACACCCCACTGAGCCAGGTATCTGCATTTCAAAGGAAGTCTTGCCCCCACCTCCAGGCCTTGGAGCTGGGTGAACAGCCCCCATCTCCTGCCTAGGCACTAAGATGTCTGCAGAAAGTTGTTTGGGCTCAGCCACCTTACTTTGCTTTGATGCCATTTGTAACCACTAGCTGCTAATTATGCTTTTGTAACTTGCTTCTTTGTCAATTATGAAACTGACACTGACCACCTTCGAGTGCCCCACCCCCACTCCATGGATCTTGCCTTTAAATATCCTGAGGTATTTGACTTCATTGCTGGTCTTCACTGTCTCCATAGTGAAGGTCAGACACCATGGCTAATAGACAATTCCTAGCCCTATTGAAGGAGTGTTGGTGACTCCTATTGCCATGGGTTTCAGTCCCACTGGCCAAGGGAAGCTGGAATATTTCAGTCCCCAGAAGGGTTGCTTTATTAGTTCTTTCTTCTTCCTCTTCCTGGCTCACTTCCTGTCTTCTGAGTGGTTAATTGGAGATAAGACTCTCACGGGCTGGCTTTGAACCACGATCCTCAGATCTTAGCCTCCTAAATAGGATTACAGGCGTGAGCCACCAGGCCCACCTCGTTCTTTCTTCCTCTATTTCTCTTTCTTCCTGTTTTCCCTCCTTTCCTTCTTCTTTTAAATTTGTCAGAGACCAAGACTCAAACTAGGTACCTGAGGCTTGCTTACATTCTGTCAGTCTCATTGTCCCCTTGAGCCTTCACTATCCTCCTAGCAGACATGTCTGCCCTTGTCTTCCAAGGATCCTCCAACTGGGAGCTCCCTTAGAGGTGATGGCTAACTAGGGCTCCAGTTCAAAATGATTTCTCCACCACGCTTTGGATACTCAAACCCTTAATCTTAGCTTCTTAGCTACACAGGGGGCTGAGTTGTGAGGATAATGGCTTATGGGGGGGGGAGGGTTGCCGGGAGGGGGACGAAGGTCATCATGGTAAACTTAGAGGAGTGTTACAGTGACATCCATGTAGGTTCAACTTGCAGCTCCTAGCCCCTCTCCACTGCCCATCCTGCAGCGGGGCTTGGATACCCCCTCCACTGTGCTTTGGTACCTGCCTGGCTGCCTTTAACTTCAGTTTCCTGCTCTTGTGGGGAATGCTGCAAGGATGGGGCAGCAATCACGAGTGTCATCCACATCATCTAGAGCCAAGGGCATTGGTTAAGGGAGTTGTGGGCCCTTGTGTCTGAGGCTGCTGGTGTCACCCTTGTTGCCATAGCTGGTAGGTTGACGCTGCTGCCCCCGTGTGCTGCCCATGAGGCAGCCGTGCCTGATGGCTTGAAGCCCCATTTCTCTCCCTACACCTTTGTGTGACCATGGCTTGTGACCTCAACACAACATGAGGCCCAGGTCTGGTGTGACCATGTGGTGGTACTGTGAGGCTTTACCATAGCTATCTCCAGCAGCAGCTTCTACCCAAGTGCCAGCATGGCAACAGTCCTTGCTAAAATCTTTGGGCCCCCTACTCTCTCCTCTAGCTTCTTTGAGCCTGGGTGTGGGACATCCCATGCAACCTTTCAGGTGCCTGAAGCCGAGGCCTGCAGTGCTCTAGTGGAGGGAGGTCCCTGGGGCTACAAGGCCAATCGTGTCACCATCATCACTATAGCAAGAATGTTGATGCTGCTGCTACCAGGAATCTGGACTCCAGGAGTCTCTGTCTGAAACCTTACTTACACCTCCACAACACCTTGTGCAGAGAACAATGATGACCTCCAGCATTCCTTGAGGCTGAAGGCTGCTGTGTCATCAGTGTAGCCAGAACAATCACAGCCTTAAGCTGCTGCTGCCAGGGCACAGCCATCAGTGTGCTCTGCTCTGGACTCCCCGCTCCCCTATGAGGCATGGGGAGGCCATTGTGTGCGACCTCTTTAGCTCTCTTGTCCAAAAACAGCAGTCACAATGCCCCAGATCATGGGGCAGCTGACTGCTTATGACACCATTGTCACCTAAACAACCATTGTGAAGTCTCTGCTCTGAAGGACAGATTACTTATCTCAGGCAAAAAAAGTTGGGGCGGGCTGGGAAGGTGGCTCAGTGGTAGAGCGCTTGCCTTGCATGCATGAGGCCCTGGGTTCGATGCCTCAGCACCACACAAGCAAAAAGAAAAAAGCCGGAAGTGGCACTGTGGCTCAAGTGGTAGAGCGCTAGCCTTGAGCTGAAGAGCTGAGGGACAGTGCCCAGGCCCAGAGTTCAGGCCCCACAACCTGACCCCCCTCAAAAAAAAAGTTGGGGCATCTTTCTGTGTGTCCTCCTTGAGGCTCAAAGATGCCATCCCCTGCAAACTTGTCAACTGGCCCTGATAGCTGCAAATCGTGTCCATTGCTGTGGTCACTGACATCCCATCCACTGCCTCTGTAGCAAATATAACTACCTCCAGAGTTATGCCCAATGCCAATAATATGGCCTCAATGTTCTTATTTGGTGGCATCTCACTAGGTCTGGCACTAACAGGAGGTATTGGTAGATTAAGGGTGCCTGGCTTTTTGTCTTTTTCTTGTTGCCAGTACTCAGGCTTGAACTCAAGGGCCTGGGCACTGTCCCTGAGCTTTTTGGCTCAAGGCTAGTGCTCTTCCATTTGAGCCATGGCTCCACTTCTGGCTTTTTTGGTAACTAACTGGACATAAGAGTCTCATGGAGCCGGGCGCTGGTGGCTCACGCCTGTAATCCTAGCTACTCAGGAGGCTGAGATCTGAGGATCGCGGTTCAAAGCCAGCCCGGGCAGGAAAGACTGTGAGATTCCTATCTCCAATAAACCACCAGAAAACCGGAAGTGGCGCTGTAGCTCAAGTGGTAGAGTGCTCGCCTTGAGCTGAAGAGCTGAGGGACAGCGCCCAGGCCCAGAGTTCAAGCCCCACGACCAAAAAAAAAAAAAAAAAAAAAAGTCTCATGGACTTTCCTGCCCTGGATGACTTTGAGCCACAATCCTCAGATATCAGCCTCCTGAGTAGTTAGGATTACAGGTATGAACCACTGGCGCCCAGATCTGTCTCATGTTTTTACCTCTCCAGACCAAGGGTGTAATAGATTCCTTTTCTTCATAGATCACAGTACTTTGTCATCTCTTGTTGGTATCCTTAACCCTGTCCTAACTTCTAGAAGTTGTTGACACTATTTCACAGCCTATAAAATTTTTGGCAGTGAGAGAGGTAACTAGTGTTAAATAGGGGATACATGCCAGAGTCTTATAGTAAAAAAAATTTTTCATGCTAAGTGCAAGGCTTTACTAACCAATTCTTTGGCAATGGGGAACTACTGAAGGTTTGTTGGCTGATGCATAGACAATGCCAGACTCAATCACAACCATTTATTTAACACTTTCAATATGTCAGAGACATACACATTTTTAATTATGAACATTTTTTCATCTTAATTTCTCAAGTAAAAACTCAGGATCAAGAAGAGAAGTAACTCCTCCTGATTTGATCACTAACGAATAGGAGATGTTAGATTTGCACTCATACCTGTCTGAGTCTAAAGCCTACATGTTTCAATATACTTAGATGATGAATCCCACTTCATGGCCTGTAGGGTATCTTTCAGCCCTAAAATTCCATAAATCTGCAGTGTAAGCAGGTATGGCCAGTTAAGCCCAATGGCTCTTGGGTTAATGAAAGATAATGGCAGACCTGTAACCAAAGGACCCCTGGGGCAATACATGAAGCAACATGACTGAGACTTTTTAGCTGATGACAATGTCATCTTTTTCTTGCAAATGTACCCCCTGCTGACCACGTCTTCCTGATGACTGGTTGGAGATGGAACCATATGGCTAATTCTGGTAGAATTCCATTTTCAGAAATGCCAGTCTCATCAGTTCCTGTGATAGAAATCTGGCACTCCAGTAGGAGTGAATGCCACCCATAGTGCCAACCCATATTTATTGAACACTGGCACACCCTAAAAAGATTTTGCCAATGAGTCTAGATACCAAATCATATTGTAACACTAAACTTCTGGAAAATGAAAAGTTAACATTAAACATCTACTCTATGCTAGGCACTTTTTATTTATTTATTTATTTTTTATCTGTCATGGGGCTTGAACTCTGGGCCTGGGCACTGTCCCTGAGCTTTTTGGCTCAAAGCTAGTGCTCTTCCACTTGAGCCACAGCTCCACTTCTGGCTTTTTTTGGTGACTAATTGGAGATAAGAGTCTCATGGACTTTCCTGCCCTGACTGACTTTGAGCCGCAATCCTGATTTCAGCCTCCTGAGTAGCTAGGATTACAGGCATGAGCCACCAGTGCCTGGCCTACTTTTAATTTTTTTATATGGCAGTATTGATGTTTAAACTGAAGAGCCTTATGCACTCACTTCGCTTCTTCACTCAAGGCTAACACTACTACTTGAGCCACATCTCCACTTCTGGCTTTTTAGTGGTTAATTGGAACTAAGAACTAAGAGTATCACAAACTACTCTCCCCGCGCCACCCCCCCCCCCCCCCGCTTCGAATTGCAAATCTCGGCCGCCTGAGTAGCAGGTGTAAGCCACAAGCTATGTGCCATGGCTAGTGCATTTTATTTATTCTTCATTACATCCCTGAGACATGTGCCAGTATTCTGTTACAAGTAAAGAAACTAAGGCTTAGACAGGTGAGGTGATTTGCAGGGGGTAGCATCATTAGCATCAGAATAGGCACAGGAATCTAAGCTGCTCATGACTACCAAAGTCTGTATTTTTGTCCCATATGATTTGGCATTATAACATAGTAGATAAAAGCTCAGGATAGGAAACTATCTGGTTCTCCCACTTTTTAGCCTATGACCTTGGACAAATATCTTAATCTCTGTGTTCCACGGTTTCTTCATTTTTATGTCAGGAATGCCTACCACCTAGAGTTGTGAGGATTAAATGCATTCAGATATACAAAGTAATTGACAGTGGCTATATATTGAGAGTTGTGAGGGGCTGGGAAGGTGGCTCAGTGGTAGAGCGCATGCCTTGCATGCCAGAGGCCCTGGGTTCGATTCCTCAGCACCACATAAGCAAAAAAGAAAAAAGCCGGAAGTGGCGTTGTGGCTCAAGTGGTAGAGCGCTAGCCTTGAGCTAAAGAGCTAAGGGACAGCGCCCAGGCCTAGAGTTCAGGCCCCACGACCGGACAAAATAAATAAATAAATAAATAAATATGAGAGTTGTGAGGATTAAACGCGTTCAGATATACAAAGTAATGGGAACAGTGGCTATATATTGGTTATCACATTGTAGTTCTTCCTTTCTCAGATCTACAGAGGGAAAGAAAAGAACTAGCTCAGCAGGAATTCTTTCCTGAAAGGAAATGGACTTTATTCCCAGCACTGAAGATCAATTCAGGTTGTTGGTGTAAAACCTGTGAGGGCTGACACACAAAGTGCACAATCTCCATGTTCTGGGTTGAATCCTTATGTCCACCCTCTTATTCTTTCTCCATTACTACATGTTGCTTGACCAGCTTTCTCTGATCCTTTATTCCACCACCTGATCTTGAGATTGACATGAGATGGCAGTGAGAGTGCAGAGAATCATCTAGGTCACTAGAACCTTCATAGGTTATGGAAGCTGTACCTAAGGTTCACAGCCATGGCTAGTTTAAAAAAAAAAAGGTACAAATGGGTCTCGGAAGCTTGCATGGGCAAGAGGAGCTCTATGACCACAACTGAGAAACTATGATGTGTGTGTGTGTGTGTGTGTGTGTGTGTGTGTGTGTGTGTGTGTGTGTGCACTCTGTGGTCTAGGATAGAGAGGGAGGAAAATACCATATTTATTTTCTGTTAAAGACACTCATGTGAAAGAAACAAAGCTATTGAGAGACCCTGATTGCACAAATATACCTTCTATCCCTAGGTACTGCCTATTACTCTTTGCACACACAGGGAGCTACACAAATTGTGTAGCTTTCTTCTTTAAGACTTTGCCAGTAGCTAATACTTCTAACTGACTGTTTGAAAATAAATCCAATACCTCATAGTTATATTAGGCTGTAAAAGTATGAGGATTAATTTTATGAGTCAACTTGATTGAGCTAAGGGGTGCCCAGATTAGATAGTATTTCTATGTGTGTCTGTGAAGGTGTTTTTCAGTTAGACTGGCATTGGAATCAGCACAGTCAGTAAAATAAATTGCTCTTCCAGTGTTGGTGGGCGTCACGCAATCTGTTGAGGGGCTTTCTGCTTGATTGCTTGAATAGGCATGAATCTTCTGTTGCCTTTGGCACTCCTAGTTCTCAAGCTTTGAGACTCAGGCTGTTAAATCACCAACTTTCCTGATCTCTACTGTGCAAGTGTCAGACTTCTCAGCCCCCAGCATCGTGTAAATCACTCAATTCTTTATGTTTATTCTTTTTTTCTCTTTCCTCAGCTCCCTTCTATATTCTGTTGCCTTTGTTCCTCTCTTCCCCTGCCCCTTGGGAAGCTCAAATGAGATGATATATATGAAGTATATGTAAAATATGTGGCAGGTAACAGTATTTTTTCCACCCAATTTACCATCCCAACTCGAATTCCATATCCATTGAGAAGGCTCAAGAAATCAGGTCTAAGTCATTTAATGTATAATATAAACAGATATTAGCTTTAGTCTCTTTGGACTCCAGCTCCATTGCAGGTCCTATTTCAACCTTCAAAGCCCTGAACTCTATCTAGAAGTCCAAATCTTGCATCTGATTCTCCTATCTTGTCTCCTTATGATAAGAACTGAGTCCCTCCATTCCCTTTTGTCACAATGAGATAGGCTCAGCTGCTTGGCTGACTACGATGCTTTCCCAGAGCTCTTTAAATACACTTAAAGGATTTGGGGACCCATTTCCTAAGGCATTTTTGTGATATCTTGCTCACTTCAGGGATAATATAATTTTTGTTGTATATAAATATACCTTAAGACAGCCAAGAGTCTAAGGTTAATTTCCAATTAAGTGTGAAATCAGCCAGTAGTTCTGACCCCTTGCTGAGTGCGTATTAATGAACATCGTACCACAATTTTGATGACAGCAGGAGTGCAGACCATGGGAGAAGAGTAAAGAAAAGTAGTGGGGAGGGGAGATAGCTGCTTCCCTGAATAGCAGGAGGAGTGCTCAGAAAGAATGAAGGCACCTGAGCCACACTGTCAGAAACTGAAGGATCCCTTGTCAAATCTCAAGACATAGGAATCCTCCATGGCACACGCCTGGAAAACTCACAGGGCAGAGTACTGCACCAGCATTATTAGCATGAAACTGCTGCATGATGGAACAAGCATGGAGGGAAGTGATCTGTTATAGGAAAAGCTTAAGAAGAGTGATGGGGGTCAGGATTGCTAACCCTGAGGCTGAGGGACATGTAATTTTCCAGTGAGGTCCATTACAACACACTAAGAAATCTAAAACCAGGTAGTAGACAACATTAATGAAGCTCTGCATGTGTGACAGAGCTTAATATCAACCCTGGTTTTATATAAAGATTCCATTCCTGGGTAGAAACAAGTAGCTGGTTGCACTGGCTGCTCCCATCACTACTAGTTAATATTAACTGAGCATATGTATAAAGATGTTCCCAGTGGTATAGTTCCTAGATAGTAGCTATAAGGTATATAGTCTGTCTCTACATCCTTTGTTCTTAATATGGTCTTTTGATCATGGAAACCTATGGAATTGAGGGCAAAAGTTATGCTTTGTGGAGTGAAGTTAAAAATGTATATTTTAATAAGTGCACATTTGCTTCTAGTGGGTGGAGGTTAGGTGTTCTGGTTGGCAATGCCTAGCAAAGACCACAGATGATGGAGAGACTCCGTTTGTATTAAACCTATTGATCTCTGGCTCTCAAGAGAAAGAGAATTCCAAATTCCAAGGATAGTAGTAGGGGTAAGATGTATAGGGAAATCAGAACTGAGGAGGTCCCTATTCCACCTACCTCATATTCCAGTTGGTGTGCCCTTCAAGCACCACAGAACCTGTATGGGAGTAGCTGTGGAATCAGAAAACAATGGAATGAATCCAAGACTGGCTATGTGAGTGGAAAGTCAGTTCGTATGGTTCACCAAACACAGAAAAGGTAGGCACAGAGATAGCCAATACATAGTTCCGCTTTCTAGAACTAGTAAAGAAAGCCTTCCTTTATAGTTTTACTTGCAGGATTTTCCTGGGGGAATAGGTAGCAGGTTATCTGGATTTGAATCCTGAATTTACCACTTCTGAGCTGTGAGAAGTTGGGCAAATAACGTAACCTTCTATGTCAGTTTTCTCACCCATAAAGTGGGGCTAGTACCAGCACTTACCTATTGGGAGTGTTACTAGAACAAGTTCAGTAAACCCATAAAAAGAACTTAGAAACACATTTGTCATACAGTAGATACCATATAAATGCTACCTTTTTTTTTTTTTCAGTTGAGGACCGAATTCAGGACCTTGCACTTGCCAAGCAATTGCTCTTTCATGAGCTAAATCCTCAACCGAAATGGTTTTTCCTTTCTTCTGCAGGACCTGGCTACAATGAGACTTATTGGTTACTATCGTCAAAGTGTCATCTCAAGCATCAAGATGTCACCTCAGAAAAAAAGAAAAGAAAAAAAAAAAAAGATGTCACCTCAGAATAGCATCAGCTGCCACTCTCCCTTGTACTCCTACCACCATTCCACTGTGAGCACATCTGCTGTGCATTGGAGAGGGAAGACATTAAGCAATCCTGTGGTCTCTAACCACCATGAAGTTGGCATGTGACTTAATCATTTTGTTCTTTTCCATTCTGAAGGTGTGCACTGCTATCTGCTTTCCTACTGAGATGCTAGGGCTTCTGAAGGCAGCTACTTCATGCCTGTTGAAAGAAACACCTATAACTCCAAAGAAAATTCCACCCTTAAATCCCCAGAACTGTGATGAAGATATGATGAAGGTTGCTGCAGGGGCGGGGCGGGGGGGGGGGAGTGGCAGGGACGGGGGGAGAAAAAAATGGATTTTATATCTTGGCTTAAGATAGAGATGGGCATGTCTAAAATGTAAGGCCTTAGTTCACAAGAGGGAATTGAGAATAACCACTGTTACCAAGCGAACCCTGAGCCTCAGAGGACAACCATGGCTGAACTGATCATTTTATTTCAGATGGAAGGTTCTAAGCAGAGACTCTAGCTATGCTATCACAAACTTCTGACCTTGAGAAACTGGGCATTAATACATAGATGGGCTTTTTTTTTTAAGCTGCTGCATCTCTGATCATGTTGCAATAGCAAGAGAAGACTAAATGCAATGCTTCTGTGTTTCACCTTGTGTATTCATAAAATAAGAGCACAATACTTTGTCCCTGTAAGGGCTGTTGTGAGGACAAAATGAGGGAAGGGGCCAAAGAGTGCTCTGCAAAATGTCATGTCATACAAAGGTTATATGCTTCAACGGGAAAAAGAAACAATCTGTTTCGAAACACTGAACTGGAATAATTAAGAGCTTCGAGCTAATTATATTTCCCAGAAGAGCTGAGGACTTTCAGGGCTGCTGCTCCTCCCCTATAGAAGTTGTGCAACCTAGGAAGGCTCACCCCACTGTGTTTCCTACCTATATGACCTTGGACATGTTTTGTCATCTCCTCAACAAAACGAGGATAATGATCCCTGCTGTGATCGGATGATAGGAGCTGTGTGAGGCTCAAATGCCGTGGTGTGAACACAAGCTCCCAGATGGAAAGTCTATCAGCTTGTCTTTCCCAAAGACAGTAAGATTGAAAGACCTTTGTTTTTGGTACTATGAGCAACTATTTTCTGCCCTTGGCTCTGGTGTGTGGTTTTGCAAATCATATTCCCTCTATGTGTTTGCATCTCCATTTGTGAAAGGTTAATTCAAAATCAGTGGCTTTGAAATAATGGACATCAGACACTCCAGAAGAAATGAGTGACATGCTGGAGTATAGTTTTCCGTTTTTCATAAGCTCCTCCTTCCTCCACTAACCAATCCTCCCCCAAAGCCAGAGGAAGACAAGTTTATAAATTTATGCAAGGTAAGCCTTACAGAGTATGAATTGATTCCTCAACTATGTGGTGTGACTCGGCATCTCTAAGAAGTCTGGATAGCTTATAATACTTTAACTGGCTGATTCCAGATTGTTTAACTACTTGTGCCCCTTATAGTTCTTTGCAGTTTCTAATAATGTTATAGTGTCATTTCAACGTCTGTGAATTTCCTTCCAGAATATCCCTTATAAGGAACTGAAGATACTAAACTATGGGCCAGACAGAATGATTCTGGCTTGGAATCCCAACCACTTGGGAGGCACAGATAGGAAGATCGTGGTCCAAGGCCAGTCCAAGCCAAAGTGCAAGCAAAAATCTATCCTCCCCACCCCCCAAAATAAAACCTAAAAACTCAAAAGGGCTGCATGTCTCCAGTGGTTGAGCTCTTGCAAGTACAAAGCCCTAAGTACAATCTCCAGTACTGCAAAAAGAAAAAAAAAGTTAAATTTTAAAAAGACACCAAACTACAGCCAAAGGCCAGTGGAGTTGTCCATTTTCATTTAATTACAACAAAGGCTGTAGTAAAACCCACACCTGAGAACAAGGCTGAAAGGTCCTGGTTTAAAGATAGATAAATAAATTGAGGCATAGAGGTGGAGTGACTTGCTCAGGCTTAAAGAGCTATTACCAAATTGAAGGAGTTCTTTCCAACTGCTAGCCCTCCCCCTTGCCTTTCTACATCTCCATTGTTCAGCTTGACAATCAGGTCATTCTTCATCTTTTTTCTGTTCTATACTGGCTTCCTGTTCTTTGAGAAATTTCCTTCACTGATCACTAAAGCACAGCATCACGTGTAAAGCAATGCAAGAAGCAGGCAGCTACTGGATCAGTATTTATAGCCACAACCAGCAGCTTCAATCAGGGTTTCTCAAATGTTAATGCTCATAGGAGTCTCTAGGAGATCTTGTTAAAATATAGATTCTTATTCTAGTTGTTTGGGTACATCCTAAAAATGTGCTTTTTTTGTTGTTATTGTTGTTGTAGGGCTCAAACTCAAGGCCTGGACACTTTTTCATCCAAGGCTAACACATTGCCACTTTGAGTCACAGTGCCACTTCCAGTTTTCTGTTGGTTAATTGGAGCTAAGTTTCATAGACTTTCCTGCCCAGGCTGGCTTCAAACCATGATCCTCAGACCTCAGCCTCCTGAGTAACTAGGATTACGTGCATGAACCACCAGTGCCTAACAAGAATGTGTGTGTGTGTGTGTGTGTGTGTGTGTGTGTGTGTGTGTGTGTGTGTGTGTGTGTGTGTGTGTGTGTGTGTAGGTCGTTGGGCTTGAACTCTGGGCCTGGGAGCTGTCCCTAAGATCTTCAGCTCAAGGCTAGCACTCTACCACTTGAGCCACAGTGATACTTCTGGTTTTCTGGTGGCTTATTGGAGATAAGCGTCTCATGGACTTTCTTGACCAGGCTGGCTTTGAACCATGATCCTCAGATCTCAGCCTCCTAAATAGCTAGGATTTCAAGCGTGAGCCACTGGTGCCCAGCCTAAGAATGTACATTTCTAAGAAGCCATTTAGTGCTGATGTTGAGGCTTGGCTCATGTAGCATCATATTTTCAAATAGCAAAATGAGTGAATGCTTTCACCCATCTTCTTTATTTACTTTGGAAATCATTTTCTGTACTACAGTGTGTTATTAGAAATAGGAAGCTGCCTGTACTTTCCAGCACTGAATTTGCTTAAGATCCTAATGTAGATTAAAAGCATATCTTTTCTCATCTCCTTTGGCCTCCATTTCCTTATCTGTATGAAGGCTATCCCATAATGATGTTTGGAGACCTAAGGAAGCACCACGTATATGTTGTAAAGTGGACAGTAGATGAATACTCCTAGGTCCAAAAGAATTCTGTGCCTTGATTTTCTTAGATTGGTAGAAGACAAAAGGAGCCGCAAGTAGTTACTGACTGTATCCTAAGTGATTATTTTCATGATGAAATTACAAATGAAGACCATTTGTACTAGATAGTCTGCATGCTTTATTGAAAGTCACATGAATTGGCCCCAGGATCTCAATCATTTTTTTTTCTGATTGCACACATAATATTTCACATAGGCAATCTTGGAAGCCTTCCATTAACATCCTTGGCATTAAGTGATTAGTTTCCATATGAAAACAAAGGTTACTTTTTTCTTCATTGAAAATATGTCTTCTTGGTTATTTTGCTTTCGTCTGTATTTTTTAATTGTTTCTGAAGCTTTCTCTGAGCTTCTAATGTGTCAAGGCCAGTTGTCTCTCCATGGCTCATCTACACATTCTATCAAAAGCAATTTCTTTTTCTAGTCATAGAACTACTTCCTCTATTACTTTTATCTATTGTTATTACAGAATCAAAGAACTTCTAGAACAGGAAGGATACTTCTGATGGCAACCAAAAACTGTAGAAATATTCTATCTTCCTATTAAAATTATATGCTCAATTTTGCTTTCACTGTGGACAATCTCCCCCCACCCCACACACTCATTTTTATAAACTTCAAAAAATAAAAATCCAGTGATACATTTTTTTCTAAATGATGTCTTGACTTTGGTTGGTGTCACAGAACAACTTTGCAAGGATGTGACCCTCCCAAACATCAAGTACCATACAGACACAAAGACCTTCTGTAAGTCTCAAATCATGTGTATGGCTGTCACCAGTTTCTTGGAGTATTACAAACTTGGTAACATTTTGACAAAGATATAAACAAGGACTTCATCACTACCAACTAAAACATAAATCCTTTACAAAGTAAAATTGCACAGCCAGGCACTGGTGGCTCATGCCTGTAATCCTAGCTACTCAAGAGGCTGAGATCTGAGGATTGTGGTTCAAAGCCAGCCTGGGCAGGAAAGTCTATGAGACTCTAATCTCCAATAAACCATCACAAAAACCAGAAGTGGCACTGTGGCTCAAGTAGTAGAGTGCTAGTCTTGAGCTGAAGAGCTGAGAGACAGTGCCCAGGCCCAGAGTTCAAGCCCCACAACGGGCAAAAAAAAAAGTAAAATTGCACAGTTCTTTTAAAAAAATCAAATGGGTAAATTGAAAGTAAAAGAAACCCTGACTTGGGAATATCTTCCAACCACTATAAAGTGCACTTGCATCTCTTCTCTCCTTCAAATGCTTATCTTTAAATATTTTGTTAGGTAGGCAAGAGTCAAGGGATATGTCAATCCCAGTAATTTGGCTTCTGTTCAAATACCTACCAGTGGGAAAAAACATTTAGAACTTTGTGAGTGTTAAACTAAGTGATTGTTCCTTTGTCATTACTGCTAGTTTCAAGACTTATAGTTCTTCAATGCCAGATGGACAATGGATCTTGAGAAGTCTATAAACCTGCCACTTTCAGATCATCACCCTCCTTCCACTGTGTCTTCTGAATGTTTATCCATTCATCAAAATGAGACCAAGTCAATCTCATTCTATAACAGCATGTGTCATCACAGAAGTTTTTGTGCTTTAAACCAGAATGCCAAAGGGAGGCTAGGTGCTTCTTTTAAGGAGGAGTTCAGAGCAAGGGCAGAGCTAGCCAGCCACTGCTCCCTGGCCTCTGGCAAGACTGGTAGTCCCAACTCTCCAGGCAATGCTACTGAACTATGTCCCACTCCTCCCTGTGTCTCACTACTCCCTTCCCATAAAACAAGAGTCAAACCACATCTATTCTGTCTTCAACGGCCACCTGACTGCTTTATTCAGTCCTATAACAGAGTAAGAGACAGACCAGGGCTCAACAGGAGACCAGAAAGCCTGGCAGTGAGCAGTAGATGGAATAAGGCTCACTTGGCTCTCTTGCTCCTGATTTTTTGTCAGTTATGGAGCGTGAACTCTGGGCTTGAGTGTTGTCCCTGCACTCTTCAACTCAAGGTCAGCACTCTACCATTTGAGCCACAGCACCACTTCTGGTTTTCTGGTGGTTATTTGGAGATCAGAGTCTCACAGACTTTCCTGCCAGGGCTGGCTTTGGACCACGATCCTCAGATCTCAGCCTCCTGAGTAGCTAGGATTACAGGCATGAGCTACCAGTGCCTGACAATTCCTGATTTTTTTAGCAACATGGCCTTGGAGGCTAAGTAGAGTGGAGAGAGTACAAAGGGACTACCCAGACATGTTTTGATTTAGAACAGCACCAAATTTTTCAATTGCTTTCATAAAGGCTCTTGATGAATTTGGCCTACATGTTCCTAATTCACTAATTAACGATGTTTAGTGTCTTGAAGTATATTGTCTTTCACTAAGGCTTCCCCAAAGGCATGTGCTCTGACATGTTTTAAATATGTATGTGTGTGTTCTTTTATTCTCTAATTTCCTCTCTGCTATAATCAATATACTAGCAAGGCCTTGCTAGAAGAGTGCTCATAGGAAAGTCCTTTTATTCAGGCTGTGTCCCTGGCATCTGTACAAAGGACATAAGCAGTGACATTCTCCCAGCAGCTTCCTTTCAACAGACAGGTTCCAGAAATGTCTATTCCTCCAATGTCAAATCCACAACAACTGATTTTATGTTAGTTCTCTTTAAGCGATCAAACAGTAAAGCAAAGAGATGAAAAGCTTCTATCTTGAAATTTTCACTTGGTACAAAATGCACGGGGCTCAAGAAGAACAATAAAAGCCAAACCCCAAAAGTGATCGCCATTAATGTCACCACCAATGAAAAACTCCTTGCTACATAAATGTGATATCATGGAAAAGACTTTCTGTAAGAGTCTAGGGACCTGGGTTCTTGTCCTGTGTGGTCACTAATTGTTCTGCCTATAAATTGGGCTGTTCCAGTGTTTTTGAAAGAGTCTTCTAATCAAAGAGTTCATAGGCTGGAAATAATTTTTTATCTTAAGGGCTGTGGTTCTTAACAGTTAATGGATCACAGGCTCATTTAAAATTCAATAGAAAGGTATAGATCATCTGTCCAGAAAAGGCCTATTGTCAGCTGATGTTGCATATGATCTTAGGGGCATTGTGGAGTTCCTAAATCCCAGACATGGAATTCAGATCTGCTTGTTTTCAGGAAATAGAGTGTATAATTAGCCAGGTATCAGTGACCTCATGCCTGTAATCCTACTCAGGAGGCTGAGATCTGAGGATCACGGTTCAAAGTTAGACCAAGCAGGAAAGTCCTTGAGTCTCTTATCTCAAATTACCACCAAAAAGCCCGAAATGGAGCTGTGACTCAAGTGGTAGAACACCAACCTAGAGCCAAAAAGCTAAGGGATAATGCCCAGGCCCCAGTACCAGTAGCCAAAAAAAACAAAAAAAAAAACAAAAAAAAAACAACAAAAAAAACATAGCATCTGGAGGCAAAGCTGAAGCAACTGCTGGGCCTAATCTGTCTTATTTTTTTTTATCTTCACAAGAGTCAAAATCCGATAGGATAAAACAGTCTCCCCACTCTACCAATTTTGTTTTGTTTTGTCTTGATTGCTTAGAAAGGAAAATTGTCAAGTAAAAACAGGAGGAAAAATAATAAGGAACCTAGGCTTTGTTTGACATGCAAAACATGCTTGGCAGATTTGCCCTAGCAGGCTTATTAAGCAAGTGCAGGAAGGCACATGGGGCTGCAGGAAGGGAGGATACTGTGAGGGGACCACCCACACCGGCCCCATAGGAGCAGGTAACACAGCAGCACCAGGGAGCTAACCTGGTACCAGTGTCCACATCCTCAGTAAGAGACATGTTAAGATTCTCCAGCAACATCTCCTCCAACCAAGGTAAGCAATGCCCCCACCACTCCAATGGCCTTTAGATCAGGGTAATACTCTGAAGATCCATCTTCAGCCTCAGATCTTTCAGAGTTTGATGGTTTTTGAAGAAGCAGGAATTGGGGAAAAGAGGTGAAATCCAGGCTCCTCTCTTTAACTCAGGTCAAGCGGGTAGCTTGGTTTCCGCAGAATCTGGGGCTTCAGGGAGTCCATTCACAGTATTGCAAGAACTCAAGACACACCTTATGAGGAGATGGAGACAAAATACCAAGGGGAAATAAACATGTGTCAAGGACATGTGCCCCTTATTTTACTTCTTCCAGAGCCTGGGCCAGGAAAGAGCTGCTGTTCCGCACAAAAGACTCAGCACACAAGGATTAGAAGTAGACCCTTTTAGAATCTTGGAAAGGATCCCTCCAAGGCTTTTTAACACCTGAAAGGGAAAAGAAAAGGCAGTGAATTAGTTTAGGACTGGTTAAGCACTTAACAGTCACTCAGCAGTGGAGTCTCTTTTTGTAGGCTGCTAAGCCTACAATTGGTAGCTAATCTTCTGAGAAAAGGCCCTCTTATTTCAGATCCCATGAAACAGAGCCTAAGGTGGTGCTATAATCAGAGCTAGAGACTTTGTACCTCCCACCAGCCTCAACTCTAATACCCAAAAAAGACAATGGGGAAAGAAGTTTGATACCAGAACTTCAGAGTTTATACCGCCCTGCTCCTCCCTCCCCTGCAACAAGGTCAATGCTTATTTATGGCCCTACAACATCTCCCAAATTCCTCTTATTAGGACTTCACCTGTATGGGGCTGATAAGGAGAAAAAAGCTATCTACCCAAGGACCTCTGAGTTGGCAGTGACAGAAAGAAAAGGAAAGCTTAGGAGCACATGGCAAGCCAAGTTCCAGATATGTTAGATTTCATTTATGTGCATTGTGGTTCATGTCATGCCAGAAATCTGATAGTCAAGCCATCTAAACTCCAAGGCACAGAAAGGCATTTTCCTGATCTGAGTTTCCTGTAACCTTAACAAGATACTCATTCCCTCTAAATGTCAGTACCTTTATATGTTGAATTAAAACACACCTGTCTCATACCTATGATTCTAGTTACTCAGGAAGCTCAGATCTGAGGGTTCAAAGCCAGTCCTGGCAGAAAAGCTAATGAGACTCTTATCTCCAGTTAGCTAGCAAAAATCTGGAAGTGGAGGTATGGCTCAAGTAGTAGAGAAGCAGATTGAGAAAAAAAAGAAAGAAAGAAAGAAAGAAAGAAAGAAAGAAAGAAAGAAAGAAAGAAAGAAAGAAAGAAAGAAAGAAAGAAAGAAAGAAAGAAAGACAACCAAGCAAGAGTGTGATGCCTTAAGTTCTAGTACCCAAAAAAACCCACAAACAAAAAACCCACATTCTCCTCTACCTGGTATGTGATGTGGCAAAAATAGGATCATGAATATGAAAGTAGTCCTAGTACTAAAAAAATATAAGGGATTAAGGATGAGCATTTAGGTGTGAATGACCAAAAGAGTGTCTTAGGCTGAAGGAACCAAGTCCCTCTACAGATAAAGGCAGCCTCATGCTACCTGTTATAATACCAAAAGGACAGTTATTGGTTTCCTTCAAGACACAAAGGACATGGGGCTGGGAAGTTGGCTCAGTGGTAGAGCGCTTGCCTTGCATGCCTGAGGCCCTGGGTTCGATTCCTCAGCACCACATAAGCAAAAAGAAAAAAGCCGGAAGTGGCGCTGTGGCTCAGGTGGTAGGGCACTAGCCTTGAGCTGAAGAGCTGAGGGATAGTGCTCAGGCCCAGAGTTCAGGCCCCACAACTGGACCAAAAAAAAAAAAAAAAAGACACAAAGGACACCATTTAAATGATTCCAACTTCTTATCTTAGAAACTGAGGAACTGAGACTTTGAAAAAAGGAAATGCAGTTGTCTAAAATATCACAGTCTAGGATTATTAATGAAGTTAATTAAAACGTAATCCACAAAATTACACTATAGTTTGGTGGTGGGGGGGGGGGAGAAAACAAGAAACAGATCAGAAATTCACACAACCTCAGAATTAAAAGACATTAAGGTTAAAGGTCATATAATTTTAAGATAACAAACTGAGACAAAATAACTTTCCATCCTCTAGGACTAAATAATATTCCAGTCTTTAAAAATCCAGATTTTATAAATAAGGTTTACTGGATCAAGGTTCTGTCATCAGGGGGTGTAGACTACATACCTATGGCATCAACTCTCATCTCCAGGAAGTCTGCCTTGAGAACTGTGGGCAAAAGAAAAAAGATCTTTCAAGATAACTTTATAAATCAGGACTAGGATAAGCAATTCAGAGAGATGGAGAAGTATTCTTTTTTTTGGTGGGTCATGGGGCTTGAACTCTGGGCTTGGGCGCTGTCCCTCAGCTCTTCAGCTTAAGGTGAGCACTCTACCGCTTCAGCCACAGCACTACTTCTGGTTTTCTAGGGGTTTATTGGAGATAAGAGTCTCAAGGACTTTCCTGCCTGGGCTGGCTCTGAACCGTGACCCTCAGATCTTAGCCTCCAGAGTAGCTAGGATTACGGGCGTGAGCCACCGGCGCCCAGCTGAGATGGAGAAGTATTCTATGGAAATTCAAAGCATTATTTGAAAGATGTGGTCTGGTTCCCTATTAGCTATGGTAAATAATGCTGCAATAAACATAGTTGTGCTGGTAGCTTTAGTGTGTTCTTGTTTGTGATCATTTGGGTAATGCCCAAAAGTGGGATTGCTGGGTCATAGGGGAGCTCTATGTGGAGTCTTTTTAGATGAATGGATCAAGAAAATGTGATATATATACACAATGGAATTCTATGCCTCCATCAGAAAGAATGACATTGCCCCATTTGTTAGGAAATGGAAAGACTTGGAAAAAGTTATATTAAGTGAAGTAAGCTAGGCCCAAAGAAACATAGGTCCCATGGTTTCCCTTATTTGCAATAATTAGTATATGTCTGAGACAAATAGAAAAGGTCAGATAAGTTGATGTTAGGTGAAATTAACCCCAAGATAAGTATTCAAATGTTTTTTTTCTTTCATGTGATTGTTTCTAACATATTTATAAAATGATTTCTTTGTTGCTTTGTATGTCCCTCCCCCCCGCTATAACCCCTGCTTTCACTTGGTATAATTTGTGGAGGGGAAGGGCAAAAACAAATAGTTTAAATAGGGATACAGGTGGATCCATTGCAACAATGAGATACACAAGTCATTATGTCGAAAAACGAACTTTACAACTTTGGCAGGGGGAGGAGGGGAGGGGAAGATGGGAAAGGATGGGAAGGGGAAACAAAGGAGGAGGCAACAATGCTTGATAAGAAATGTACTCATTATCTTGCCCATGTAATTGTAACCCCTCTGTACGGTATTTTCACAATAATAATAATAAAAAAAGATGTGGTGTGGGTGATTACTTAAACCTGTAATGCTATTAAGGGGACTGAAATCTGGAGGATCATGATTTGAAGCCAGTTTGTACAGAAAAATCTGAAAGACTCCAAAATAATTGGCAGAAAAAGCCAGGCTAGGGGCATGACTCAAGCAGTAGAGTGCCAGCTGAGCAAGCAAGCAAGAAACCCTGAGTTTAAACCCTGATACTGGCAAAAAAGAAAAAGAAAAATTGGGTAAGTGATTCTGTCCAGATGTTTTTAAGCCCCTGGCTCTTTGCTTATAAGTTGGGCTATTTTTGTGGCAGATTTGGCAAACCAATCTCTTAGACATGAAGCCATCTTTCAGGTGCCAGGGCAATCCCTTGAATGCCAAGCTATTGGAGGCCACAAGATCCCAGAGAACTTGGCCCAAGTCAAAGACTATATTTTCACTATTCTCTAATAGTGAGAAGGATGAGAAGGCACCAGAAGCACTGTGTTTGCAAAAGATGAATCTTCCTTTGCCTTGTTGACCAAACCAGTGTGTGTACCATATTGATGTGCTTAGATCAACCCTAAATTAGTCCTGTGTTGTGACAAGAATAAATCCTCTGGTAGTATGATCAGATTATCTCATACAACACTGGTCCTCTGTCTTCTGTTTTGCTTGAAACTGAAGTGTGAATATATTTTTTCTCATATATGGAAGCTAGAATTCATTTGTAAGTGTATAAGTAAACACTATTAGGTAGTAAGTAATACAATTGTATTAACTATGATATATTCTAGGGAGAATTCAGTCTAATTCCTTAGAAAGGCTAAATCAAAGTTCAACAAAATAAACACCTTAAAATCAGTACTCAAAAGGCAGGAGGAGGTATCAAGAGGAGGTAATAGATGAAAGAAGAGAAGAAGGAGAGAGAATTCAGTCATAAAATTCATGTATGGGCTGGGAATGTGGCTTAGTGGTAAGGTGCTTGTCTAGCATGCATGAAGCGCTGGGTTTGATTCCTCAGTACCACATAAACAGAAAAATCTGGAAGTGACACTGGGACTCAGGTGATAGAGTGCTAGCCTTGAGCAAAAGAAGCTCAGGCCTTGAGTTCAAGCCCCAGGACTGGCAAAAAAAAATCATGTATATCCTACAAAATTAAGAAAATTAAGAGAAAGGAATGGGATTGGAATACTGGGGGAGAATGATGAAAGGGATGGCATTGATCAAGATACATCGTGTTCATAAACTGTTTTGTCAAATGGCAACTCCTTTGAACAACTACTTAAAGATAATAATAAAACTTTTAAAAAGGAAAAAAAATGAATTGTTGCTCTCTTGAAATTGTTTATGCCTATTAGCTAAGTGATCTTATTCCCTTCTGTGGTTTCAATTACCACCAAATATTGGGGAACATCCCACACAGTAATATTATTCATATTGCAGTATATATCAGTGCTCTCCCTCTGGAGTGAGCCTGGCTGTATTCAACAGCTTCACCCTGAAATCTGTGTGGGCCTCACCCCAATTACTGGCCTAAATTGTAATCACGATATTTCTACCGGGATTATCCACTTTTTTCAAAATCACTGAATAAAATAAACACAGAAAAAACCTTGCCTTTTCTATGATTAATTATTGTACCATGTACCTAATCACCAAAATTTGGGTTTTCTTTTCCTACTGCATTGTGTTGTTCCATGTTTGAAAAGCTTACATAAAGTTTAAAAAGTCAATTGGTTCATATTGAACTTCTCTCGGATCTGTCCCTTGGATTTCATTCCCCTGGGCAATGCTACAGACTGAGATTTCCATCAACCCCTGAGAGAATGGATGTCTCCTTCTATGTGTGCTTCCAGTCCTTACTCCCATGTATCTTCATTACTACAACCAGAGTGATTTTCTTTCAGTTCTGAATAGGCATCAATTTGTTTAAATATCTTCCCTAACCTCTCCATGGACTATAAAGAACAAACATCTTAGCTTGTTATACAAAACGTTTGTGATGGGGTCCCAATCCATTTTCCTAGTTTTACCTTCAGCTAAGCTACCCTCTTTACACTCTCATTTGAGCCAAAGTAGAATGCTAATCATTTCTGATCCTCTATTGCAATTAACTACTTAGCCTTCTGAAATGTCCTCCCCTCCATTATCAATGAGATGTCATTCCTGCTGAGTTTTTTAATTGTCAGAGAAGGCAAAGGAAGAAAGAAGAGATGTCCTTCAAATGTCAGGCTACAGTCAAGTATGAAAATGGAACCAAGGGGGACAGAACACTGGTTAAACAGCTCAAGAATTTTATTAGACATGGGAGAAGAGATTGGCAACAATGACCACACATGGAACTGGCTGAGTGACAAATCAGTATGTGGTGGGTATAAGATAGACTCAAGATAGAAGGGATGCTTTTCCTGTATGGATGCAGAGTGGGAGGAACCTGTGGGTACCCAAGTCATGATATATTAGAGGACACTTGTATCCACTCTGATCTAATTTATACTCTAGCCAAGATGGAATCTGGGGATAAAAAGTGAGCTTAACTTTAGTTCTAGAAGCCTGGATGTCAGACAGATAGAATGGTACTCCAACCTGAAGTGTCTGCTTTGGTCACAACCCCCTTTGACTGTGATTGGTCTGTCTCCTTGGGCAGTGTACAACCAACTTTACCTAGTGGCAGTGTTAAAAAATCTCCACACTCAACACCAGTTTGCCAATGCCAATACCTTCTTTATTGGCAGTCTGTCTGATCTAAAGATTCTATTGCGTTTTGCTCATGCCTATTATTCTTTAATTTGCTTTTGTGTCAATACACTAGGGCTTGAACTCAGGGTCTGAGAGCTGTCGCCTAGCTTTTTCACTCAGGACCAGTGATCTACCATAGGAGCCACAAGTCTGCTTCTTGCATTTTGGTGGTTAATTTTTATTGGAGTTTCACAAGTTTTCCTGCATTGGCTGGCTTCCAACTGTGATCCTCGGATCTCAACCTGCTGAGTAACTAGGAATACAGGTGTGACTCACTGATACCTCGCTGTTCATGCCTCTTACAATATTCTTCTGGCATTGATACCCTGTCCAAAGTTACAGATAAATTCCACACAATTTATGTACATTCCTCCTTATCGTTCAAGCCCTAGCTCATATATGACCTCCTCTAAAATGCTTTACCCTTTAGACATGCCCAGCACATCCTGTTCATTCCAGTTTGCTTTCATTCAATTTCCTTGGTTATGCATTTCTCAAGTGGCTTATTCTTGGATGGTAGAAGTACCACTAAGGAAGTAGTTTGGCTTGTAGATGGGTACCTTGTTAAGAACATTAGACATGTCCACATGTGATTCCTCTTCTCCCTACTTTTTCATTACTTTTTTTATTCTTAGGGTAAACATTTGGTTAAGTTCATTTTTTTGCAGTTCTAAGGATTGAACTCAGGGTCTCATGCTTGTTAGGTAAATCCATTAAAGTTTTTACATATAAACTTTTTTGGGGGGAGGGGTCCAAAACAGGGTTTGAACTCACAGTCTCACACTTGGTCAGTTCGCTTGTTCAGCTGGTGATCTACCACTTTAGCCATGCTTCAAGCACAGTCTTTTGATGATTATTTGGGAGAGGAAATCTCTAGGACTATTCTGCCTGAGTTGGTTTGGAACCATGATCCTCCAAAAATCAGCCCCTAAGTATAAAGATTATAGGTGCGAGGCACCTAGCAAAACTTTTTGGGCTGGAATGTAGCTCAGTGACACAGCACTTGCCAGCAAGTGCAATATCCTGAGTTCAATCACCAGTATCAAAAAAAGAAAAGACAAACAAAATACACTTAAAAAAAAAAGTTCTTGGGGGCTGGGAATGTGTCTTAGTGGTGGATTGCTTGTCTAGCATGAATGAAGCCCTGGGTTCCATTCCTCAGTACCACATAAACAGAAAAGGCTGCAAGTGGAGCTGTGGCTCAAGGGATAGAGTGCTAGACTCGAACAAAAATAAGTTCATGGACATTGCCAGGCCCTGAGTTCAAGCCGCAGAACTTACAAAAAAAAAAAAAAAAAAAGGGGGGGGGCGGGTAGTGATAAGGATGGAATCTATGCCTCACGCATGCTAGGCAAACATTCTTCCACTGACATGTGGCCTCAGTCCCTCAAATTTTTGTCTTCATGCTATGGTGAGAGAAAACTGGAACATGACCTCATTTTCCTCTGTCTTTTATGATAGAGCAAATAGTAAATGAATGTCTAAGGGGAGTTTGGCTGAACCTAGGGTTTCTTATAGCTCACTCCAAGCTGTACTAAGGTGACCTGCTAAACAGAATCAAGTCAGATACCAGTATGGGAGGTGGGGATATCAAACCTACCCTAGTTCCACTGCTGACTATTGCACATTGCTCTGCTTTTATCTGGCCACCAAGAAGAGTTTGCTTTTCTTACCTGTTAGAAAGCACAATTTCACTCCCTGATTAGCAATGTGGAACAAACACACAGAAGAAACCCCAAAGGCTAAGCAATCATTTCTCCAGGTGTTCTAGTCTAAAGATTCCCAAGTGCCTAGACCATAGACAGCCTGTACTAGCATTTAAAAAGTTTGAAATACAAGTGGAAGAAGAATGGGAGAGATGAAAGGAAGAAGAGAGGAAGAGAGGAATAGCCCTACTGCTAGAGATTCTGTTTCAGAGTGAGTCTAGAATAGAAGCCAGGAATCTTTATGTGTGCTTTTTTTTTTTTTTTTGTCGGTCGTGGGGCTTGAACTCTGGGCCTGGGCGCTGTCCCTCAGCTCTTCAGTACGAGGCTAACATTCTACCACTTGAGCTACGGCGCCACTTCTGATTTTCTGGTGGCTTATTGGAGATAAGAGTTTCACGGACTTTCCTGCCCGGGCTGGCTTTGAACCGTGATCCTCAGATCTCAGCCTCCTGAGTAGCTAAGATTACAGGCGTGAGCCACCTGTGCCCAGCTAGAATCTTTATGTTTTTGTGCAACCTTTCTAGGAGATTTAGATGTACAGCCAGTTTGACAACCATTGCCTAAATCCACTGTTTACCTTTGAAATGGGATCCATGTTTACTCTGAAACTTAATGGTAAAGTATTATATTCTACATGTCCTTGTCAGCTGCCCTTTTAGAATATAATCGGATCTAAATGAGGAAAATTATAACAAGAAAATATAAATGGACAGGAAGAGTTACATGAGAGACAGAGAAGGAAAAGAATCACAGCCACAGAAAGAGACAGAGGTGACAAAGTTGACAGAGACAAAGTTAAAGACACAAGCCAAGTGTTGATGGTTCAGTCCTACAATCATAGCTATTCAGGAGGCTGAGGTCTGAGGACTGTAGTTCAAAGCTAGCTCAGAAAGACAAATCTAAGAGACTCATCTCCAATTAACAACCAAAAGAACTCAGCTTAAGGTATGAGTAGAGTGGGAGAGTGGCATCCATGGGTGAAAAACGCAAGTGTCATTGAGAGGCCCTAAATTCAAGCCCAGTGCTGGCATATACTTACAAGCACATGCACATGAACACACACACACACACACACACACACACACACACACACACACACAAAGAGACAGGAGATAAAATGTCAACCACACCCACACAGAGATCAGGGGAAGTTAGAGAGAAAAAAGACAAGAAATGTGTAATAGTAAAAGGCATATTTATCATAAAGTTATTAAAAATCAGTGACTTGAAACTGGACACTGGTAGCTCACATCTGTAATTCTAGCTACTCAGGACATTGAGATCTTAGCTTCTCTTCTGTTGCCTGTGTCTCTTACCTTCCTGTTTTCCTGGAAGCTGTTTCAAAGAATCTGGTCCTGGAAGCCACCCTGCAAATACAAGCCAAGCAGGTCCCATGAGTTGCTCTGGAATACATGTGAGAACCGAAGGCCAAAATAGAAAGGACACGAGACTTCATCAGATGAACTACCAATGCTAGGTCTTGCATTTGCTGGCAAAAGGAGCTAAGTCTTGAGACAATCTTAAATATCAAAATGTGATCCCATGGAAGTACTCCCAAAGCCATAGATGATACCCTTTGGTCTCTATTGGTCCAGAAAGTTCTAAGTCTGATGTTTAAGTAAAACCAGTCTTCGGCTCAAAGTGTCATTTTTGGATTTTGTAAATATACTTTGCTAATTAGTTGAAGCTGTAGAGTCCTTGTTCTTCTTTCCCTGATGTTATAATTATAGCAAACAAGAGACATTTTATTATATTATGCTCACAAAACTCATTTTCTCAGCCAGGCACCAGTAGCACACATCTGTAATCCTAGCTACTTAGGAGGCTAAGATCTGAAGAATTAGGGCTCAAAGCTAGCCAAGGTAAGAAAGTTCATGAAACTTATCTCTAATTAGCCGGCAAAAAGCCATAAGTATAAGTGTGGCTCAAATGGTACAGTGCTAGCCTTGAACAAAAAGTTCACCATCAGCACCCAAGGCTTGAGTTCAAGCCTCAGGACATACACACATACACATTGCCTCACACATACATGTGTGTGTGCAAAATAGTGTCATTTTTTTCTTACAAGAAAGGAAAAATATCTTGAGCACAAGCACAATGAAAAAAATATATCCATTAGATAGTTTTTAAAACCCGTAACAATATAAATAGGGATACAGGTGGACCCATTGAAACAATGAGATGTACAAGTCGTTATGTCGAAAACGAACTTTACAACTTTGGTGCGGGGGTGGGGGGGTGAGGGGGATGGGATGGGAAGGGGAAACAAAGGAGGAGGCTACAATGCTTGATAAGAAATGTACTCATTATCTTGCCCATGTAATTGTAACCCCTCTGTACAGTATTTTCACAATAATAAAAAAAGAATATTTGCAAAGGCAAGTAGTCTAAGAATAGCAAGTGATTTTGATCATCTTACTGAGACCAGGGCAACTAAGAAAAATGGGTCTCCCCTAGCACAACTTGAAGTAGGTTTAAAGTTTTCATCTTTAAGGAAATTTCTTAGGCATAAAATTTGAGCAGAATACCCCAAACATAATTGGCCTGTAATGTTCCTCTAGACTCTAAAGTGAATGATGTAGTGAATGTGAATGTGCAGTGTACATATTTAAGGGCTGTACATGGCAATCTGTAAAACATCTTTAGGAGCCTAACACAAGTGTTAGATGAAGGTAAAAAGCTGCCTACTTACACGGATGATGGGATATCCCCTGCATTGCTAGCCACAGTATCTGGCTTTGGTTCTGGCTTTTGGGGAGTAGCTGCACGACAGGGAGGGTCTGGGGGTCTTATGGGGGGACGAATGATGGTTGGCTTTTCTCCTGGAGGCCGTACTTTGCTGAAACTCTCTGCCTCTCCTAGGAGAGAAAACAATACAAAGAACTTGAATAATTAACCAAACAACACCACACATGAGCAGGTAATATTACTGAGGTAATCTTGGTCCCTTGGTCCCCATTTCTTCTTGAGCGCAGCTTTGTCTCTCTGTTGTAACTCGTCTGGAAACTGTTACTCTAGAAAGCCTATGTTTGAACCTCAGCTCTCTAACTATATGCACCTTGGGTTTGTCATATGATTTCCTAATTCTCAGTTTCTTCAGCTAGATAATCAAGAGTAACATATTATTTAACAGAGATAGTGAGAGTGTTATAATAGGTCAAGCACCAGCCTTCAGTGGGAAAAAAAAACAAGCAGGAGCACAGGGCTTTGAGTTCAAACCCCAGTACTGGTAGAAAAATGAAACAATAAGAGAAAAGAAAATTCTGTACTAATGTTTTCTATAGTGTCCGATACATAGCAAGTACTTAGTAAATGGTTGATGGTATTCAATGTATATATGTGAAAATGGAGCCAGGTAACTTTAGGGGCTAGGCGAGGTTGGAAGAAATAGAGGCGAATGATGGAAGGAGTACCACTGATCAAGATGCATTATATTCATAAATTGATGTGGTAAATTGAAATCCATCTTAACAAGGAGAAGGGGGGGAGGAAAAAGGGGAGGAGGAGGAGGAAGGAGAAGAGGAAGAGGAAGAGGAGGGAGGAGGAGGAAAAGGAGGAGGAGGAGGAGGAAGAGGAGGAGGAGGAGGAGGAAGAGAAGAAGAAATTTTAAAAATCCAAGTCCTAGCTATAATCCTAGCTACTCAGGAGGCTGAGATCTGAGAATCAAGGTTCAGAGCCACCTAGAATGAGAACCCCATGAGACTCTTTATTTCAAAAAAGCTGAAGTGGAGCTGGGACTCAAGTGGTAGAGTGTCAGCCTTGAGCAAGATAGGAGAGGATAATAAAGGCTCAATAACTATGTACATATAATATTTATCAAAATGAGCTTCAAGAAATGGAAAGAGAATTTTGCTGTTGTTGCTGTTTTTGTTTTCTGTATCATTTGTATTGTTTATAAGTTTATCTTTTGGGTGGATGGTAAGGGCAGGGGGGCACAGAAAGTGTGAACAAATGCAGCAGTGGTACCCACTAGACATTATGTTGAAAATGAACTATAAAACTTGTGGGTGTGGGCACAAGGGAAAAACTGAGAGGGGGGAGGGAAGGAGAGACATAGTTCAAAAACAAATGTACTCTTCATCTGACTTAACTATAACTCCTTTGTACATTATTTTTACAAATAACCGTGTGTGTGTGTGTGTGTGTGTGTGTGTGTGTGTGTGTGTGCGCGCGCGCGCACACGTGCATATATAAAGATAAAGCTCAGAAAAAGCACTCAGGCTCTGAGTTCAAGCCCCAGGACCAGCATAAAAAAAATCCAGGTCCTTTTTACTTGGGGCTTGACTATTGTTACAATCTCCTAACTCACCTTCCGACCTCACATCTCTGCAGATTAGCCAGACAAAATAAATAACTTTTTTTGTCTTTTTTAACAAAATGGTTCTGGCAGAATTATGGCAAGGCAGGTACACTCACAAATTTCTGGTGGCATTGTGAACTGGGTTTATTCTATCTAGATACTCATCTCAATCATTCCAGAACAATTTGGATGAAATACAAAAATCATTCATATGAAATAGTTATACTTGCTTGCCCAGCAATTCCACTTTGAGGGATAGGCCCAAAGCAATTAACGCAAAAGGGAGGAAAAAAAAAAAACCAAGAAAAATCTACTGGTACAAGCATGCATATTAACAGCAAAAAGACTGACCCAAACACAAAGGCTAAGCAAACAAATTCTTACCAGCATTTAACCAACATACACACAGACACAGATACAGATACACCCATTTATGTACATGTACACTTTTTTGGTGGTGGTCCTAGGGCCTGAACTCAGGGCCTGGTACTGTCCCTAAACGTTTGTGGTCAAGGCTAGTGCTCTACCACTTGAGCCAGAGTTCTACTTTTGACATTTTGGGTGGTTAGCTGCAGATAAGAGTCTCATGGACTTTCTTGACTAGGCTGGCTTTGGAACTATGTTCCTCAGATCTCAGCCTCCTGAATAGCTAGGATTAAAGGCATGAGCTACCAATGTGGCTTAAACAACACATGTTATACAGAAACAGACATAGTAAAAAGAAAATATTGATAGGAAATAATATTAAACAAAAATTAAGTCCATGAAAAGTGCTCATGGCCTGTGAAAATAATATTGAAAGATATACATATATAACCAGGCAAGGATGTCAGTGTAGATCTTTATTCAATTTTTTCTACAAAATGTTTAAGATAAACATAAAACCATATTAAATTAAATCCACATACCATTATTACAAGATTCACTTTATGTTTACACTTTTTTCTCTCATTCATGACTTCCCCAGCAGCTCTAAAATGCAGAAGATAAAGTTGAAACTCCTTATGAATTCAGGGCCTCCATGAACTGGTTCCAAATTCTTGTCTCATGAACAAACCCTACTCTATGTTATCAAATTGCTCTCCTGACTGCCCCACCAAAGCAAGCTCTGGATTCTTTTTTTTTTTTTTTTTTTTTCTTTTTTTGTGTCCGGTTATGGGGCCTGAACTCTGGGCCTGGGCGCTGTCCCTCAGCTCTTCAGCTCAAGGCCAGCGTTCTACCCTTGAGCCACAGCACCACTTCTGCCTTTTTCCTTTTTTGCTTATGTGGTGCTGAGGAATGGAACCCAGGGCCTCATGCATGCAAGGCAAGCGCTCTACCACTGAGCCACCTTCCCAGCCCCAAGCCCTGGACTCTTACATTTAGGTGAAACACTGTGCTGCTTTACAAAGTACTGAGAGTCTGAAATTGTGCTTGAGAGGTCTTGTTCTGCTACTTTGAAGCTGTAGGACCCTCAACAGTGCCTTCACCTCTGACCGTCATTTTGGTATATGGGAAACAAATATAACAAAACCCCCTCCTCACCTCACAAAGTAGTCAAAAGGTATAAATTGGAAGGTATGGTCACAGTAATTAGCATCCACTAGGGTTAAATAAGCAACAGACTCTGCTACTTGTGTGTCTTCATTGCATGTCTCCTGCATTATAACCATCCCTGAAGGCCCTGCTCAAATCTAGCCCCTCTGAGCACACTAGCAGGCATAAAGAATTTCCATCCTGGTAAATGCTTGTAAGTACTTAAGATATTGTGCTTTGTTTTAAATGATCTACATACACAATTCTGGTGAAACATATGAAAAAATATAATGAAAATACAGTGTGATTGATGTATCATGAAGGAATAAACAACTATTACATTCATTATTCACTCTCTCCTCATTCAGCCTGTATCTTATGCCCCTTAGCACCAGGTTGGGCAAGTAGAATCACATCAGAACTAAATGACCAAAATGGTAATAATACATTTTTTCCTGACAAACTTACATTATTCAAAGCACTCTCCCAAATGATAGCTATTAAGTAGTCACAATAAGCTTGCAAGGAAAGAATAGATAGGTCACATCATCCCCATTTTATGCACAAGAAACTAAGGTTCAGAAATGGAACAGTGGATGGGCACTAGTGGCTCATGCCTGTAATCCTAGCTACTCAGTAGGCTAAGATCTAAGGATCACTGTTCAAAGCCAACCCAAGCAGGAAAGTCCATGAGACTCTTATCTCCAGTTAACCACCCAAAATGCCAGAAGCAGAGTTGTGGCTCACATGGTAGAGTGTTATCCCTGAGCACAAAAGCTTGGGATAGTACCCAGGCCCTGAGTTCAAGCCCCATTACTGCCTAAAAAAGAAAAGAAAGAAAAGAAAATATGAAAAAAAAAGAAAAGTGGACCAGCTCACCCACAACCATATAGACTACAGAGTGACAGTGAAGATTACAGCTTGCCACCTACAACCACTGTTTCCCCCAATGGCTGCTGGATTGTTGTTACTAGTAGCCTAAAATTATGAAGGGTAAGGTTAATAATGATAATAGTACCAGAAATATTAATTACCCTTTATAGAATTCTTCCTCTCTTCTAAGTAATATGGTGTTGTATGCATATTTTTCTTATTTAACATTGGCAAACAGGATGCTGTGGCTTACACTTGTAATCCTACTCAGGAAGCTGAAACCTGACGATCACAGTGCTAAGACAGACCAAGCAGGAAAATCTGTGAGACTCTTATCTCCTACTGACCACTAAAAAGTTGGAAGTGGAGCTGTGGCTCAAGTGGTAGAGTGCTAGCCTTGAGTACAAAAACTCAGGGATAGTACTCAGGTATTGTCTCAATATGAACACACACATATGTGTATACACATATACACAATCATTGGTGAATGGATAGAGGAAGGGTAGGTGAATATACATACGTGAAAATAGAAGTAGGTAACTTGAGAAAACTGGCAGGGTTGGGAGAGTTGGGGACAATGATTGAAGGGGTAATATTGATCGAGATGCAATGTACTCACAAATGGACATGTTGAATGGAAATAACTTTGAACAACCACTTAAGTAAAATAAAATTGATACATTATACTACAAACTGACATGTTGAGTTAAACCTCTTTGGACAACTACTTAAGGATAATGAAAAATAAATTTTAAAACTTGGCTACAATTTTAAAGAAATAATTATCCTCTTTGGAACACTAATACACTGTTGGCTCGAGTGTAAACTTGTTCAACCACTCTGGAAAGCAGTATGGAGGTTCCTCAAAAGACTCCACATAGAGCTCCCCTAGGATCCAGCAATCCCACTTCTGGGCATTTACCCAAATGACCACAAACAAGGCCACACTAAAGCTACCAGCACAACTATGTTTATTGCAGCATTATTTACCATACCTAAGATATGGAACCAACCCAGATGCCTCTCATTAGATGAATGGATTGAGAAAATGTGGTGTGTATACACAATGGAATTCTGTTTCCATCAGAAAGAATGACATTGCCCCATTTGTAAGGAAATGAAAAGCCGTGGAAAAAATTATACTAAGCGGGCTGGGAAGTTGGCTCAGTGGTGGAGTGCTTGCCTTGCATGCATGAGGCCCTGGGTTCGATTCCTCAGCACCACATAAGCAGAAAAAGCCAGAAATGGCGCTATGACTCGAGTGCTAGAGCACTAGCCTTGAGCTAAAGAGCTGAGGGACAGTGCCCAGGACCAGAGTTCAGGCCCCATGACCAGCCAAAACAAACAAACAAAAATTATACTAAGCAAAGCAAGCCAGACCCAAAGAAACACAGGCTGCATGGTTTCCCTCATTTGGAATAATTAGACTACATCTATGATATTCTTAGCAGAGGATCACAATAGCTTCATAGCTAAATGCATATGACCGTATAATGAAGCTTATCAAAGTGAACTCCAAGAAATAGAAATGAGTTTTTTATAATGTACTATTCGCAGTTATTTCTTTCTTCTCCCCCCACCCCGCCCCTCAGTTTATGCCCCGTTGTCACTGTTTTTTGTATTTCTGTAACCTTTGTCTTGTACATAAGTCTATCTGATTTGGAGAAGGGAAGGAAAATCACAGAAACAGTGAAACAAAGGGTGAACCAATGCAACAGAGTTATACTCACTAGACACTATGTTGGAACTGAGTTTTACAACTTGGGTAGTGAGGGGAGTGCAGGTAGGAGTGGGAGAAAATGAGAGAGGGGGAACACTGTTCAAAAAGAAATGTACTCATTACCTTACTTATATAATACTTATTTAATAATAATCCCTCTGTACAACACCTATGCAATAAAAAATTATCTCCTTTGTACAGTTAAAAAGACTCCAAAATGAGAATAGTAACCTGAGTTGTTCAACAATAGATCCAACTTCGTTTGATTTTTTAAAAATTTTTATTATCTTTATCGTTTGATTTTTTTATTTTTATTATCTTTAAGTAGGTGCATAAAGGAGATGCCAAATGACAAAGCAGTTTATGAATACAACTTGATCATTCTATCCTTTATGGCCCACCCCTTCTCTTACTTTTCTTAAGACTATACCTCTCCCCTTGTCTCTGCCTCCAATCCCTTGCAAGTACCAACTTCTTGGTGTTTATTTACTTGGACTTGGATTTTGTTGTTCCACAATTTGACTTCCAAAACTCATGTAGTCCCAACTTTCTAGAGGCCTAGTGGTTCAACCCTGTTCACACATTAGAAACATGTGAAGAGCTTTAAAGTTATGAAATGATCAGAGATCCTATATTAATTGATTGGTGTGGGACCTACACATGAGTATTTGTGTGTGTGCGCGCACGTGCGCACATGCGCACGTGCATGCGTGTGGGTCCTAGAGCTTTAACTCAGGAACTGGACACTGTCCCTGAGCTTCTTTTGCTCAAGGCTAGTGCTCTACCACTTGAGCCACAGCTCCACTTTTGGCTTTTTGGTAGCTTATTGAAGATAAAGTTTCATGGATGTTCATGCCTGGGCTGACTTTGAACCATAATGCTCAGATCTCAGACTCCTGAGTAGCTGGGATACATACAGGTGTGAGCCACCAGGACCCACCCACATGCATATTTAATGGGCACCAGTTCACAGCAGCTAACGCTGCTGTCCCCATTTCTACTGGTCACTGGATATGGAGTCAGTTAAGAGCAATAGGACACAGTGTCGGAGTCTGAAAACATTTCTACCTGAAGTCATGTCCATAACAAGGCTGTCACTTCACTTGATGAGTGAACCAGATGGCATCCCCAATCTGAACCTTATTTATTCCTAAATTATAGCCACTTCAGAATGGACATCAACCTAGGGCCTTATAAAACAAACATCATTAATTTTGTATCTATCTAGTCCTTTTATTTATAGCTTCAACTTTATGATTCATTACAAGTCAAGCTTTGAAGTAGCAGCAAAGAGTTTTCTTGGCTAAAAGACCCCAGTGTTGTCCTTTCTTGCCTCTATAATTTGTCTCAGTCACAGTTAAGCCACAATGACAAACTGGTAAGGCAGGCAGGGAGAAGTCATATAACTGGGAGTCAAGAACCTGGAGTCTAGTGTTGGTACTAAAACTAACTTGCATAACTGTGAGCAGATCATTTCTTTACCAGTACAATATGGGGTTGGATTGCTTTTCAGTTTATGATCCAAGTTTGTAGAGCTCTACCTCTTCTCTCTCTGTTGCCCTTAAATGCTGCTCTGGAAGTACTGTAAGCCCCATCTCTCTCTCTCTCTGTATGTATGTATTTCTTTTAGTCTCCCTGTGTCTCTGTCTCTCCATGTGTCTCTCTGTCTAATCTCTCTTCCTCTGTGTATCTTTCTCTGTCTCTCTGTGTCTGTCTCTCTGTGTTTCTGCCTCTCTCTCTCTCTCTCTCTCTCTCTCTCTCTCTCTCTCTGATTCTTTCAGTGTTATCTCTCTGCCTCTCTCTCTGGAACAAATTTAGATTCCATGGCTCCTTGTTGCCTGCCGAGTGCACCCAAAAATATTTAACCTGGCATTCAACCACTCTCTTCCATTTGGCTTCAGCTGTCTTTTAGGATCTAAAACTTTTACCATTCTTTCTATATCCTACAGTCCAGACAAACAGTATTATTTATTGTCCCATGTACATGTCTTACAGTTAATCATCTCTTTCCGAGATGCTCTTTATCCATTTCCCACATGCCCAAATTTGCATCAGCTTAAGTGCTATGTCTCTTAGGACCTAAAATACTTCAAGTTCCTGTCCCTAGTTCTTAAGGCACTGGTTGTTTTGTACTTGGAATCCTGTACTTTGTCTTTTTCTCTTTCTCTCTCTCTGTGTATGTGTCTGTCCTCTCTCTATCCTCTCTCTCAACTTGGAAGCAAGACCCAGGTGGGATTTAATCTGTGTCCTTCCCAGATAATAAAGTAAATTGCTTTGCATATAGCTGACAAATAATATTTACTGAGTAGATAAAAAATGTAGTTCATTCAGTCTGTCAGAAGGCTAATGAAACAGGGTTAATGAAACATGAGCTAGTGGCTCATGCCTGTAATCCTAGCTACTCAGAAGGTTGAGATATGAGGGCCATGGTTTGAAACCAGCCTACACAAGAAAGTCCTGAGACCTTCATCTCCAATTAACCACTACAAAGCTGGATGTGGAGCTGTGGTTCAAGTGGTGAAACATAGCCTTGAGCATAAAAACTCAGGTACGATGGCCAGGTCCTGAGTTCAAGCCCCAGGACTAGCACAAGAAAGAGACAATGAAAAAAGTTTTTGTTCCTTAAGATCTCCAGCTGTGGTCTACACAATATATAACCATGATATCCCCACAAGTTTTAAGGTTATTATTTTCACCTAAAGTTTAAAGTGTTCAATGCTCTGGGAATTTTATAAGGACTTTTATCCTCAGACTTACAGAATCTGAGAGTCCCTCTGGGGTCTTTTTTGCCAGTCGGGGAGCTTGAACTCAGGGCCTGGACACTATCCCTGAGCTTCTTTTACTCAAGGCTATCACTCTACCACTTGAGCCACAGCACCATTTACAGCTTTTTCTGTTTATGTGGTACTAAAGAATCGAACCCAGGACTTCATGCATGCTAGGTAAGCACTCTACCTCTAAGCCCCCTCTAGAATCTTAAAAATGAGTTGGAGAGAGAAGTCCAAAGTCCAGTAGCTAAAAAGAGGCAAAGCAGAATAAAACATCTGGAAGTGTCTTGAACCTATGGTTTACTCTTTCTACCAAACTATATTTCCAAAGTGTACTTCCTTTATATCTTTCTCTCCTCCTTCTTCTCTCCTCCTTTCTCTCTTTGTCTTGGTGCCAGTACTGGGGCTCAAACCCAGGGCCTGGACACTGTCCTTTAGGTTTTTGCTCAAGGCTAGAGCTCTATCACTTGAGCCACAGCTCTATGTCCAGCTATTTGGTAGTTAATTGCTGAAAGTCTTTTGTGAACTTTCTTGCCTGTCCTGGAATCGAACTGCAATCCTCAGATCTCAATCTCCTGAGCAACTAGGATTATAGATATGAGCCTGTCACTTTCTGAAGTTGAAACAATTTGTACCATACCTTCTATTCTATCTTTCGTGTGTGTGTGTGTGTGTGTGTGTGTGTGTGTGTGTGTGTGTGTGTGTGTGTGTGTGTGTGTATTTTACTGGCACTAGAACCCAATGCTCAGATGCTATCCCTTAGCATTTTTGCTCAAGGCTGGTACTCTAGCACTTAAGCCATATCTCCCTTTTCCGGCTTAATTGGAAAAAAGAGTCTCATAAACTTTTCTGCTCTGGCTTGCCATACTGCAATTCTCAGATCTCAGCCTCCTGAATAGCTAGGATTATAGGTGTGAGCCACCAGCTCCTGGATTCATTTCTTTTGTAACTTTTGTCTTCAACCTGACCTTCACTACAAATTTGGTCCCTCTCCCCAATCCTATCTGTCTATGAAATGATAACAACCAAAGAATCTTAAGGTTGGGAATGTGGCTTAGTGTTAGAGTGCTTTCCTAGCATGCAGGAAACCCTGGGTTGAATTCCTCAGAATCACATAAACAGATAAAGCCAGAAGTGGCTCTGTGACTCAAGTGGTAGAGTGCTAACTGTGAGCAAAAGAAGCTCAGGAACAGTGCCTAGGCCTTGAGTTCAAGCCCGTGGACTGGCAAAAAAAAAATCTGAGCATCTAAAGATTTCCTGGGTCCTATTGGTCCTATCTACCCCAAGCAACTTTATTTTGCTATTCCTTATATCTATCTCCACCCAACCAGAGAGCATAGAGTAGGGGGACACTGCTCCCTCCTGTAGATTCCTTTAGTTTTTAAGACTGACTTCTTTCTAAGGTACTTATCCATGCTCACTGCTCAAATTTAAGCCTTCTTTCTCCCTCAGCCATTAATTATCAGTGTGGAACAATGTAGACTTAGGTTCCAGGAAAAGCAGAGAAATGAAAACCAAACTGTAGATTATTAAAACTTAATGAGTCCAAACAAGAAAATGTGGATAATGGCCAGCAACATCCATTAATGCAAGAGCAAGTCTGCTCCTAATACTTTTAAGCAGATACAAATGCCACTCATAGCATGAGTCATCCCAGTGGAGAATTGATGGCCCAGTGACTGAGCAAGGCCTTACAAGTATCCTTCCTCCAAGCCCAGGAGTACCCCACCAGATGAAGTCGTTTCTCTCAAGACAAGAGGAAAAGAGCTGTGAAGTGCTCTGAACCTCATGTGTTATTGGTCCCTAGTATGTGCTGGGCCCTCCATTAGAATCTCAATATCATGAACAGAAAGAAAGGCTCCTTTACTCATGTTCTTCCTGAAATTCATTCTCATCCCTACTAAAACACAAATCACACTGAGCTGAGATTGGGTGCATGCTAGCCTCCCTGTGAACCTTTGGAAGGCAAGACCAGAACCCTTGTCTCTCCAATCACATAGCACCATGGGTGAACAAATATGCAAAGACATGAAACCAGATAGCATGTAACTCTCTTTACTCATCAATCCCTGAAGGGAAAACCTAAACCCCTCTACAGAACTACACACACTTGCCTTTTGAAAAGCCAGGACTGACATGAGATCAAATGGAAAGAAGAGGGTCTTGTACTTGGGAGGCTGAGCTATAAGGATTGCAAGTGGAAGACAGCCTGGGCAGGAAAGTCCATGAAACTCTTATCTCCAACTAACCACCAAAAGAGTCAAAAGTTGAGCTGTGGTTCAAGTGGTAGAGCACCAACTGTGAGCAAAAAAAACTCATGGAGACCACTGAAGCCCTAAGTTCAAACCTCAGTATAGACACCAAAACAAATCATAACCTTGGACCTAAGAAGTTTAGGGTTAGGCCCCCATCTCTGCATCTTACAGCCTAGACAAGTCATTTCATGTTTCTGAACCTTAATTTTTCCACTCATAAAACTCAGAGAGAAAAGGAAAAAACATTTATATGATATGAAGTGAAACAAGAGTATAAGGTGTAGAACAATGAAGAGGAGAAAGGAAGAATATAGTCAAGAATTCAATATATACCCTATAAAAGTAAGAAAAGTAAGGCTGGGAAGATGGCTCAGTGGTATAGTGCTTGCCTTGCATGCAAGAAGCCCTGGGTTTGATTCCACAATACCACTTAAGCAGAAAAAGGCAGAAGTGGAACTGTGGCTCAAGTGGTAGAGTACTAGCCTTGAGCTGAAGAGCTGAGGGACAGTGCCCAGGCCCAGAGTTCAGGCCCCATGACTAACAAAAAAGTAAGAAAAGTGAAAGAAGAGGTAGGTTGGGAGGGATGGGTAGGTATGCTGAAAATGGTAACATTGATCAAGATGTATAGTACTGGAGGGGCCAAGATGGGGACGGAAAAGTAGGGAAACACCACAGCTCTCCAATGCTCCGTTTCTCCAAGAGACTGACAGCAACAAAAAGGCAAATACTCAGAGAAATAGAGGAAGTGAAAAAAAGAAAAAGAAAAAAAACTTCAGAAACGACACAAAGGTGGTAAAGTGGGAAGAACTTCCCCTACCCCTTGCTGGCAGCAGGGCTTTACACCGAGCTGCCCAAGTGGCCCGGCCCAGGGCTCACCAGGGATCACAGAGCCACAAGGGTCCCAAGACCACCTAGAAGAGTCCCAAGAGCCAGCACCAACCCAGAGAATGCAAACAGAAAACGCAGAGCTCAGAATCAGCATGAAGACCCCAGACCCGCGATGCGCACCTCTGCCCTGGCTCACCGAAGTGGCCCGAACAGGAGTGGCAGAGGCTGCGGCAGCAGAGCCCAGACACATGATGCGACCTCTGCCCCGGCCCTTGGAAGTGGCCTGAACCTGGGGAGAGGCTGGAGGGGACCCCAGACCCGCAAAGTGACCTGGCCCCAGCAGCAGCAGCCAGGGAACCCAGACCCTATGCAAAGTGTCTCTCTACTCCAGCCCAGGGCCAAGGCAGTAGGGAACCCCAGAACCACAGCAGTCCGACCTGTAGAAGAACAGTGAAAAAAACATCTGCATGACTCTGACCCGGACAGCAAGAACAGTGGCAGAGACTAAAACACAGAACAAGCCTGCACTACTACCCAGCACATCCACAAGCATATCAAAAAATGCGGAACATGGTGATGACCAGTCTCCTACAGCACACAAAAAATATCGATATGCCACAGTACCGCTGGATAGCCCCCAACCAGCACCAGGACAAGTGAGTACCTCACAGGGGACACACCCCCCTACCCCTTGCCATGGGAGAACAGTGCTGGTGATAACAACACCCCAAAACTTGACTTGGACCCCTCCCCCCTCCTCCACCAACTGGGATACAGGTCCTACAGAAGCTGGGAACTGTGCAAGCACACCAGCAACCAGCAAGCACACCCAGCCCACCAGGTTTGACCAAGAGTGCCCCTGGGAGAAAATGCAAGCACTCTAGGCTGCTGGTCCTTGACTGAAGGCAAGAACTGCCTGAGATCTCCAGTAGGCAGCTGAAGGAGCACTACCTGTGTCCCAGGTAGGAACCCGAGCTATTTTAACCGCTTGTCCCTTACTGGTCAAGATTTGATTGCTCACTGAAGCAGAGGGTGGAGTGTGTCTGCTGACCAAAACAAGCCCTACCTGTGTCCCAGGTGGGAGCCCAAGCTGTCTTAATTACTTGTTCCTGACTGGTGAGGAGCTGAGCACCCCAGCAGAGGGCAGAGTGTGTCTGTCCACCAAAATAAGCCCTACGTGGGTCAGACCAGCAGCTGGAAAGGCCTCTCCCCACAACAGAACTGAGGCCAGGTAAAGCACTCTCAACCAGCCCAGTGCCGAGAGCAAGCTACATCAATTGATACAGGAACAAATCCAGAACCTAGCAAAGGTAGCCACCCACTCACCAAAACAGTGAGTCTGGAATTGGTCTTCAATAATCCTGAATCCATATGAGAAAATCACAGTGAAAAATTACAAGATTCGTCAAATGGTCAAGACAGCAAACCAGACCCAAAGGCCAGCAACCACCGAGGGGAGAATGCCAGTGGAAGCAAAAAAGAAATGGAAGACAAACAATACATTCAATAGATGATAGAGGCAATGACTCAAGTATTAAAGAGAGAAACAGATGAGAAATTTCAAGAACAAAGGTATGAAATAACAAAAGCAATCCAGGGCTTCAAACAAGAACTGTACTCAAAAATAGATGTAGTACACACCTTGCTAAAGGTTGAGAGTAATACTCTGAGAAACAACACAGAAATTATAAATGGTTCAACTTCACACAAAATTCCATTTCCTCCATTCAAACCGCAATGGAAGCCACAGTTAATAGAGTAAATGAAATGGAAAATAGAATAACAAATACTGAAGACAAAATGAAGGCACTGGAAAAAAAAGTCACATTTATGGAAAAGACACTCAAAATTTGCCAAAGGGATGTCCCAAAACAAGCAGACGGTGCCAAGAAATTTAACCTTTGTATAATCAGGGTGGATGAAGGGGAGGAATACCAGAATAAAGGAATGTAACACTTACTCAATAAGATCATCACTGAAAATGTCCCCAGTCTTAACAGAGAAAATCTTACAGATGTAACAGAGGCTTACAGCACACCTAACAAGCAGGATTCCAGGAGGAACACTGCTAGGCACATTATAGTAAAAATGCTAGATTTTAGCAATAAAGAAACAATCTTGCATGCAGCAAAAGCAAAGAAGGAGCTATACTAC